>NW_024704758.1:115298-146684 GCF_018977255.1 Callorhinchus milii
TTTATTACGCGGCTTGGACCAAACGAGAATAAGAGACGACGAACAACGGATCTACGACCTATAGTGAATGGTTGGAAAGCAACAAATGCCTCACGGAATGGCTTGTGAGGGTGAACTGCAAAAGGCAGAAAAGATCACTTACAGTGAAATAGGCAAAACAACGATTCCGCACTTGATGTGACAACAAATTAATTTGAAATGAATTGAATAACTGACTCCAAAATTGAAACTCAAACACTCTGTGTATTGCAAGAGTTGAAATTTAGACCAAGCAACTTCATTCTCCACGTGAATCTCAATAAGATCATAGAAATAAAGAATTATATAGCACAGAAGGAGGCCATACGGCTCATCGTGTCTGTGCCGGCTTTTTGAAAAGAGCTGTCCAAATCAATAACACTCCCCTACTCTACAACAACAGCCGTCCAACTTTGTCCTCCTCAAATAATTATCTGCATCTGTATTAAAAATTGTTATCGAATTGGCTACCACTACCCTTTCAGGCAATGCATTCCTGAACCAACCAACTCGCTTTGTGAAAACACTTTCTGCTCACCTCCCCTCTGTTTCTTTTGACAACTACTTTGAAACGGTGCCCTCTGGTTACAGAGCCACCCACCAGTGCAAATAGTTTCTCCTTCTTCACCCTATCAAATCCTCTCAGAATTTTAAAAACTTCTATTTCATCTCCTCTTCACGTTCTCTATTCCAAGGAGAATAATCCTAGCGTCTCCAGCCTGTCCTGATAACTGAAGTCTCTCATTCCTGTTACCATCCTGGGAAATCTCCTCTGAGGCCCCCTAACCCCTTGACATCCTTCCGAAAGTGTGATGCCAGAAATCAATACCGTCTCCAGCTGAGGTTTGCCTCATTTGCCAAACCAGTGTTTATAAACGTTCATCATAACTTCCTGACTTTTGTAATCTTTGCCCCTATTTGTGAAGCCTAGTATCCGTATGCTTTTTTTAACAGCTTTATCTACCTTTCCTGCCACCTGAGGATTTACTTATATGAAGCCCAGGTCTCTGTAGTTCTTCAGCCCTTTAAGATTCTACTATCTGTTTTATTGCCTCTTCTCATTCTTCCTCCCGAAACAAATTACATTGCATTTTGTCCTATTATTGGAATTAAACTTCATCTGCCACGTATCTGCCCATCTTACAAGTTTTTCTATGGCCGCCTGCAGACGGCGACTATCGTCCACAAAATTTACTTCACTTCTTAGCTTAGCATTATCTGTAAGCTTGAAAATTCTACTCCCAAAACCCAAGTCCATGTCATTTCTATGGTCAATAGTCAATACATTCTGCATTTCCTGGACTGTAGTATAGTAAACATGGGGCTCACTCACCAGTTGTTTTAGGTGTTGGAAGGGCTGAGAAAGTAAGAAAGTAAGAAAGGTCACTACTACAGCAAGTGGAAGCCGACAAGGAAAACACACATCTGATCCCAGCACTCGATTCAAACATCACAAACTACCCCCCAGTCCATCATGCCGTGTGTGATTGCCGGCTCCAGTCTAACACCTCAATATCAACAACAGAAGTCACTGGGAACACTCAGCAACTCAGGCACTATCTATGGAGAAAGGAAAGTGAGTCAATGTTTTGCTGCACAAGCCTTCACAAATCTTTTCAGTTCGACGAAGGGTCATGGACCAGAATGTTGCTCACTTTCCTTACTCCGTAGATGCTGCCTGACCTGCTGAGTGTTCCCAGCGACTTCTGTTTTGTATTCAGATTTCCAGATCTGCAGAATTTTGCGGTTTGACTTCAATATCAAGCTTTATCTGAGGCAAATACGAGGTGGTGCTGCTCTCTCCTTTGCTACTCAATATCAAGGCCATTTTAAGGCTGAAACTTGAGATGTATGAAGCAGATGCGAAAAAGCAACTCACTTGCAGGGCGGAAAATCCAAGGTCTCTCTAGAAAACACAACCAAATGTTAGCCAGACGGGAAGAGCAAATTCAATGGCTGGGTATTGGAGAATATAAAGAGTGAAGCAGTTCACAAAAATGTGGAGAACATAAACCCAGTCCCTGATGGGAATGACACCTGTACAAACACACATCAAATAGAACATGCGAACAGAACGATCACATGTTCAGTGGATTCCAGATGATCACATGTCTTCTGCAAACTGAAATGTATCCGAGGGGAGAATTCAGAAGCACAAACCCACTCACATTCACCTTCTTCGTGCAGAATTACTGATTGATTCAAACATTCAAATGCAAAATCCGGCCCTGAGACAACATTCTCACTTCTGCAATTGCTGTGCTGAAAGCATAACAAGTGTGTGTCTCACCTGGCGGCCGTCGTCCAGGAAAGTTGGCTGAGAAAGGAGGAGAGAAAAATCACAGCTGGAGCAGCTGAAAGCTGACAAGACAAACACACACTGACTCCACCACACAATTCAACACCCCAAACAATCTCCTATTTCATGCCGTTCTTTACAGTCTCTGATCAGAGCCAAAACTACAATCCAATTCTCAGCCTCAGGCAACTGGGAATTCTATATTTGAATGACGTTTTACACATTCAGCACAAGTTGCGTTTGGAAAGTAACAAATGACTCACGGAATGGCTTGTGAGGGTGAACTGCAAAAGGCAGAAAAGATCATTTCCAGTGAAATAGGCAAAACGCAGATTCCGCACTTGATGTGATAACAAATTAACTTGAAATTAATTGAATAGCTGACTCCACGAGTGATATTCAAACAGTCGGAGTGTTGTAACAGAACAAATTTTAACCAAGCAACTTCATTCTGCACATGAATCTCAATAAGGTGATAGAAATATAGAATTATACAACACAGAAGGAGGACATTCGGCTCATCGTGTCTCTGCCGTCTTTTTGAAAAGGGCTATTAAAATCAATTCCAATACCTAACTCTATACACACAGCCGTCCAATCTTGTCCTCCCTAATAATTATCTATATCTGTCTTAAAAGTTGTTATCGAATTGGCTTGCACTACCCTTTCAGGCAATGCATTCCAGATGCAACCAACTCGCTTTGTGAAAACACTTTCTGCTCACCTCACCTCTGTTTCTTTCAACAACTATTGAGATACTGTTCCCTTTGATTACTGAACCAACTGTCAGTGCAAATAGTTTCTCCTCCTTCAAGCTATCAAATCCTCTCAGAATTTTAGAAACTTCTATTTCATCTCCTCTTCACATCTCTGCTCCAAGGAGAATAATCCTAGCGTCTCCAGCCTGTCCAGATAACTGAAGTCTCTCATTCCTGTTACCACCCTGGAAAATCTCCTCTGAGCACCACCTAACCCCTAGACATCCTCCAAAAGTCTGGTGCCCAGAAATCAATACCATCTCTAGCTGAGGTTTGCCTCATTTGGTAAACCAGTGTTCTATAAAGGTTCATCATAACTTCCGGATTTTGTATTCTTTGCCCCTATTTATAAATGCTGGTGACCCCTATGCTTTCTTATCAGCTTTATCTGACTATCCTGCCACCTTCGAAGATTTACTGAAATGAAGCCACAAGTGTCTTTCTTCCTTCAGTCCCTTTTAGATTCTACCAACTTGTTTACAATGCCTCTTCTCATTCTTCCTCCCAAAATGCATTATTTTGCGTTTTGTCCACATTATTGGAATTAATCTTCATCTGCCACGTGTCTGCCCATCTTACAATGTTCTCCTGCAGTCTGCAACTGTCCTCCATAAAATTTGCTACTCTTCTTAGCTGAGCATTACCTGCAAGCTTGAAAATGTTACTCTCTATACCCAAGTCCATGTCATTTATATGTACAAATGTCAACATATTCTGCATTTCCTGAGGCTAAGTATAGTAAACATGGGGCTCACTCACCAGTTGTTTTAGGTGTTGGAGGGGCTGAGAAAATAAGGAGCAAAGGTCACTACTACAGCAAGTGGAAGCCGACAAGGAAAACACACATCTGATCCCAGCACTCGATTCAAACATCACAAACTACCCCCCAGTCCATCATGCCGTGTGTGATTGCCGGCTCCAGTCTAACACCTCAATATCAACGACAAAAGTCACTGGGAACACTCAGCAACTCAGGCAGTATCAATGGAGAAAGGAAAGTGAGTCAAGGTTTCGGTTCCACAATCCTTCAACAAATCTTTATAGTTGTGACGAAGGGTCATGGACCAGAAACGTTGACTCACTTTCCTTACTCCGTAGATGCTGCCTGACCTGCTGAGTGTTCCCAACGACTTCTGTTTTTTTATTCAGATTTCCAGCATCTGCAGTATTTTGCGTTTTGACCTCAATATCAAGCTTTATCTGAGGCAAATACGAGGTGGTGCTGCTCTCTCCTTTGCTACTCAATATCAAGGGCAATCTAAGGCTGAAACTTGAGATGTATGAAGCAGATGCGAAAAAGCAACTCACTTGCAGGGCGGAAAATCCAAGGTCTCTCTAGAAAACACAAACAAATGTTAGTCAGACGGGAAGAGCAAATTCAATGGCTGGTATTGGAGAATATAAAGAGTGAAGCAGTTCACAACAATGTAGAGAACATAAACCCAGTCCCTGATGGGAACGACACCTGTGCAAACTCACGTCAAATAGAACATGTGAACAGAACAATCACATGTTCAGTGGATTCCAGATGATCACATGTCTTCTGCAAACGGAAATGTATCCGAGGGGAGAATTCAGAAGCACAAACTCCAATCACATTCACCTTCATCGTGCAGAATTATCGATTGATTCAAACAGTCAAAAGCAAAATCCAGCCCTGAGACAACACTCTCACTGCTCCCTGCAATTGCTGAGCTCAAAGTATAACAAGTGTTGTGTGTCTCACCTGTCGGCCGTCGTCCAGGAAAGTTGGCTGAGAAACGAGGAGAGAAAAATCACTGGTGGAGCAACTGAAAACTGACAAGACAAACACACGCTGACTGCAGCACACAATCCAACCCCAAACACTGCACAGTAAGGAGACTGAGGGTCTTTAGGGTTAATAAACATGTGTTATTTCTTCTAAAAAGTATATTTGTTGCTGTAATATTCTACAGATGGAGGTGGGGATTTACACACAAGCAGTTAGTCACTGGAATTATAGGCCTGGTAGTGCAATAAGGCTATAATGAGGGCATCTCAATAGCAAGAGCAGGAGGCAATTGAGAATACCTGTCGGCACGTTGCTCTAATTAGTGAAATTTCCACAAGAGTCGAGATTTGCACTTACAGAGAAAGAACTGAAACAGAGGACACCCAGTTCCCTTTGCATAAATAAAATTGATTTGTTACAACAGGGGTGAGAACCATCGCAAACTCCAAAGGTGATACGCAAACAGTCGGTGTATTTCACAAGTTGAAATTTAGACCAAGCAACTTCATTCTGCATGTGAATCTCAGTAAGATGGTCAATACTTTCTGCATTTCCTGGGCTGTACAGTAAACCCCACTGACATTCACCTTCATCGTTCAGGATGGGAAGCCACAGAATCACTTTCGGTAGAATTAATAGATTGCAACAGAGGCTGTCCACTATTATTGGGGTTTGTTAAAGACCTCCAGACCAGGGTCATAGCCTTGATCTGGAACTGTGGGATGAGATCAGGAAGGTGATTAGCAAGGGACCAACCATCGCAGTTGGAGATATTAACTTACCTGAAATTGATTGGGTTGAAAATGTGTCTACTGGTAAGATAGGGAAGGGATTTCTAGAGTTAATGGAGGAGTAAAAATCCCTGCATTTGATAAACTGATGGAGATTCTTACTAAAAATAAGATCATGGAGCACCTGGTCAGTTATAAATTGATAAAAAAGATAGTCAATATAGGTTTATGAAGGGCAGATCATGCCAAACTAATTTACTACTTGGTTTCTAGGCACATTGTTGTTGATTTTGCATTTACAAAGCTATCGAAGGTGGTTGACTGCAAAGAGGAACAGGACAGGTTACAGGAAGATTTGAACATTCTTAGGAAGTGGGTAGATCTATGGCACATAAAATTTAATATCGAGAAATGAAATGTGCTTCCCATGGGAACAAAAAATCCAGTAAGGGACTATTATTTAAAAGGTAAGGAAATAATCTGTACGGAAAATGAAAAGGACCTTGGGAACCTGATTGATGAAAAATTGAAGCTTTCTCAACAAAGCTTGGGAGCAGAGAATAAGCCAAACCGGATGCCGGGCTGTATCAAAAGGCAATGTTGAGCCGAAACATAGGGTGATCCTAACACTTTACAAATCACTGGTGTGACAGCATTTGGATTACTGTATCTAGTTCTGGTCACTGTAATACAGAAAGGATATTGCAGTGTTTGAGAAGATACAGAGGAGAGCAACCAACATGTTTCAGGGGATGGAGGGTCTGGACTATGAGTAGTGATTAGATAAACTGGGCATGTTCACACTGGAGAAGAGAAGGTTGAGAGGCCCTAATATGATTATGGTCTTTAAGATTCTGAAGGGAATAGATAATGTAGACCACGCCAAGCTGATATTTCTTGTGCTGAACAGGGGACATGACCTGCGATTGAAAGGGGGTAAATCTGTCGAAATCAGAACAAATCTGTGGAAACACTCAGTGAGCGAACAGTAAACGTGAGGAACAGTCTCCCGAAGGAGCAGTGAAAACAGAAAATGTTGTTTCTATCAAGAACAAATTACATAGATTACTGCCAGAAAATAATATCTCGGGATTTAGGATAACGTTTGGGAGACGACTGCCAGGATGGTGGCAGGTGAAATAGATGGACCATGGTCTTCTTTTGCCAAGCACATTCTTAATGACTGGAAGTGAAAGCCGACAAGAAAAACCCACATCTGATCCCAGCACTGAATTCAAACATCCCAAACTGCACCCCAGGCCATCATGCCGTGTGTGATTGCTGGCTCCAGTCCAACACTTCAATATCAAGCTTCAACTGAGCCAAATACAAGGTGGTGCTGCTCTCTCCTTTGCTAATCAATTTCAAACCTATTTTAAGGCGGCAACGTTGAGCTCATCAAGCAGATATTAAACAGTGTCTCACTTGCAGGTACGTGAGTTGATGGTCTCCCTGGAAAACACAACCAAATATTAGTTTGATGGGAAGAGCAAAGAAAATGACTGGTTATTGTAGAATATCACAAATTAAACAGTTCATACCAAAATTTAGATCATAAACCCAGTCCCTGATGGGACTGACACCTGTGCAAACACACATCAAATAGAACATGTGAACAGAACAATCACATGTTCAGTGGATTCCAGATGATCACATGTCTTCTGCAAACGGAAATGTATCCGAGGGGAGAATTCAGAAGCACAAACCCCACTCACATTCACCTTCATCGTGCAGAATTACTGATTAATTCAAACATTCAAATGCAATATCCAGCCCTGAGACAACATTCTCACTGCTCCTGCAATTTCTGTGCTGAATGCATAACAAGAATGTGTCTCACCTGTCGGCAATGGTTCAGGAATGTTGGCTGAGAAAGGAGGAAAGAAAAGTCACTGGTGCAGCAACTGAAAGCTGACAAGACAAACACACACTGACTCCAGCACACAATTCAAAACCCCAACAATCTCCTATTTCATCCCATTCTTTACAGTCTCTGAATTGCAATCCAATTCTCCACCGAACGCAATTGGGAATTATATATTTGAATGACGATTCACACATTCAGCAGCAGTTGGGTTTGGAAAGAAGCAAATGACTCACGGAATGGCTTGTGAGGGTGAACTGCAAAAGGCAGAAACTATCATTTACAGTGAAATAGGCAAAACACGGATTCCACACTTGATGTGACAAAAAATTAATTCGAAATGAATTGAATAACTGACTCCAAAATTGATACTCAAACACTCTGTGTATTGCAGGAGTTGACCAAGCAACTTCATTCTGCACGTGAATCTCAATACGATCATAGAAATACAGAATTATACAGCACAGAAGGAGGCCATATGGCTCATCGTGTCTGTCCCGGCTTTTTGAAAAGAGCTGCCCCAATCAATAACACTCCCCCACTCTACCCCCACAGCCATTCAACTTTGTCCTTCTCAAATAATTATCTACATCTCTCTTAAAAGTTGTCATCGAATTGGCTTCCACCACCCTTTCAGTCAATGCATTCCTGAACCAACCAACTCGCTTTGTGAAAACACTTTCTGCTCACCTCCCCTCTGTTTCTTTTGACAACTGCTTTGAAACGGTGCCCTCTGGTTACAGAGCCACCCACCAGTGCAAATAGTTTCTCCTTCTTCACCCTGTCAAATCCTCTCAGAATTTTAAAAGCTTCTATTTCATCTCCTCTTCATATCTTCTGCTCCAAGAAGAATAATCCTAGTGCCTCCAGCCTGTCCTGGGAACTGAAGTCTCTCATTCCTGTTACCATCCTGGAAAATCTCCTCTGAGCACCCCCTAACACCTAGAAATCCTCTGAATGTGTGATGCCCAGAAATCAATACCGTCTCTAGCTGAGGTTTGCCTCATTTGCCAAACCAGTGTTCTTTAAAGGTTCATCATAACTTCCTGACTTTTGTATTCTTTGCCCCGATTTATAAAGCCTAGTAACCCCTTTGCTTTTTTAACAGCTTTATCTTCCTGTCCTGCTACGTTCAAAGATTTATGTGAAGCCCCAGGTCTCTGTGTTCCTTCAGCCCCTTTAAGATTCAACTGTCCTGTTTATATTGTGGAGCCCTGTAGCTCAGTGGTTAGACCACTCGCTTTGCAACCGAGAGACCTGAGTTCACTTCCAGGCACGGCGAAACCTTGGGCAAGTTTCCTTACTCCACACGCATAATAATAATCCCTCCAAATCAAAAACAAGAATAAATTGGTCCTTTTCAATCTACGACTGTTTGTGGGACATTGCTGTGCGCAATTGGCTGCCGCGTTCACACACAAATATACAGTCAATTCACTATACAGTGTATTCTGTGAAGCGCTTTGCGACGTCCTTACGACGTGAAAAGCGCTGTATCAAATGCAAGGATTAATATTATTTATTATTATTACATTGCCTCTTCTTATTCTTCCTTCCAAAACACATTGACATTGCATTTTGTCCATATTATTGGAATTAAACTTTATCTGCCACGTATCTGCCCATCTTACAATTATTTCTATGGCCGCCTGTAGTCTGCTATCATCCTCCACAAAATTTTCTACTCTTCTTAGCTTAGCATTATCTGTCAGCTGGGAAATTCTACTCCCTATACCCAAGTCCATGACATTTATATGGCCAATAGTCAATGCATTCTGCATTTCCTGGGCTGTAAGTAAAGTAAACATGGGGCTCACTCACCAGTTGTTTTAGGTGTTGGAGGGGCTGAGAAAGTAAGAAAGTAAGAAAGGTCACTACTACAGCAAGTGGAAGCCGACAAGGAAAACACACATATGAACCGAGTACGAAATTCAAACATCACAAACTACACAAATCTTTTCAGTTCTGACGGAGGGTCATGGACCAGAAATGTTGACTCTTTTTCCTTACTCCGTAGATGCTGCCTGACCTGCTGAGTGTTCCCTGAGACTTCTGTTTGCGTTGTCAGATTTCCAGCATCTGCAGTATTTTGCGTATTGACCTCAATATCAAGCTTTATCTGAGGCAAATACGAGGTGGTGCTGCTCTCTCCTTTGCTACTCAATATCAAGGCCATTTTAAGGCTGAAATTTGAGATGTGTGAAGCAGATACGAAAAAGCAACTCACTTGCAGGGCGGAAAATCCAAGGTCTCTCTAGAAAACACAACCAAACATTAGTCAGACCGGAAGAGCAAATTCAATGGCTGGTTATTGGAGAATATAAAGAATGAAGCAGTTCACAAAAATGTAGAGAACATAAACCCAGTCCCTGATGGGAATGACACCTGTGCAAACGCACATCAAATAGAACATGCGAGCAGAACGATCACATGTTCAGTGGATTCCAGATGATCACATGTCTTCTGCAAACGGAAATGTATCCGAGGGGAGAATTCAGAAGCACAAACCCCACTCACATTCACCTTCATCGTGCAGAATTACTGATTGATTCAAACATTCAAATGCAATATCCGGCCCTGAGACAACATTCTCACTGCTCCTAGAATTGCTGTGCTGAAAGTATAACAAGGTTGTGTCTCACCTGTCGGCCATCGTCCAGGAAAGTTGGCTGAGAAAGGAGGAAAGAAAAGTCACTGGTGGAGCAGCTGAAAGCTGACAAGACAAACACACACTGACTCCAGCACACAATTCAACACCCCAAACAATCTCCTATTTCATGCCGTTCTTTACAGTCTCTGATCAGACCCAACACTGCAATCCAATTCTCAGCTTCAGGCAACTGGGAATTCTATATTTGAATGACGTTTTACACATTCAGCACAAGTTGGGTTTGGAAAGCAACAAATGCCTCACGGAATGGCTTGTGAGGGTGAACTGCAAAAGGCAGAAAAGATAAGTTACAGTGAAATACACAAAACAACGATTCCGCACTTGATGTGACAACAAATTAATTTGAAATGAATTGAATTATGACTCCAAAATTGATACTCAAACACTCTGTGTATTGCAAGAGTTGAAATTTAGACCAAGCAACTTCATTCTGCACGTGAATCTCAATAAGATCATAGAAATATAGAATTATACAGCACAGAAGAGGCCATATGGCTCACCGTGTCTGTGCCGGCTGTTTGAAAAGAGCTGTCCAAATCAATAACACTCCCCTAATCCACACCCACAGCAGTCCAGCTTTGTCCTCCTCAAATAATTATCTACATCTGTATTAAAAATTGTTATCAAATTGGCTTCCACCACGCTTTCAGGCAATGCAATCCTGAACCAACCCACTCGCTTTGTGAAAACACTTTCTGCTCACCTCCCCTCTGTTTCTTTTGACAACTACTTTGAAACGGTGCCCTCTGGTTACAGAGCCACCCACCAGTTCAAATAGTTTCTCCTTCTTCACCCTATCAAATCCTCTCAGAATTTTAGAAACTTCTATTTAGTCTGCTCTTAAACTCCTCTGCTTCAGTGAAAATAATCCTCGCGTCTCCAGTCTGTCCTGATAACTCTGCACTCCTCCAATGCCTTGACATCCTTCCGAAAATGTGGTGGCCAGAATTCAATACATTCTCCAGCTGAGGTTTGCCTCATTTGGCTAACCAGTGTTTAATAAAGTTTCATCATAGCTTTCTGATTTTTGTATTCTGTCACAAATGCTTTTTTCACAGCTTTATCGACCTGTGCTGCCACCTTCAAAAACGTACTGAAATGAACGCACAGGACTCTACGCACAGGATTCTACCATCTTGTTTACATAGCCTCTCCTCATTCTTCCTCCCAAAACACATTACTTTGCATTCTGTCCACTTTACTGGAATTAAACTTCACCTGCCACGTGTCTGCCCATATTACAACTATGTCCTCCTGCAGTCTGCAACTGTCCTCCGCATCATATATTCTTCTTCTTAGCTTATCATCATCTGTATACTTGGAAATTCTACTCCCTATACCCAAGTCCATGACAATTATATGGCCAATAGAAATACATTCTGCATTTCCTGGGCTGTAAGTATAGTAAACATGGGGCTCACTCACCAGTTGTTTTAGGTGTTGGAGGGGCTGAGAAAGTAAGAAAGTAAGAAAGGTCACTACTACAGCAAGTGGAAGCCGACAAGGAAAACACACATCTGATCCCAGCACTCAATTCAAACATCACAAACTACCCCCAGTCCATCATGCCGTGTGTGATTGCCGGCTCCAGTCTAACACCTCAATATCAACAACAGAAGTCACTGGGAACACTCAGCAACTCAGGCACTATCTATGGAGAAAGGAAAGTGAGTCAATGTTTTGCTGCTACAAGCCTTCGACAAATCTTTTCAGTTCCGACGAAGGGTCATGGACCAGAAATGTTGGCTCACTTTCCTTACTCCGTAGATGCTGCCTGACCTGCTGAGTGTTCCCAGCGACTTCTGTTGTTGTATTCAGATTTCCAGGATCTGCAGAATTTTGCGGTTTGACTTCAATATCAAGCTTTATCTGAGGCAAATATGAGGTGGTGCTGCTCTCTCCTTTGCTACTCAATATCAAGGGCCATTTTAAGGCTGAAATTTGAGGGGTATTAAGCAGATGCGAAAAAGCAACTCACTTGCAGGGGTGTAAATCCAAGGTCTCTCTAGAAAACACAACCAAATGTTAGCCAGACGGGAAGAGCAAATTCAATGGCTGGTTGTTGGAGAATATAAAGAGTGAAGCAGTTCACAACAATGTGGAGATCATAAACCCAGTCCCTGATGGGAATGACACCTGTGCAAACACACATTAATTAGAACATGTGAACAGAACAATCACATGTTCAGTGGATTCCAGATGATGACATGTCTTCTGCAAACTGAAATGTATCCGAGGGGAGAATTCAGAAGCACAAACCCCACTCACATTCACCTTCTTCGTGCAGAATTACTGATTGATTCAAACATTCAAATGCAAAATCCGGCCCTGAGACAACATTCTCACTGCTCCCTGCAATTGCTGTGCTCAAAGTATAACAAGTGTGTGTCTCACCTGGCGGCCGTCGTCCAGGAACGTTGGCTGAGAAAGGAAGAATGAAAAGTCACTGGTGCAGCAACTGAAAGCTGACAAGACAAACACACACTGACTCCACCACACAATTCAACAACCCAAACAATCTCCTATTTCATGCCGTTCTTTACAGTCTCTGATCAGAGCCAAAACTACAATCCAATTCTCAGCCTCAGGCAACTGGGAATTCTATATTTGAATGACGTTTTACACATTCAGCACAAGTTGCGTTTGGAAAGTAACAAATGACTCACGGAATGGCTTGTGAGGGTGAACTGCAAAAGGCAGAAAAGATCATTTCCAGTGAAATAGGCAAAACGCAGATTCCGCACTTGATTTGATAACAAATTAACTTGAAATTAATTGAATAGCTGACTCCACGAGTGATATTCAAACAGTCGGAGTGTTGTAAAAGATCAAATTTTAACCAAGCAACTTCATTCTGCACATGAATCTCAATAAGGTGATAGAAATATAGAATTATACAACACAGAAGGAGGACATTCGGCTCATCGTGTCTCTGCCGTCTTTTTGAAAAGGGCTATCAAAATCAATTCCAATACCTAACTCTATACACACAGCCGTCCAATCTTATCCTCCCTAATAATTATCTATATCTGTCTTAAAAGTTGTTATCGAATTGGCTTGCACTACCCTTTCAGGCAATGCATTCCAGATGCAACCAACTCGCTTTGTGAAAACACTTTCTGCTCACCTCACCTCTGTTTCTTTCAACAACTATTGAGATACTGTTCCCTTTGATTACTGACCCACCTGTCAGTGCAAATAGTTTCTCCTCCTTCAATCTATCAAATCCTCTCAGAATTTTAGAAACTTCTATTTCATCTCCTATTCACATCCTCTGCTCCAAGGAGAATAATCCATGACCCAACTGTGCAGCGCCTTGGGACGTCCTCCTGACGTGAAAGGCGCTTTATAAATGGAATCTTGTTGTTGTTGTTGTTGTTGTTGTTGTAGCGTCTCCAGCCTGTCCTGATAACTGAAGTCTCTCATTCCTGTTACCATCCTGGAAAATCTCCTCTGAGCACTACCTAACCCCTAGACATCCTCCAAAAGTGTGGTGCCCAGAAATCAATACCATCTCTAGCTGAGGTTTGCCTCATTTGCTAAACCAGTGTTCTATAAAGGTTCATCATAACTTCCGGTTTTTGTATTCTTTACCCCTATTTATAAATCCTAGTAACCCCTATGCTTTCTTATCAGCTTTATCTGACTATCCTGCCACCTTCGAAGATTTACTGAAATGAAGCCACAAGTGTCTTTCTTCCTTCAGTCCCTTTTAGATTCTACCATCTTGTTTACATTGCCTCTTCTCATTCTTCCTCCCAAAATGCATTATTTTGCGTTTTATCCACATTATTGGAATTAATCTTCATCTGCCGAGTGTCTGCCCATCTTACAACAATGTCCTCCTGCAGTCTTCTACAGTCCTCCATAAAATTTGCTACTCTTCTTAGCTGAGCATTACCTGCAAGCTTGAAAATGTTACTCTCTATACCCAAGTCCATGTCATTTACATGTTCAAATGTCAATATATTCTGCATTTCCTGGGGTGTAAGTAAAGTAAACATGGGGCTCACTCACCAGTTGTTTTAGGTGTTGGAGGGGCTGAGAAAATAAGGAGCAAAGGTCACTACGACAGCAAGTGGAAGCCGACAAGGAAATCATTCATCTGATCCCAGCACTCAATTCAAACATCACAAACTACCCCCCAGTCCATCATGCCGTGTGTGATTGCCGGCTCCAGTCTAACACCTCAATATCAACAACAGACGTCACTGGGAACACTAAGCAACTCAGGCAATATCTATGGAGAAAGGAAAGTGAGTCAAGGTTTCGGTTCCACAATCCTTCGACAAATCTTTATAGTTGTGACGAAGGGTCATGGACCAGAAACGTTGACTCATTTTCCTTTCTCCGGAGATGCTGCCTGACCTGCTGATTGTTCCCAGAGACTTCTGATTTTGTATTCAGATTTCCAGCATCTGCAGTATTTTGCGTTTTGACCTCAATATCAAGCTTCATCTGAGGCAAATACGAGGTGGTGCTGCTCTCCCCTTTGCTACTCAATATCAAGGGCAATCTAAGGCTGAAACTTGAGATGTATGAAGCAGATGTGAAAAAGCTACTCACTTGCAGGGCGGAAAATCCAAGGTCTCTCTAGAAAACACAAACAAATGTTAGTCAGACGGGAAGAGCAAATTCAATGGCTGGGTATTGGAGAATATAAAGAGTGAAGCAGTTCACAACAATGTAGAGAACATAAACCCAGTCCCTGATGGGAACGACACCTGTGCAAACTCACATCAAATAGAACATGTGAACAGAACAATCACACGTTCAGTGGATTCCAGATAATCACATGTCTTCTGTAAACGGAAATGTATCCGAGGGGAGAATTCAGAAGCACAAACCCCACTCACATTCACCTTCATCGTGCAGAATTACTGATTGATTCAAACATTCAAATGCAAAATCCGGCCCTGAGACAACATTCTCACTGCTCCTACAATTGCTGTGATTAAAGTTTAACAAGTGTGTGTCTCACCTGTCGGCCGTCGTCCAGGAAAGTTGGCTGAGAAACGAGGAAAGAAAATTCACTGGTGGAGCAACGGAAAACTGACAAGACAAACACACACTGACTGCAGCACACAATCCAATTCTAAACACTGCGCAATAAGGAGATTGAGGGTCTTTAGGGTTAATAAACATTTGTTGTTTCTTCTAAAAAGTATATTTGTTGCTGTAATATTCTACAGATGGAGGTGAGGATTTACAAACAAGCAGTTTGTCACTGGAATTATAGGCCTGGTAGTGCAATAAGGCTATATTGAGGGCATCTCAACAGCAAGAGCAGGAGGCAATTGAGAGCTACAGGACTCCACACTGGACTATGAGGAGTGATTAAATAAACTGGGCATGTTCACACTGGAGAAGAGAAGGTTGAGGGTCCCTAATATGATTATGGTCTTTAAGATTCTGAAGGGAATAGATAATATAGACCACGCCAAGCTGATATTTCTTGTGCTGAACAGGGGACATGACCTGCGATTGAAAGGGGGTAAATCTGTCGAAATCAGAACAAATCTGTGGAAACACTCAGTGAGCGAACAGTAAATTTGAGGACCCATCTCCCGAAGGAGACTGTGAAAGCAGAAAATGTTGTTTCTATCAAGAACAAATTACATAGATTACTGCCAGAAAATAATATCTCGGGATTTAGGATAACGTTTGGGAGACGACATGTCAAGCGACTGCCAGGATGGTGGCAGGTGAAATAGATGGACCATGGTCTTCTTTTGCCAAGCACATTCTTAATGATTGGAAGTGAAAGCCGACAAGAAAAACCCACATCTGATCCCAGCACTGAATTCAAACATCCCAAACTGCACCCCAGGCCATCATGCCATGTGTGATTGCTGGCTCCAGTCCAACACTTCAATATCAAGCTTCAACTGAGCCAAATACAAGGTGGTGCTGCTCTCTCCTTTGCTAATCAATTTCAAACCTATTTTAAGGCGGCAACGTTGAGCTCATCAAGCAGATATTAAACAGTGTCTCACTTGCAGGTACGTGAGTTGATGGTCTCCCTGGAAAACACAACCAAATATTAGTTTGATGGGAAGAGCAAAGAAAATGACTGGTTATTGTAGAATATCACAAATTAAACAGTTCATACCAAAATTTAGATCATAAACCCAGTCCCTGATGGGACTGACACCTGTGCAAACACACATCAAATAGAACATGTGAACAGAACAATCACATGTTCAGTGGATTCCAGATGATCACATGTCTTCTGCAAACGGAAATGTATCCGAGGGGAGAGTTCAGAAGCACAAACCCCACTCACATTCACCTTCATCGTGCAGAATTACTGATTGATTCAAACATTCAAATGCAATATCCAGCCCTGAGACAACATTCTCACTGCTCCCTGCAATTGCGGTGCTGAAAGCATAACAAGTGTGTGTCTCACCTGTCGGCAATGGTTCAGGAATGTTGGCTGAGAAAGGAAGAATGAAAAGTCACTGGTGCAGCAACTGAAAGCTGACAAGACAAACACACACTGACTCCAGCACACAATTCAAAACCCCAACAATCTCCTATTTCATCCCATTCTTTACAGTCTCTGAATTGCAATCCAATTCTCCACCGAACGCAATTGGGAATTATATATTTGAATGACGATTCACACATTCAGCAGCAGTTGGGTTTGGAAAGAAGCAAATGACTCACGGAATGGCTTGTGAGGGTGAACTGCAAAAGGCAGAAACGATCATTTACAGTGAAATAGGCAAAACACGGATTCCACACTTGATGTGATAAAAAATTAATTCAAAATGAATTGAATAACTGACTCCAAAATTGATACTCAAACACTCTGTGTATTGCAAGAGTTGACCAAGCAACTTCATTCTGCATGAATCTCAATACGATCATAGAAATACAGAATTATACAGCACAGAAGGAGGCCATATGGCTCATCGTGTCTGTCCCGGCTTTTTGAAAAGAGCTGCCCCAATCAATAACACTCCCCCACTCTACCCCACAGCCATTCAACTTTGTCCTTCTCAAATAATTATCTACATCTCTCTTAAAAGTTGTCATCGAATTGGCTTCCACCACCCTTTCAGTCAATGCATTCCTGAACCAACCAACTCGCTTTGTGAAAACACTTTCTGCTCACCTCCCCTCTGTTTCTTTTGACAACTGCTTTGAAACGGTGCCCTCTGGTTACAGAGCCACCCACCAGTGCAAATAGTTTCTCCTTCTTCACCCTATCAAATCCTCTCAGAATTTTAAAAGCTTCTATTTCATCTCCTCTTCATATCTTCTGCTCCAAGAAGAATAATCCTAGCGCCTCCAGCCTGTCCTGGGAACTGAAGTCTCTCATTCCTGTTACCATCCTGGAAAATCTCCTCTGAGCCCCCCTAACACCTAGAAATCCTCCAATGTGTGATGCCCAGAAATCAATACCGTCTCTAGCTGAGGTTTGCCTCATTTGCCAAACCAGTGTTCTCTAAAGGTTCATCATAACTTCCTGACTTTTGTATTCTTTGCCCCGATTTATAAAGCCTAGTAACCCCTTTGCTTTTTTAACAGCTTTATCTTCCTGTCCTGCTACGTTCAAAGATTTATGTGAAGCCCCAGGTCTCTGTGTTCCTTCAGCCCCTTTAAGATTCAACTGTCCTGTTTATATTGTGGAGCCCTGTAGCTCAGTGGTTAGACCACTCGCTTTGCAACCGAGAGACCTGAGTTCACTTCCAGGCACGGCGAAACCTTGGGCAAGTTTCCTTACTCCACAAGCATAATAATAATCCCTCCAAACAAAAACAATAATAAATTGGTCCTTTTCAATCTACGACTGTTTGTGGGACATTGCTGTGCGCAATTGGCTGCCGCGTTCGCACACAAATATACAGTCAATTCACTATACAGTGTATTCTGTGAAGCGCTTTGCGACGTCCTTACGACGTGAAAAGCGCTGTATCAAATGCAAGGATTAATATTATTTATTATTATTACATTGCCTCTTCTTATTCTTCCTTCCAAAACACATTGACATTGCATTTTGTCCATATTATTGGAATTAAACTATCTGCCACGTATCTGCCCATCTTACAATTATTTCTATGGCCGCCTGTAGTCTGCTATCATCCTCCACAAAATTTTCTACTCTTCTTAGCTTAGCATTATCTGTAAGCTGGGAAATTCTACTCCCTATACCCAAGTCCATGACATTTATATGGCCAATAGTCAATGCATTCTGCATTTCCTGGGCTGTAAGTAAAGTAAACATGGGGCTCACTCACCAGTTGTTTTAGGTGTTGGAGGGGCTGAGAAAGTAAGAAAGTAAGAAAGGTCACTACTACAGCAAGTGGAAGCCGACAAGGAAAACACACATATGAACCGAGTACGAAATTCAAACATCACAAACTACACAAATCTTTTCAGTTCTGACGGAGGGTCATGGACCAGAAATGTTGACTCTTTTTCCTTACTCCGTAGATGCTGCCTGACCTGCTGAGTGTTCCCTGAGACTTCTGTTTGCGTTGTCAGATTTCCAGCATCTGCAGTATTTTGCGTATTGACCTCAATATCAAGCTTTATCTGAGGCAAATACGAGGTGGTGCTGCTCTCTCCTTTGCTACTCAATATCAAGGCCATTTTAAGGCTGAAATTTGAGATGTGTGAAGCAGATACGAAAAAGCAACTCACTTGCAGGGCGGAAAATCCAAGGTCTCTCTAGAAAACACAACCAAACATTAGACAGACGGGAAGAGCAAATTCAATGGCTGGTTATTGGAGAATATAAAGAATGAAGCAGTTCACAAAAATGTAGAGAACATAAACCCAGTCCCTGATGGGAATGACACCTGTGCAAACGCACATCAAATAGAACATGCGAGCAGAACGATCACATGTTCAGTGGATTCCAGATGATCACATGTCTTCTGCAAACGGAAATGTATCCGAGGGGAGAATTCAGAAGCACAAACCCCACTCACATTCACCTTCATCGTGCAGAATTACTGATTGATTCAAACATTCAAATGCAATATCCAGCCCTGAGACAACATTCTCACTGCTCCTGCAATTGCTGTGCTGAAAGTATAACAAGTTTGTGTCTCACCTGTCGGCCATCGTCCAGGAAAGTTGGCTGAGAAAGGAGGAAAGAAAAGTCACTGGTGGAGCAGCTGAAAGCTGACAAGACAAACACACACTGACTCCAGCACACAATTCAACACCCCAAACAATCTCCTATTTCATGCCGTTCTTTACAGTCTCTGATCAGACCCAACACTGCAATCCAATTCTCAGCTTCAGGCAACTGGGAATTCTATATTTGAATGACGTTTTACACATTCAGCACAAGTTGGGTTTGGAAAGCAACAAATGCCTCACGGAATGGCTTGTGAGGGTGAACTGCAAAAGGCAGAAAAGATAAGTTACAGTGAAATACACAAAACAACGATTCCGCACTTGATGTGACAACAAATTAATTTGAAATGAATTGAATTATGACTCCAAAATTGAGACTCAAACACTCTGTGTATTGCAAGAGTTGACCAAGCAACTTCATTCTGCACATGAATCTCAATACGATCATAGAAATACAGAATTATACAGCACAGAAGGAGGCCATATGGCTCATCGTGTCTGTCCCGGCTTTTTGAAAAGAGCTGCCCCAATCAATAACACTCCCCCACTCTACCCCCACAGCCATTCAACTTTGTCCTTCTCAAATAATTATCTACATCTCTCTTAAAAGTTGTCATCGAATTGGCTTCCACCACCCTTTCAGTCAATGCATTCCTGAACCAACCAACTCGCTTTGTGAAAACACTTTCTGCTCACCTCCCCTCTGTTTCTTTTGACAACTGCTTTGAAACGGTGCCCTCTGGTTACAGAGCAACCCACCAGTGCAAATAGTTTCTCCTTCTCCACCCTATAAAATCCTCTCAGAATTTTAAAAGCTTCTATTTCATCTCCTCTTCATATCTTCTGCTCCAAGAAGAATAATCCTAGCGTCTCCAGCCTGTCCTGGGAACTGAAGTCTCTCATTCCTGTTACCATCCTGGAAAATCTCCTCTGAGCCCCACCTAACCCCTAGAAATCCTCCAAAAGTGTGATGCCCAGAAATCAATACCGTCTCTAGCTGAGGTTTGCCTCATTTGCCAAACCAATGTTCTCTAAAGGTTCATCATAATTCCTGACTTTTGTATTCTTTGCCCCGATTTATAAAGCCTAGTAACCCCTTTGCTTTTTTAACAGCTTTATCTTCCTGTCCTGCTACGTTCAAAGATTTATGTGAAGCCCCAGGTCTCTGTGTTCCTTCAACCCCTTTAAGATTCAACTGTCCTGTTTACATTGTGAAGTCCTGTAGCTCAGTGGTTAGACCACTCGCTTTGCAACCGAGAGACCTGAGTTCACTTCCAGGCACGGCGAAACCTTGGGCAAGTTTCCTTATAATAATAATTATTATAATTATTATAATAATAATCCCGCCAAAACAAAAACAATAATAAATTGGTCCTTTTCAATCTACGACTGTTTGTGGGACATTGCTGTGCGCAATTGGCTGCCGCGTTCGCACACAAATATACAGTCAATTCACTATACAGTGTATTCTGTGAAGCGTTTTGGGACGTCCTTACGACGTGAAAAGCGCTGTATCAAATGCAAGGATTAATATTATTGATTATTATTACATTGCCTCTTCTTATTCTTCCTTCCAAAACACATTGACATTGCATTTTGTCCATATTATTGGAATTAAACTATCTGCCACGTATCTGCCCATCTTACAATTATTTCTATGGCCGCCTGCAGTCTGCTATCATGCTCCACAAAATTTTCTCCTCTTCTTAGCTTAGGATTATCTGTAAGCTGGGAAATTCTACTCCCTATACCCAAGTCCATGACATTTATAGGGCCAATAGTCAATGCATTCTGCATTTCCTGGGCTGTAAGTAAAGTAAACATGGGGCTCACTCACCAGTTGTTTTAGGTGTTGGAGGGGCTGAGAAAGTAAGAAAGGAAGAAAGGTCATTACTACAGCAAGTGGAAGCCGACAAGGAAAACACACATCTGATCCGAGTCCGAAATTCAAACATCACAAACTACACAAATCTTTTCAGTTCTGACGGAGGGTCATGGACCAGAAACGTTGACTCTTTTTCCTTACTCCGTAGATGCTGCCTGACCTGCTGAGTGTTCCCAGAGACTTCTGTTTGCGTTGTCAGATTTCCAGCATCTGCAGTATTTTGCGTATTGACCTCAATATCAAGCTTTATCTGAGGCAAATACGAGGTGGTGCTGCTCTCTCCTTTGCTACTCAATATCACGGCCATTTTAAGGCTGAAATTTGTGATGTGTGAAGCAGATACGAAAAAACAACTCACTTGCAGGGCGGAAAATCCAAGGTCTCTCTGGAAAACACAACCAAACATTAGTCAGACCGGAAGAGCAAATTCAATGGCTGGTTATTGGAGAATATAAAGAATGAAGCAGTTCACAAAAATGTAGAGAACATAAACCCAGTCCCTGATGGGAATGACAGCTGTGCAAACACACATCAAATAGAACATGCGAGCAGAATCATCACATGTTCAGTGGATTCCAGATGATATGTCTTCTGCAAACGGAAATGTATCCGAGGGGAGAATTCAGAAGCACAAACCCCACTCACATTCACCTTCATCGTGCAGAATTACTGATTGATTCAAACATTCAAATGCAATATCCGGCCCTGAGACAACATTCTCACTGCTCCTGCAATTGCTGTGCTGAAAGTATAACAAGTGTGTGTCTCACCTGTCGGCCATCGTCCAGGAAAGTTGGCTGAGAAAGGAGGAAAGAAAAGTCACTGGTGGAGCAGCTGAAAGCTGACAAGACAAACACACACTGACTCCAGCACACAATTCAACACCCCAAACAATCTCCTATTTCATGCCGTACTTTACAGTCTCTGATCAGACCCAACACTGCAATCCAATTCTCAGCTTCAGGCAACTGGGAATTCTATATTTGAATGACGTTTTACACATTCAGCACAAGTTGGGTTTGGAAAGCAACAAATGCCTCACGGAATGGCTTGTGAGGGTGAACTGCAAAAGGCAGAAAAGATCACTTACAGTGAAATAGGCAAAACAACGATTCCGCACTTGATGTGACAACAAATTAATTTGAAATGAATTGAATTATGACTCCAAAATTGAAACTCAAACACTCTGTGTATTGCAAGAGTTGAAATTTAGACCAAGCAACTTCAGTCTGCACGTGAATCTCAATAAGATCATAGAAATATAGAATTATACAGCACAGAAGAGGCCATATGGCTCACCGTGTCTGTGCCGGCTGTTTGAAAAGAGCTGCCCCAATCAATAACACTCCCCTAATCCACACCCACAGCCGTCCAACTTTGTCCTCCTCAAATAATTATCTGTATCTGTATTAAAAATTGTTATCAAATTGGCTTCCACCACGCTTTCAGGCAATGCATTCCTGAACCAACCAACTCACTTTGTGAAAACGCTTTCTGCTCACCTCCCCTCTGTTTCTTTTGACAACTACTTTGAAACGGTGCCCTCTGGTTACAGAGCCACCCACCAGTTCAAATAGTTTCTCCTTCTTCACCCTATCGAATCTCCTAAGAATTTTAGAAACTTCTATTTAGTCTGCTCTTAAACTCCTCTGCTTCAGTGAAAATAATCCTCGCGTCTCCAGCCTGTCCTGATAACTGAAGTTTTCTTTCCTGGTACTATCCTGGGAAATCTCCTCTGCACTCCTCCAATGCCTTGACATCCTTCCGAAAATGTGGTGGCCAGAATTCAATACAGTCTCCAGCTGAGGTTTGCCTCATTTGGCTAACCAGTGTTTAATAAAGTTTCATCATAGCTTTCTGATTTTTGTATTCTTTGCCCCTATTTATGAAGCCGGGTGTCACAAATGCTTTTTTCACAGCTTTATCTACCTGTGCTGCCACCTTCAAAAACGTACTGAAATGAACGCACAGGACTCTGTGTTCCTTCAGCCGCTTTAAGATTCTACCATCTTGTTTACATAGCCTCTCCTGATTCTTCCTCCCAAAACACATTACTTTGCATTCTGTCCACTTTACTGGAATTAAACTTCACCTGCCACGTGTCTGCCCATATTACAACTATGTCCTCCTGCAGTCTGCAACTGTCCTCCGTATCATATATTCTTCTTCTTAGCTTATCATCATCTGTATACTTGGAAATTCTACTCCCTATACCCAATCCATGACAATTATATGGCCAATAGAAATACATTCTGCATTTCCTGGGCTGTAAGTAAAGTAAACATGGGGCTCACTCACCAGTTGTTTTAGGTGTTGGAGGGGCTGAGAAAGTAAGAAAGTAAGAAAGGTCACTTCTACAGCAAGTGGAAGCCGACAAGGAAAACACACATCTGATCTCAGCACTCAATTCAAACATCACAAACTACCCCCCAGTCCATCATGCCGTGTGTGATTGCCGGCTCCAGTCTAACACCTCAATATCAACAACAGAAGTCACTGGGAACACTTAGCAGCTCAGGCACTATCTATGGAGAAAGGAAAGTGAGTCAATGTTTTGCTGCCACAATCCTTCATCAAATCTTTTCAGTTCTGACGAAGGGTCATGGACCAGAATGTTGACTCACTTTCCTTACTCCGTAGATGCTGCCTGACCTGCTGAGTGTTCCCAGCGACTTCTGTTTTTGTATTCAGATTTCCAGCATCTGCAGTATTTTGCGTTTTAAACTCAATATCAAGCTTTATCTGAGGCAAATACGAGGTGGTGCTGCTCTCTCATTTGCTACTCAATATCAAGGGCCATTTTAAGGCTGAAATTTGAGGGGTATTAAGCAGATGCGAAAAAGCAACTCACTTGCAGGGGTGTAAATCCAAGGTCTCTCTAGAAAACACAACCAAATGTTAGCCAGACGGGAAGAGCAAATTCAATGGCTGGTTGTTGGAGAATATAAAGAGTGAAGCAGTTCACAACAATGTGGAGATCATAAACCCAGTCCCTGATGGGAATGACACCTGTGCAAACACACATTAATTAGAACATGTGAACAGAACAATCACATGTTCAGTGGATTCCAGATGATCACATGTCTTCTGCAAACTGAAATGTATCCGAGGGGAGAATTCAGAAGCACAAACCCCACTCACATTCACCTTCTTCGTGCAGAATTACTGATTGATTCAAACATTCAAATGCAAAATCCGGCCCTGAGACAACATTCTCACTACTCCTGCAATTGCTGTGCTCAAAGTATTACAAGTGTGTGTCTCACCTGGCGGCCGTCGTCCAGGAAAGTTGGCTGAGAAAGGAGGAGAGAAAAATCACAGCTGGAGCAGCTGAAAGCTGACAAGACAAACACACACTGACTCCACCACACAATTCAACAACCCAAACAATCTCCTATTTCATGCCGTTCTTTACAGTCTCTGATCAGAGCCAAAACTACAATCCAATTCTCAGCCTCAGGCAACTGGGAATTCTATATTTGAATGACGTTTTACACATTCAGCACAAGTTGCGTTTGGAAAGTAACAAATGACTCACGGAATGGCTTGTGAGGGTGAACTGCAAAAGGCAGAAAAGATCATTTCCAGTGAAATAGGCAAAACACAGATTCCGCACTTGATGTGATAACAAATTAACTTGAAATTAATTGAATAGCTGACTCCACGAGTGATATTCAAACAGTCGGAGTGTTGTAAAAAATCAAATTTTAACCAAGCAACTTCATTCTGCACATGAATCTCAATAAGGTGATAGAAATATAGAATTATGCAACACAGAAGGAGGACATTCGGCTCATCGTGTCTCTGCCGTCTTTTTGAAAAGGGCTATCAAAATCAATTCCAATACCTAACTCTATACACACAGCCGTCCAATCTTGTCCTCCCTAATAATTATCTATATCTGTCTTAAAAGTTGTTATCGAATTGGCTTGCACTACCCTTTCAGGCAATGCATTCCAGATGCAACCAACTCGATTTGTGAAAACACTTTCTGCTCACCTCCCCTCTGTTTCTTTCAACAACTATTGAGATACTGTTCCCTTTGATTACTGAACCAACTGTCAGTGCAAATAGTTTCTCCTCCTTCAAGCTATCAAATCCTCTCAGAATTTTAGAAACTTCTATTTCATCTCCTCTTCACATCCTCTGCTCCAAGGAGAATAATCCTAGCGTCTCCAGCCTGTCCAGATAACTGAAGTCTCTCATTCCTGTTACCACCCTGGAAAATCTCCTCTGAGCACCACCTAACCCCTAGACATCCTCCAAAAGTCTGGTGCCCAGAAATCAATACCATCTCTAGCTGAGGTTTGCCTCATTTGGTAAACCAGTGTTCTATAAAGGTTCATCATAACTTCCGGATTTTGTATTCTTTGCCCCTATTTATAAATGCTGGTGACCCCTATGCTTTCTTATCAGCTTTATCTGACTATCCTGCCACCTTCGAAGATTTACTGAAATGAAGCCACAAGTGTCTTTCTTCCTTCAGTCCCTTTTAGATTCTACCAACTTGTTTACAATGCCTCTTCTAATTCTTCCTCCCAAAATGCATTATTTTGCGTTTTGTCCACATTATTGGAATTAATCTTCATCTGCCACATGTCTGCCCATCTTACAATGTCCTCCTTCAGTCTTCTACAGTCCTCCATAAAATTTGCTACTCTTCTTAGCTGAGCATTACCTGCAAGCTTGAAAATGTTACTCTCTATACCCAAGTCCATGTCATTTATATGTACAAATGTCAACATATTCTGCATTTCCTGGGGTGTTAGCATAGTAAACATGGGCTCACTCACCAGTTGTTTTAGGTGTTGGAGGGGCTGAGAAAATAAGGAGCAAAGTTACTACTACAGCAAGTGGAAACCGACAAGGAAATCACACATCTGATCCCAGCACTCGATTCAAATATCACAAACTACCCCCCAGTCCATCATGCCGTGTGTGATTGCCGGCTCCAGTCTAACACCTCAATATCAACAACAGAAGTCACTGGGAACACTCAGCAACTCAGGCAGTATCTATGGAGAAAGGAAAGTGAGTCAAGGTTTCGGTTCCACAATCCTTCGACAAATCTTTTTAGTTCTGACGAAGGGTCACGGACCAGAAACGTTGATTCACTTTCCTTACTCCGTAGATGCTGCCTGACCTGCTGAGTGTTCCCAACGACTTCTGTTGTTGTATTCAGATTTCCAGCATCTGCAGTATTTTGCGTTTTGACCTCAATATCAAGCTTTATCTGAGGCAAATACGAGGTGGTGCTGCTCTCTCCTTTGCTACTCAATATCAAGGGCAATCTAAGGCTGAAACTTGAGATGTATGAAGCAGATGCGAAAAAGCTACTCACTTGCAGGGCGGAAAATCCAAGGTCTCTCTAGAAAACACAAACAAATGTTAGTCAGACGGGAAGAGCAAATTCAATGGCTGGGTATTGGAGAATATAAAGAATGAAGCAGTTCACAACAATGTAGAGAACATAAACCCAGTCCCTGATGGGAACGACACCTGTGCAAACTCACGTCAAATAGAACATGTGAACAGAACAATCACATGTTCAGTGGATTCCAGATGATCACATGTCTTCTGTAAACGGAAATGTATCCGAGGGGAGAATTCAGAAGCACAAACTCCACACACATTCACCTTCATCGTGCAGAATTACTGATTGATTCAAACATTCAAATGCAATATCCAGCCCTGAGACAACATTCTCACTGCTCCTACAATTGCTGAGCTCAAAGTGTAACAAGTGCTGTGTGTCTCACCTGTCGGCCGTCGTCCAGGAAAGTTGGCTGAGAAAGGAGGAGAGAAAAATCACTGGTGGAGCAACTGAAACTGACAAGACAAACACACGCTGACTGCAGCACACAATCCAACCCCAAACACTGCACAGTAAGTAGACTGAGGGTCTTTAGGGTTAATAAGCATGTGTTATTTCTTCTAAAAAGCATATTTGTTGCTGTAATATTCTACAGATAGAGGTGGGGATTTACTCACAAGCAGTTAGTCACTGGAATTATAGGCCTGGTAGTGCAATATGGCTATAATGAGGGCATCTCAATAGCAAGAGCAGGAGGCAATTGAGAATACCTGTCGGCACGTTGCTCTAATTAGTGAAATTTCCACAAGAGTCGGGATTTGCACTGACAGAGAAAGAGCTGAAACAGAGGCCACCCAGTACACTTTGCATAAATAAAATTGATTTGTTACAACAGGGGTGAGAACCATCGCAAACTCCAAAGGTGATACGCAAACAGTCGGTGTATTTTGTTGAAATTTAGACCAAGCAACTTCATTCTGCATGTGAATCTCAGTAAGATGATAGATACTTTCTGCATTTCCTGGGATGTACAGTAAACCCCATGACATTCACCTTCATCGTTCAGGATGGGCAGCCACAGAATCACTTTCGGTAGAATTAATAGATTGCAACAGAGGCTGTCACTATTATTGAGGGTTTGCTAAAGACCTCCAGACCAGGGTCATAACCTTGACTGGAACTGTGGGATGAGATCAGGAAGATGATTAGCAAGGGACCAACATCGCAGTTGGAGATATTAACTTACATGAAATTGATTGGGTTTGAAAATGTGTCTACTGGTAAGATAGGGAAGGATTTCTAGAGTTATGGAGGAGTAAAAATCCCTGCATTTGATAAACTGATGGAGATTCTTATTAAAAATAAGATCATGGAGCACCTGGTCAGTAATAAAATGATAAAGATAGTCAATATAGGTTTATGAAGGGCAGATCATGCCAAATTAATTTACTACTTGATTTGTAGGCAGATTGTTCTTGATTTTGCGTATACAAAGCTATCGAAGGAGGTAGACTGCAAAGAGGAACAGGACAGGTTACAGGAAGATTTGAGCATTCTTACGAAGTGGGCAGATCTATGGCAGATGAAATTTAATATCGAGAAATGAAATGTGCTTCACATGGGAACAAAAAATCTAGTTAGGGACTATTATTTAATAGGTAGTAAATAATCTGTACGGAAAATGAAAAGGACCTTGGGATCCTGATTTGATGAAAAATTTGAAGCTTTCCCAAAAATACTTGGTAGAAGAGAGTAAGCCAAACTGGATCCCGGGCTTATTAAAAGGCAATGTTGAGCCGAAACATAGGTAATCCAAATACTTTACAAATCACTGGTGCGACAGCATTTGGATTACTGTTTCCAGTTCTGGTCACCGTATATAGAAAGGATATTGCAGCGTTTGAGAAGATACAGAGGAGAGCAACCAACATGATTCAGGGGATGGAGGGTCTGGACTATGAGTAGTGATTAGATAAACTGGGCATGTTCACACTGGAGAAGAGAAGGTTGAGGGGCACTAATATGATTATGGTCTTTAAGATTCTGAAGGGAATAGATAAGGAGACAGTAAATGCAGAAAATGTTGTTTCTATCAAGAACAAATTACATAGATTACTGCCAGAAAATAATATCTCGGGATTTAGGATAACGTTTGGAGACGGACATGTCAAGCGACTGCCAGGATGGTGGCAGGTGAAATAGATGGACCATGGTCTTCTTTTGCCAAGCACATTCTTAATGATTGGAAGTGAAAGCCGACAAGAAAAACCCACATCTGATCCCAGCACTGATTCAAACATCCCAAACTGCACCCCAGGCCATCATGCCGTGTGTGATTGCTGGCTCCAGTCCAACACTTTCAATATCAAGCTTCAACTGAGCCAAATACAAGGTGGTGCTGCTCTCTCCTTTGCTAATCAATTTCAACCTATTTTAAGGCGGCAACGTTGAGCTCATCAAGCAGATATTAAACGGTTTCACTTGCAGGTACGTGAGTGATGGTCTCCCTGGAAAACACAACCAAATATTAGTTCGATGGGAAGAGTGAAGAAATGACTGGTTATTGTAGAATATCACAAATTAAACAGTTCATACCAAATTTAGATCATAAACCCCAGTCCCTGATGGGGATGACACCTGTACAACAACATCAATAGAACATGTGAACAGACAATCACATGTTCAGTGGATTCCAGATGATCACATGTCTTCTGCAAACGGAATGTATCCGAGGGGAGATTCAGAAGCACAAACCCCACTCACATTCACCTTCATCGTGCAGAATTACTGATTGATTCAAACATTCAAATGCAATATCCAGCCTGAGACAACATTCTCACTGCTCCTGCAATTGCGTGCTGAAAGCATAACAAGTGGGTGTCTCACCTGTCGGCAATGGTTCAGGAACGTTGGCTGAGAAAGGAGGAATGAAAAGTCACTGGTGCAGCAGCTGAAAGCTGACAAGACAACACACACTGACTCCAGCACACAATTCAACACCCCAAACAATCTCCTATTTCATCCCATTCTTTACAGTCTCTGATCAGACCCAACACTGCAATGCAATTCTCAACCGAACGCATCTGGGAATTCTATATTTGAATGACGTTTTACACATTCAGCACCAGTTGGGTTTGGAAAGTAACTCACGGAATGGCTTGTGAGGGTGAACTGCAAAAGGCAGAAAAGATCATTTACAGTGAAATAGGCAAAACACAGATTCCACTCTTGATGTGACAACAAATTAATTTGAAATCAATTGAATAACTGACTCCAAAAGTGATACGCAAACAGTTGGTGTATTGCAAGAGTTGAAAGTTATACCAAGCAACTTCAGTCTGCACTTGAATTTCAATAGAATCATAGAATTATACAGCTCAGAAGGAGGTCATTCGGCCCATCGTGTCTGTGCTTCCTTTTTTAAAAGAGCTTTCCAAATCAATACCTCTGCCCCGCTCTATCCCCATAGCCCTGAAAACTTGTCCTCCCAAATAAATATCTTGTACTTTCTTAAAAGCTGTTATTGAATTGCCTTACACCAATCTTTCAGGCAATGAATTCCAGATCTAAACAACTCGCTTTGTAAAGCTATTTCTCCTGACCTCCCCTCTGGTTCTGTTAACATCCATTTTAAATCAGTGACCACCCGCCATTGGAAATAGTTTCTCTTTCTTCACCCAATTGAATCATCTCATAATTTTTAAAGCTTCTATTGAGTCTCCTCTTAACTTCATCTGCTCCAAGGGAAATCTCCTCTGCATTCCTCCAATGCCTTGACATCCTTCCGAAAATGTGGGGCCCAGAATGGAACACAGTCTCTAGCTGAGGTTTACCTCAATTGCCTAATCAGTATTATAAAGGTCATTATAACTTCCTGACATTTGTTTTCGATGCCCCTTTTTTTTAAGGCTAGTACCCCTTATGCTTCTTTAACAACAACAACTTGGATATATACAGCGCCCACTATGCCGGAGACGGAGTCTCAGAGCACTTGTGTTTCTACCTGTCCTTCACCTTCAAAGATTTACTGACCTGAAACCCCAGTCTCTTTGTTCCTTCACCCCCTTTAAAATTATACTATCTAATTTACATTGCCTCCCTTCATTCTTTCTCACAAAATGCATGATTTTGCATTTCTCCACATTACTGCAATTAATCTTGATCTACCAGGTGTCTGCCTATTCTACCAGGCTGTCTATGTCCTCTTGCAGTCTATAAATATCTTCCACACCATATACTTCAATTCCTCACTTGCAAGCTTGGAAATTGTACTCTTGATACTAAACTCCATGACATTATATGGTCAATGGTCAATAAGTTATGCATTTCTTGGGCTGTAAGTACAGTAAACATGGGGCTCACTCACCAGTCATTTTAGGTATGGGAGGGGCTAAGAAATAAGGAGCAAAAGTCACTACTACAGGAAGCGAAAACCAACAAGGAAACCACACATCTGGTCCCAACACTGAATTACTATTGTAGAATCATAGAATCATAGAATTGTACAGCACAAAAAGAGGTTATTTGGCCCATCGAGTCTGTGTCGGCTCTTTGAGAAGAGCAATGTAACGTCAATCCCACTCCCAGCCCTCTCCCCATAACCCTGCAAACCTGTCCTCCTCAAATACCCGTCCACCGCGTTTTTAAAAGTTGTTATCGAATTGGTCTCGACCATCCTTTCAGCAATGCATTCCAGATTCAAGCAACTCGCTGCGTGAAAACATTCCTTCTCACTTCCCCTCTGCTTCTTTTAGAGACTATTTTAAATCTGTGACCTCCAGTCACCACACACCCACCAGTGGAAACAGTTTTTCCCTTTCTAACCTATCAAATCCCCTCATGATTTTGAAGACCTCTATCAGGTCCTCTAACCGTCTCTGCTCCAATGAGAATAATCCCGGCCTCTCTAGCATTTCCTCATCATCAAGATCCCTCATTCCTGGTACCATTCTTGTAAATCTCCTCTGCACCCTTTCCAATGCCTTAACATCCTT
>NW_024704758.1:146714-426058 GCF_018977255.1 Callorhinchus milii
CACTTCGGTAGGGGCTAGCACAAGAAGCCTTTAAAAATGTCACGTACGACTGCAGGTCGCAGTCTCAAGTTTGGGTTGAGATCAGGAAGGTGATCAGGAAGGGACCAACCATCACAGTTGGAGATTTTAACTTACCTAAAATTGATTGGGTTGAAAATGTGTCTACTGGTAAGATAGGGAAAGGATTTCTAGAGTTAATGGAATGGTAAAAATCCCTGCATTTGATAAAGGTATGGAGGTGCTCATTAAGAATAAGATCATGGAGCGCCTGGTCAGTAATAAAATGATAAAAGATAGTCAATATAGGTTTATGAAGGGCAGATCATGCCAAACTAATTCACCAGTTGATTTCTCGGCAGATTGTTGTTGATTTTGCTGACAAAGCTATCGAAGATGGTAGACTGCAAAGAGGAACAGGATAGGTTACAGGTAGACTTGAACATTCTTAGGAAGTGGGCAGATCAATGACAGATGGAATTTAATGTAAGTAAATGAAATTTGCTTTACATGGGAACAAAAAATCCAGTAAGGGACTATTATTTAAAAATTAAGTAAATAATCTGTACTGAAAATGAAAAGGATCTTGGGATGCTGATTGATAATAAACTGAAGCTTTTCCAACAATGCTTGGTAGCAGAGAGTAAGCCAAACCGGATGCCGGGCTGTATTAAAATGTAATGTTGAGGCGAAACATAGGGTAATGCTGACACTTTACAAATCACTGGTGCCACAGCATTTGGATTACTGTATCCATTTCTGGTCACTTTAATATAGAAAGGATAATAATAATAATAATAAGCCTTGCATTTGATACAGCGCTTTTTCACGTCGGGAGGACGTCCCAAAGCGCTTCACAGAACACACTGTAAAGGGAATTGACTGTATATTTGTGGGCGAACGCGGCAGCCAATTGCGCACAGCAATGTCTCACAAAAAGTCGGAGATTGAAAAAGACCAATTTTTATTATTGTTTTTGGTTTTGGAGGGATTATTATTAGGCACTGTGTGGAGTTAGGAAACTTTCCCAAGATTTCGCCCTCTGCCTGGAATTGAACTCAGGTCTCTCGCTTGCAAAGCGAGTGCTCTAACCACTGAGCTACAGGACTCCACACAGGACTATGAGGAGTGATTAGATAAACTGGGCATGTTCACACTGGAGAAGAGAAGGTTGAGGGGTCCTAATATGATTATGGTCTTTAAGATTCTGAAGGGAATAGATAATATAGACCACGCCAAGCTGATATTTCTTGTGCTGAACAGGGGACATGACCTGCGATTGAAAGGGGGTAAATCTGTCGAAATCAGAACAAATCTGTGGAAACACTCAGTGAGCGAACAGTAAATTTGAGGACCTATCTCCCGAAGGAGACTGTGAAAGCAGAAAATGTTGTTTCGATCAAGAACAAATTACATAGATTACTGCCAGAAAATAATATCTCGGGATTTAGGATAACGTTTGGGAGACGACTGCCAGGATGGTGGCAGGTGAAATAGATGGACCGTGGTCTTCTTTTGCCAAGCACATTCTTAATGATTGGAAGTGAAAGCCGACAAGAAAAACCCACATCTGATCCCAGCACTGAATTCAAACATCCCAAACTGCACCCCAGGCCATCATGCCGTGTGTGATTGCTGGCTCCAGTCCAACACTTCAATATCAAGCTTCAACTGAGCCAAATACAAGGTGGTGCTGCTCTCTCCTTTGCTAATCAATTTCAAACCTATTTTAAGGCGGCAAACTTGAGCTCATCAAGCAGATATTAAACAGTGTCTCACTTGCAGGTACGTGAGTTGATGGTCTCCCTGGAAAACACAACCAAATATTAGTTCGATGGGAAGAGTGAAGGAAATGACAGGGTATTGTAGAATATCACAAATTAAACAGTTCACACCAAAATTTAGATCATAAACCCAGTCCCTGATGGGACTGACACCTGTGCAAACACACATCAAATAGAACATGTGAACAGAACAATCACATGTTCAGTGGATTCCAGATGATCACATGTCTTCTGCAAACGGAAATGTATCCGAGGGGAGAATTCAGAAGCACAAACCCCACTCACATTCACCTTCATCGTGCAGAATTACTGATTGATTCAAACATTCAAATGCAAAATCCAGCCCTGAAACAACATTCTCACTGCTCCTGCAATTGCTGTGCTGAAAGTATAACAAATGTGTGTCTCACCTGTCGGCAATGGTTCAGGAATGTTGGCTGAGAAAGGAGGAATGAAAAGTCACTGGTGCAGCAGCTGAAAGCTGACAAGACAAACACTCACTGACTCCAGCACACAATTCAACACCCCAAACAATCTCCTATTTCATCCCATTCTTTACAGTCTCTGATCAGAGCCAACACTGCAATGCAATTCTGAACCGAACGCATCTGGGAATTTTATATTTGAATGACGTTTTACACATTCAGCTCCAGTTGGGTTTGGAAAGTAGCAAATGATTCACGGAATGGCTTGAGAGGGTGAACTGGAAAAGGCAGAAATGATCATTTACAGTGAAATAACAAAAACAACAACAAGATTCCATTTATAGAGTGCCTTTCACGTCAGGAGGACGTCCCAAGGCGCTGTACAGTTGGGTCAGGACCCGAGCAGGAGGGAAATGGTCAGGGTGAGGGGAGGGAAGGGAGGGAGCGAGGAGGGACAGAGAGTCGAGAGGGGAGCTGAAGGCTCGGTCAAAGAGAAAGGTCTTGAGACCGGCCTTGAAGGAGGAAAGGGTGGAAGCGGCGAAGACACTGGGGGATAAGTTCCAGAGCCTCGGGGCTGAGAGGCTGAAGGCCCGGCCACCGATGGTAGGGCGGTTGGGGCGGGGGATGTGGAGCAGACCGGAGCCAGAGGAACGGAGGGTACGGGCAGGTAGGTAGGGGATAGTAGGTCGGAGAGGTAGGAGGGAGCAAGGCCGTGAATGGCCTTGTAGGTGAGGATGAGGATCTTGAAATCGATCCTCTGGGGGATGGGGAGCCAGTGGAGGCGAGCGAGGGTGGGAGTGATGTGGTCGCGAAGTCTGGTGCGGGACAGTACACGAGCTGCAGAGTTCTGAATGACCTGCAGATTGTGGAGGGAGGTGCGGGAAGGCCGGCGAGGAGAGAGTTCCCATAGTCCAGCCTTGAGGTGATAAAAGCGTGGACAAGAGTTTCAGCAGCGTGAGGGGTGAGGTACTGCCGTAGTCTGGCGGCATTCTGGAGGTGATGGAACGCGTTGCCCGTTGTGGCGCGGATATGAAGGAGAAAGGACAGCTCAGGGTCGAACAGAACACCGAGGTTCCTGACCGGTTTTGAGAGGTGGAGAGTGCAGCCTTGGATGTTGATGCTGTCAGCGCCTGAGGTGCGGAGGCACTGACGCGAGCCAATCAAGAGGGCCTCAGTTTTACGCACGTTGAGCTGAAGAAAGTTATCTCTCGTCCAGGACTCGATGTCGGGCAGGAAGTCTGTCAGGACATCGGTAGCCATGGAGTTGAGGGTAGAGGATGAAAGGTAGAATTGGGTGTCATTCGCATACAGGTGGAAGTTAACCACATGTCTGCGGATGATGTCACCAAGCGGGAGCATATAGAAGGTGAAGAGGTGGGGACGGAGGACAGAGCCCTGAGGGACACCGCACGAGACAGTGCGGGGGGCGGAAGCAAAACCATTCGTGGAAACAAAGTGAAGACGGTGGGAGAGGTACGACCTAAACCCCTCAAGGAAAGAGCCTTGAATGTTGAGGTGGGAGGACAAGCGGTGGTGAAGGAGAGCATGGTCGACCGTATCGAATGCTGCCGAAAGGTCGAGGTGGTCGAGGAGGCAAAGGGAGCCCTAGTCACAGATGGTCAGGATGCCATTGGTGACCTTGACGAGGGCAGTTTCTGGGCTATGGTTAGCACGGAAACAAGAATGAAGTGTTTCGAATAATGAGTGGGTGGAGAGGACAGAGCGCAGCTGGAAGGCGACAACTAGTTCCAGCACCTTGGACAGGAAGGGTAGGTTGGAGATGGGCGGTGAGCTTGATAGCTGCGACGCATCAAGTGAAGGTTTTTTCAAGGTGGGAGTGATGATGGCAGTTTTTAAGGGAATGGGAACAGAGGCAGAGGAGAGGGACAGGTTGACGATGTCTTTGATATGTGGGTCAAGGAGTCGGAGCTGGAAGATAAGGAGTGGAGTGTGGATGGGGTCAAGGGAGCAGTTGGTAGATTTCAGGGATAGGATGAGTTTGGTGTCAGAGATTGGGGAAACGGGTTCGAAAGTGCGATGGAGAGGATGGGTAGTAGTCGGAGAGTGGGAGTGAGGGGGTGGGGTGTGGGTGGACGTTGGAGGAGAAGTGACCGCGGAGCGAATTCCCTTGATTTTGTATTCAAGGAAATCCAGCATCTCCTCGCGGAGAAAGTTGGAGGAAATGACCTGCGCGGGTTGGCGTGGGGGACGGAGGAGTCGGGAAGTGGTAGAAAACAGTATCCTGGAGTTGTTTTTCGCCTCTAGGATTATCCTGGATTAGAAGGACGACTTGGCCGAGGCTACAGTGGAGCGGTAGATTTTGAGGAGGTCCAGCCAGAATTGTCGGTGGACCGTTAGGCCAGATTTGACGCAGGTGCATTCAGCTGCCCGCACCTGGCTCTTCAGTGAGCGGAGGTGGGTGGTCGACCAGGGGTAGGTGCGAGACTAGGAAACAGTACGGGAGCTGATGGGGGCAAGAGTATGGAGTGTGGAGTAGAGGGTGTTGTGGAGGAGGGTGAGAGGAGAAGAGGGGTCAGTGAGGGTTGAAGGCCAGAGGGAGAGGAGTTCAGAGGACTCCAAGGCAGCGGTTAGGGATTGTGGGGGTAACTTGTTCCGAAATAGGCAAAACACGGATTCCACACTTGATGTGATAACAAATTACTTTGAAATGAATTGAATAACTGACTCCAAAATTGATACTCAAACATTCTGTGTATTGCAAGAGTTGAAACTTAGACTAAGCAACTTCATTCTGCACTTGAATCTCAATAGAAATACACAATTATACAGCACAGAAGGAGGCCATACGGCTCACCGTGTCTGTCCCGGCTTTTTGAAAAGAGCTGCCCCAATCAACAACACTCCCCCACTCTTACACCCACAGCCATCCAACTTTGTCCTTCTCAAATAATTATCTACATCTCTCTTAAAAGTTGTCATCAAATTGGCTTACACCACCCTTTCAGGCAATGCATTCCTGAACCAACCAACTCGCTTTGTGAAAACACTTTCTGCTCACCTCCCCTCTGTTTCTTTTGACAACTACTTTGAAACGGTGCCCTCTGGTTACAGAGCCACCCACCAGTGCAAATAGTTTCTCCTTCTTCACCCTATCAAATCCTCTCAGAATTTTAAAAACTTCTATTTCATCTCCTCTTCACATTCTCTGTTCCAAGGAAAATAATCCTAGCGTCTCCAGCCTGTCCTGATAACTGAAGTCTCTCATTCCTGTTACCATCCTGGGAAATCTCCTCTGAGGCCCCCTAACCCCTTGACATCCTTCCGAAAGTGTGGAGCCCAGAAATCAATACTGTCTCCAGCTGAGGTTTGCCTCATTTGCCAAACCAGTGTTCTATAAAGGTTCATCATAACTTCCTGACTTTTGTAATCTTTGCCCCTATTCATAAAGCCTATTGTCCCATATGCTTTTTAACAGCTTTATCTACCTTTCCTGCCACCTGAGGATTTACTTATATGAAGCCCCAGGACTCTGTGTTCCTTCAGCCCCTCTAAGATTCCACTATATTGTTTATATTGCCTCTTCTCATTCTTCCTCCCAAAACACATTACATTGCATTTTGTCCATATTATAGGAATTAAACTTCATCTGCCACGTATCTGCCCATCCTACAAGTTTTTCCATGGCCGCCTGCAGACGGCGACTATCCTCCACAAAATGTACTAATCTTCTTAGCTTAGCATTATCTGTAAGCTTGAAAATTCTACTCCCAAAACCCAAGTCCATGTCATTTCTATGGTCAATGGTCAATACATTCTGCATTTCCTGGACTGTAGGTATAGTAAACATGGGGCTCACTCACCAGTTGTTTTCGGTGTTGGAGGGGCTGAGAAAACAAGGAGCAAAGGTCACTACTACAGCAAGTGGAAGCCGACAAGGAAAACACACATCTGATCCCAGCACTCAATTCAAACATCACAAACTACCCCCCCAGTCCATCATTCCGTGTGTGATTGCCGACCCCAGTCTAACACCTCAATATCAACAACAGAAGTCACTGGGAACACTCAGCAACTCAGGCAGTATCTATGGAGAAAGGAAAGTGAGTCAATGTTTCGCTGCCACAAGCCTTTTCAGTTTTCAGTTCTGACGAAGAGTCATGGACCAGAAATGTTGACTCACTTTCCTTACTCCGTACATGCTGTCTGACCTGCTGAGTGTTCCCAGCGACTTCTGTTGTTGTATTCAGATTTCCAGCATCAGCAGTATTCTGCGTTTTGACCTCAATATCAAGCTTTATCTGAGGCAAATACGAGGTGGTGCTGCTCTCTCCTTTGCTACTCAATATCAAGGGCAATCTAAGGCTGAAACTTGAGATGTATGAAGCAGATGCGAAAAAGCAACTCACTTGCAGGGCGGAAAATCCAAGGACTCTCTAGAAAACACAAACAAATGTTAGTCAGACGGGAAGAGCAAATTCAATGGCTGAGTATCGGAGAATATAAAGAGTGAAGCAGTTCACAAAAATGTAGAGAACATAAACCCATCCCTGATGGGAACGACACCTGTGGAAACACACATCAAATAGAACATGTGAACAGAACAATCACACGTTCAGTGGATTCCAGATGATCACATGTCTTCTGCAAACGGAAATGTATCCGAGGGGAGAATTCAGAAGCACAAACCCCACTCACATTCACCTTCTTCGTGCAGAATTACTGATTGATTCAAACATTCAAATTCAAAATCCAGCCCTGAGACAACATTCTCACTGCTCCTGCAATTGCTGTGCTGAAAGTATAACAAGTGTGTGTCTCACCTGTCGGCCATCGTCCAGGAATGTTGGCTGAGAAAGGAGGAAAGAAAAGTCACTGGTGGAGCAACTGAAAGCTGTCAAGACAAACACACACTGACTCCAGCACACAATTCAACACCCCAAACAATCTCCTATTTCATCCCGTACTTTACAGTCTCTGAATTGAATAACTGACTCCAAAATTGATACTCAAACACTCTGTGTATTGCAAGAGTTGAAACTTAGACCAAGCAACTTCATTCTGCATGTGAATCTCAATAGAATCATAGAATTATACAGCTCAGAAGGAGGTCATGCGGCCCATCGTGTCTGTGCTTCCTTTTTTCAAGAGCTGTCCAAATCAATACCTCTCCCCCGTTCTATCCCTTTAGCCCTACAAACTTGTCCTCCCCAAATAATTATCCAAAACTTTCTTCAACACTGTTATCGAATTGGCTTCCTCCAATTTTTTAGGCAATGAATTCCAGATCCAAACAACTCGCTTTGTAAAGCTGTTTCTCCTGACCTCACCTCTGTTTCTTTTAACATCGAATTTAAGTCGGTGCCCATTGGTTACCGACCCACCCGCCATTGGAAATAGTTTCTATTTCTTCACCCTATCGAATCATCTCATCATTTTAAAAGCTTCTATTGTCTCCTCTTAACTTCAACTTCCTCTGCTCCAAGGAAAATAATCTGAGCGTCTTCAGCCTGTCCTGATAACTGGAGGCTCTCATTCCTGTTACCATCCTGGGAAATCTCCTCAGCATCCCTCCAATGCCTTGACATCCTTCCGAAAGTGTGGGGCCCAGAATTCAATAGCGTCTCCAGCTGACATTTGCCTCATTGGCCTAACCAGTGTTCTATAAACGTTCATCATAACTCCCAGATTTTGTACACTTTGCCCCTATTTATAAATCTTCGTGACCCGTATGCTTTTTTATCAGCTTTATCTACCTGTCCTGCTACCTTCAAAGATTTACTTATATGAACCCACAAGTCTCTTTCTTCCTTCAGTCCCTTTAAGATTATACCATCTTGTTTACATTACATCTTCTCATTCTTCCTCCCAAAACGCATTATTTTGCATTTTGTCCACATTATTGGAATTAATCTTCATCTGACGATCTTACAACAATGTCCTCCTGCAGTCTACTAATATCCTCCATTAAACTTATTACCGTTCTCAGTTTAGCATTTCCTGCAAGCTTGAAAATGTTACTCTCTATACCCAAGTCCATGTCATTTATATGTTCAAATGTCAATATATTCTGCATTTCCTGGGGCGTAAGAAAAGTAAACATGGGGATCACTCACCAGTTGTTTTAGGTGTTGGAGGGGCTGAAAAAATAAGGAGCAAAGGTCACTATTTCAGCAAGTCGAAGCCGACAAGGAAATCATTCATCTGATCCCAGCACTCAATTCAAACATCACAAACTACCCCCCAGTCCATCATGCCGTGTGTGATTGCCGGTTCCAGTCTAACACCTCAATATCAACAACAGATGTCACTGCGAACACTCAGCAGCTCAGGCAATATCTATGGAGAAAGGAAAGTGAGTCAATCTTTCGCTGCCACAAGCCTCCATCAAATCGTTTCAGTTCTGAAGAAGAATCAGGCACCAGAAACGTTGGTTCACTTTATTTCTCCGTAGATGCTGCCTGACCTGCTGAGTGTTCCCAGCGACTTCTGTTTTGGTTTTCTGATTTCTAGCATCTGCACTATTTTGTATTTTGACCTCAATATCAAGCTTTATCTGAGGCAAATACGAGGTGGTGCTGCTCTCTCCTTTGCTACTCAATATCAAGGCCATTTTAAGGCTGAAACTTGAGATGTATGAAGCAGATGCGAAAAAGCTACTCACTTGCAGGGCGGAAAATCCAAGGTCTCTCTAGAAAACACAAACAAATGTTAGTCAGACCGGAAGAGCAAATTCAATGGCTGGGTATTGGAGAATATAAAGAGTGAAGCAGTTCAAAAAATGTAGAGAACATAAACCCAGTCCCTGATGGGAATGACACCTGTACAAACGCACATCAAATAGAACATGCGAACAGAACAATCACATGTTCAGTGGATTCCAGATGATCACGTCTTCCGCAAACGGAAATGTATCCGAGGGGAGAATTCAGAAGCACAAACCCCACTCACATTCACCTTCATCGTGCAGAATTACTGATTGATTCAAAGATTCAAATGCAATATCCGGCCCTGAGACAACATTCTCACTGCTCCCTGCAATTGCTGTGCTGAAAGTATAACAAGTTTGTGTCTCACCTGTCGGCCATCGTCCAGGAAAGTTGGCTGAGAAAGGAGGAAAGAAAAATCACTGGTGGAGCAACTGAAAGCTGAGAAGACAAACACACACTGACTCCAGCACACAATTCAACACCCCAAACAATCTCCTATACCATCCCGTTCATTACAGTCTCTGATCAGAGCCAACACTCTGGCAATCCAATTCTCAGCCTAAAGCAACTGGGAATTCTATATTTGAATGACGTTTTACACATTCAGCACCAGTTGGGTTTGGAAAGAAGCAAATGACTCACGGAATGGCTTGTGAGGGTGAACTGCAAAAGGCAGAAACAATAATTTACAGTGAAATAGGCAAAACACAGATTCCACACTTGATGTGATACGCAAACAGTCGGTGTATTGCAAGAGTTGAAAGTTAGACCAAGCAACTTCATTCTGCACGTGAATCTCAATAGAATCATAGAATTATACAGCTCAGAAGGTCATTCGGCCCATCGTGTCTGTGCTTTCTTTTTCAAGAGCTTTCCAAATCAATACCTCGCCCCCGCTCTATCCCCATAGCCCTGCAAACTTGTGCTCGCCAAATAATTATCTTGTACTTTGTTAAAAGCTGTTATCGAATTGGGTTCCACCAATTTTTCAGGCAAAGAATTCCAGATCCAAACAACTCGCTTTGTAAAGTTATTTCTCCTGACCTCCCCTCTGGTTCTTTTAACATCGAATTTAAGTCGGTTCCCTCTGGTTACTGACCCAACCAAAATAGTTTGTCTTTCTTCACCCTATCGAATCATCTCATAATTTTAAAAGCTTCTCTTGAGTCTCCTCTTAACTTCCTCTGCTCCAAGGAAAATAATCTGAGCGTCTTCAGCCTGTCCTGATAACTGAAGTCTCTCTTTCCAAGTACCATCCTAGGAAATCTCCTCTGCATCCCTCCAATGCCTTGACATCCTTCCGAAAGTGTGGGGCTCAGAATTCAATACAGTCTCCAGCTGAGGTTTGCCTCATTTGCCTAACCACTGTTCTATAAAGATTCATCATAACTTCCAGATGTTGTATTCTTTGCCCCTATTTATATATCCTAGTGACCCGTTTGCTTTTTTATCAGCTTTATCTACCTGTCCTGCCACCTTCAAAGATTTACTTATATGAAGGCACAAGTCTCTGTGTTCCTTCAGTCCCTTTAAGTTTCTACCATCTTGTTTACAATGCCTCTTCTCATTCTTCCTCCCAAAATGCATTATTTTGCATTTTGTCCACATTATTGGAATTAATCTTCATCTGCCACCTGTCTGCCCATCTTACAACAATGTCCTCCTGCAGTCTGCTAGTATCCTCCATTCAACTTATTACCCTTCTTCGCTGAGCATTACCTGCAAGCTTGAAAATATTACTCTCTATACCCAAGTCCATGTCATTTATATGTTCCAATGTCAATATATTCTGCATTTCCTGGGGCCTAAGAAAAGCAAACATGGGGCTCACTCACCAGTTGTTTTAGGTGTTGGAGGGGCTGAGAAAATAAGGAGCAAAGTCACTACTACAGCAAATGGAAGCCGACAAGGAAAACACACATCTGATCCCAGTTGTCAAACATCACAAACTACCCCCCAGTCCATCATGCCGTGTGTGATTGCCGGCTCCAGTCTAACACCTCAATATCAACAATAGAAGTCACTGGGAACACTCAGCAGCTCAGGCAATATCTATGGAGAAAGAAAAGTGAGTCAATCTTTCGCTGCCACAAGCCTTTTCAGTTTTCAGTTCTGACGAAGAGTCATGGACCAGAAATGTTGACTCGTTTTCCTTTCTCCGTAGATGCTGCCTGACCTGCTGAGTGTTCCCAGCGACTTCTGTTTTGGTTTTCAGATTTCCAGCATCTGCAGTATTTTGCATTTTGACATCAATATCAAGCTTTATCTGAGGCAAATACGAGGTGGTGCTGCTCTCTCCTTTGCTACTCAATATCAAGGCCATTTTAAGGCGGAAACTTGTGATGTATAAAGCAGATGTGAAAAAGCAACTCACTTGCAGGGCGGAAAATCCAAGGTCTCTCTAGAAAACACAACCAAATGTTAGTCAGACGGGAAGAGCAAATTCAATGGCTGGGTATTGGAGAATATAAAGAGTGAAGCAGTTTACAAAAATGTAGAGAACATAAACCCAGTCCCTGATGGGAATGACACCTGTACAAACACACATTAAATAGAATATGTGAACAGAACAATCACACGTTCAGTGGATTCCAGATGATCACATGTCTTCTGCAAACGGAAATGTATCCGAGGGGAGAATTCAGAAGCACAAACCCCACTCACATTCACCTTCATCGTGCAGAATTACTGATTGATTCAAACATTCAAATGCAAAATCCGGCCCTGAGACAACATTCTCACTGCTCCTGCAATTGCTGTGCTGAAAGTTTAACAAGTGTGTGTCTCACCTGTCGGCCATCGTCCAGGAAAGTTGGCTGAGAAAGGAGGAAAGAAAAATCACTGGTGCAGCAACTGAAAGCTGACAAGACAAACACACACTGACTCCAGCACACAATTCAACAACCCAAACAATCTCCTATATCATCCCATTCTTTACAGTCTCTGATCAGAGCCAACACTGCAATCGAATTCTCAGCCTTAGGCAACTGGGAATTATATATTTGAATGACGTTTTACACATTCAGCACCAGTTGGGTTTGGAAAGTAACAAATGACTCACGGAATGGCTTGTGAGGGTGAACTGCAAAAGGCAGAAAAGATCATTTACAGTGAAATAGGCAAACAACGAGGTGTTCGGATCTGGAATGCGTAGCATGAAAGGGTAGAAGCAGATTCAATAACAACTTTCAATAGAGAAGTCGATAGTTATTTGGAGGACAAATTTGCAAAGCCATGGGGAGAAGATGGGTAGAGGGATTAATTTGGATAGCTTTTTCAAAGAGCCACACGGGCACAATGGGGCAAATGGCTTCCTTCTGTGCTGCATAAGTCTATTATTCTATACACTTGATGTGATAACAAATTAATTTGATATCAATCAAATGACTGACTCCAAAAGTGATACGTAATCAGTCGGTGCCTGTTACAATAGTTGAAATTTTGACTGAGCAACTTGTACATGAGTCTCAATAAAATGGTCAATACATTCTGCATTTCCTGGGCTTTAATTACGGTAAACATGGGGCTCACTCACCGGTTGTTTTCGGTGTGGGAGGGGCTGAGAAAGTAATGAGCAAAGGTCACTACTACAGGAAGTGGAAGCCGACAAGGAAAACATATATCTGATCCCAGCGCTGAATTCAAACATCCCAATCTACACCCCAGTCCATCATGCGGTGTGTGATTGGTGGCTCCACTAGCACTTCAATATCAAGCTTCATCTGAGGCAAATACGAGGTGGTGCTGCTCTCTCGTTTGTTACTCAATATCAAGGCCACTTTAAGGCTGCAGTTAATTGTGTTAACAAGATTTAACAGCAGTGACTTACTTGTGGGATTGTAATACCAAGGGTTTCCTGGAAGAGCCGGATTGAATTTAGAATCAAGAAAATGATAAAGAGATGTTTAGTCACTGGTCTGTGTAGAGATCTCGTTAGATATTGAAAGAAGAAACATAAGATCATCATTTTTCACCTCAAAGTCTATGCTGACATTCCAAAGCAGTGCAATCAGAGGAACTCTGCGTTGTCAGAGGTGTGCTCATCTTCGATGAACCTTTACACGAGTGGTGGCCAACTTGTGGACCGTGGGCCGGAAGTGGCCCACAGGACCATCAAGACGTGCCACAAACATTTATACAAATCTAGGTAATCCCATGATCAGATGGTAGTTACTACATTTACAGTTTTTTTCTTGATTGAATATTTCTTGGTTTATGGCAAAAATTAAGAAATGATCAATCCAGAAAATGTGTTTTGTTGACCGACCATTAAGATTGCTAAAATCCGCTGTCATGTCTGCTGCTCAGTTCGATCTTAAAGATCACATGACGCTATTCGAAAAGAGGAGAGTTTCTCCCAGAGTCGTGGCCGAATGTTCCCCTGATAAAATATAAGATTAGTTTATTAATTTCATGGGTCTTTATGAGATACTGCTTTGCTCAAATTGGCTGCGGTGTTCACCTACAAAGACACAGTCACTACACTTTTCAAAAACGTTGTGAGACATTCTCTATATTGCATCATCAGATACAATATATTGCATTATATTGCAGAGATTATTACTGACATCTGATTGTCACAAAACATTAGCTGAAAATGTATAGAACCGAATGGCCCAGAGTTGCAGGAATCTGCTGCTGTCAGTCTCGACAAGAACATATGCTTCACGAAAAACATAATATAATCGTGACTCACTTGTTCGGGCCTTCACATCAGATTTTCCTACAGAAAAAGGGATTGAAAGAAATAACTGAAATGTGTTATAAGTACAATCGCTGGTACACACACAGTCGATAAATACTAACTCCCGTAGGGCATTCCACCCCTAAACAATTTTTCTACGTAAAAAAAAATCCAGATTTACTTGTTTGCTAACTATCTGAAATCATTGCCGTCTTGTCCCTGACTCACTGAGCAGCAGAACATTTTTCACAATTAATTCTCTCAAATCCTTTCATTAATCTATCACCTCAATCACAAACTTTATCCCAAAGTGTTGCAATTTAAATTTAGCTGGACGCCAGCGTGCTTGAAAGTTCATGAGGTGGATATATTTTCTATTATATTACATTATTATTATCTAAGATATGATAAGGCATTATATCAAATGCAATTATTATTATTATTTATTATAAGTCGCTGTGTTAAAAATAGCCGAAGACTAGCTCACCTGGATGTCTGGTTACAGTTGGTGTTCCTGGAAATACAAGGTTTTAGAATAATGTTACTGTTTGAAAAATTTCTAAAAGCAGGAATGCATTCTGCTACCTCCATTCCCGCCCATTTGTTATTTACTCTAAAAAGATCAGGGATTTAAACACTAATGTTCCCTCAGGGGAAGATTTATTCACCCACTAAATCATCAAGTCTAATGGTTGAAGGAATTATTAGAAAAAATATATCACGGCCTCATTTTCTCCACAGGAGAATCCCAATCTGAGTCAGTTAAACATTTTTTTCCACAAGAAAATCCCAATCTGAGTCAGTTATGTAAGAAATAAGGTAAAATAACGACTTACCTAGTGGTTGATATATTGGAGATTGCACTGGAAAAAAAACATCAAATGTAATTGAAGCTTTTAATATAATTCACACTGTTATTTCCCAGTGCCTGTGCTCCTATTTTTGGCATGCTCCTTCGTACTTCTCGCTTACATTCCAAAAAGGTTGTCACAGACCCTCTTCACCTTTCCTGTGTTCATTCTGATGAAATCCAGCCTCACTCCCACTTGGTCTCTTATCTCATGTATTAAATGGTGGAACTTGGCTTTTCACACAGTGTAATTCAGTGACAAATACACAGTTGCCAGTCAATAACTGGCTGAGGAAGTCATCAATTATTATTATTATTAATTGTCAGAAAATGTAAAAAGAAATGAGCAGCTCAATTTTTCTACAGGAGAAAATTCAACATGTTCAAACAGTTTGAAAGAGTAACCTACCCAATGGTTTGATTAAAGATTTTCCTGAAAACAGATGAACAGTACCAAATAAACGATTAAAAACAGTGTTATTACAATAATAACCTTGCCCTTACATAAAGTTTTTTACGTGGAGCGATGTCTCCTAGTGCTTTACAGAGACAGACTGAAGACACAAGCAAGGCTGGAATATATAATAATAATAATCCTTGCATTTGATATCGTGCTTTTTCATGTCTTTAAGATGTCTCCGCATGCTTCAAGAATATACTGCAAAGTGAATTGACTGTATATTTTGTGGGCAAAACCCGGCAGCCAATTGTGCACAGCAGCGCCCCACACAAACAGCCGTGGATTGAAGTGACCAATTTTTGTATTATTTTTTTCTTGAGGGAATTATTATCAGGCGTGTGGAAGTAGGGGGAGTAGAAGAAAGTTGACCCATGGTCAAAGAGGCCAATTTTTGGAAGAGTTTTGAAAGTAAAAGGTGTGAAACGACGAAAGATCTTGGGATGGCTGGAGTGCGATCCCAGTGGCTGAAAGCTCAGACACCAACAGTGGGGGTCGTGCAGCAAGCACACGTTTGAGAAGCCTAGAAATAGGGTACAAAACTGGGGCCAGAGGATTTGGTAGAGGCTACAGCAAAGCGTTTAGAGGCAAAAGGCAGCCAAACGACAAATTAAATTTAATGAAGGAACAAGTGAAATAATACATTTTGGAAGGAAGAATAAACACGGAAATATATATTACATAGTAAACGTAAACAGAATAGAAGAGTAGAGACCCAGAGGTTAATACAAACAGATCTTTAAAGATGGGAAGCAAGTTATTAAAGCTGTAAACAAAAGCGGTATACAATATAATACCAAAGGGAGAATTGTAAGCTTGTATAAATCTCTAATTAGGCTGCAGTGGTGATTTCAATAAACTTCTTTTTCTGCTTATAAAAATTGGTAAAAGAGAAAAGCTGCAGAAAAGGGAGTTTACTTACCACAAGGCTCACAACGTTTCAAGACTTCATCAAAGTATTCATCTGTGCCACAATTGTAACAACCTTAAAACAAAAATGTTAGATTTAATAGAATGTATTAACATTTGCAGGGAAGAGATGTGAGTAAAAATTAATAAAGAAGGCATTAGTTAACAATAACAAGACAGGGGAAGCTAGGAGTCTGAATGTACTGCAACACAGTGCACAGAGCACAGGGTACAGAGCACAGAGCACAGGGCACAGGGCACAGAGCACAGGGAACAGAGCGCAGGGCACAGAGCACAGGGAACAGAGCACAGGGCATACGGAACAGGGCGCAGGGGACAGGGAACAGAGCACAGGGCACAGAGCACAGGGTGCAGGGCACAGGGCACAGAGCACAGGGCATAGGGAACAGGGCGCAGGGGACAGGGAACAGAGCACAGGGCATAGGGAACAGGGCGCAGGGGACAGGGAACAGAGCACAGGGAACAGGGAACAGAGCACAGGGAACAGGGCGCAGGGCACAGGGAACAGGGAACAGAGCACAGGGCACAGGGCACAGAGCACAGGGCACAGGGAACAGGGAACAGAGCACAGGGCACAGGGCACAGAGCACAGGGCATAGGGAACAGGGCGCAGGGGACAGGGAACAGAGCACAGGGAACAGGGAACAGGGCGCAGGGGACAGGGAACAGAGCACAGGGAACAGGGAACAGAGCACAGGGAACAGGGCGCAGGGCACAGGGAACAGGGAACAGAGCACAGGGCACAGGGCACAGAGCACAGGGCACAGGGAACAGGGAACAGAGCACAGGGCACAGAGCACAGGGCACAGGGCACAGGGCACAGGGCACAGGGAACAGAGCACAGGGCACAGAGCACAGGACACAGAGCACAGGGCACAGGGCACAGGGAACAGAGCACAGGGCACAGAGCACAGGGCACAGGGCACAGGGAACAGAGCACAGGGCACAGAGCACAGGGCATAGGGAACAGGGCGCAGGGGACAGGGAACAGAGCACAGGGGACAGGGAACAGAGCACAGGGCACAGGGCACAGACCACAGGGCACAGGGAACAGAGCACAGGGCACAGGGCACAGGGAACAGGGAACAGAGCACAGGGAACAAAGCACAGGACACAGGGCACAGAGCACAGGGAACAGAGCACAGGGCACAGGGAACAGGGCACAGGGAACAGAGCACAGGGCACAGGGCACAGGGCACAGGGCACAGTGCACAGGGAACAGGGCACAGAGCACAGGGCACAGAGCACAGGGCACAGGACACAGGGCACAGGGCACAGAGCACAGGGAACAGAGCACAGGGCACAGGGAACAGGGCACAGGGAACAGAGCACAGGGCACAGGGCACAGAGCACAGGGCACAGGGCACAGGGAACAGGGCACAGAGCACAGGGCACAGAGCATAGGGCACAGAGCACAGGGCACAGAGCACAGGGCACAGGGCACAGGGAACAGAGCACAGGGCACAGAGCACAGGGAACAGGGCACAGGGCACAGAGCACAGGGAACAGAGCACAGGGCACAGAGCACAGGGTGCAGGGCACAGGGCACAGAGCACAGGGCATAGGGAACAGGGAACAGAGCACAGGGAACAAAGCACAGGACACAGGGCACAGGGCACAGAGCACAGGGAACAGAGCACAGGGCACAGGGAACAGGGCACAGGGAACAGAGCACAGGGCACAGAGCACAGGGCACAGGGCACAGGGCACAGGGCACAGGGCACAGGGCACAGTGCACAGGGAACAGGGCACAGAGCACAGGGCACAGAGCACAGGGCACAGAGCACAGGGCACAGTGCACAGGGAACAGGGCACAGAGCACAGAGCACAGGGCACAGGGAACAGAGCACAGGGCACAGAGCACAGGGCACAGAGCACAGGGCACAGGGAACAGAGCACAGGGCACAGAGCACAGGGAACAGGGCACAGAACACAGGGCACAGAGCACAGGGCACAGGGAACAGAGCACAGGGCACAGAGCACAGGGAACAGAGCACAGGGAACAGGGCACAGGGCACAGAGCACAGGGAACAGAGCACAGGGAACAGAGCACAGGGCACAGAGCACAGGGAACAGAGCACAGGGCACAGAGCACAGGGAACAGGGCACAGAGCATAGGGCACAGAGCACAGGGCACAAGGCACAGAGCACAGGGCACAGAGCACAGGGAACAGAGCACAGGGCACAGAGCACAGGGAACAGAGCACAGGGCACAGAGCACAGGGAACAGGGCACAGAGCACAGGGAACAGGGCACAGGGCACAGAGCATAGGGCACAGAGCACAAAATGGGAGATCTGGAGGCAGTTATTAATAGTGAGGAATTGGATGTAACAACATTAACAGACACGTGGTTACAACCTGGACATGATTTTGGCAATTAAATATTGTAGGATACAATATATTTAGAATTGTTACTGTTGGTGTGTGTCCTGAAACTACCCTTTGCAATCCTGAATCTGAGAATTTGGCTCTGAAAATTGCTCAACATAAAGCCATTATCAACTAAAAGATAAACAAACATATGGTGAAGCATACATAAATACTGAATGGAGACTTGAGCACCTACCTTTAAAGGGGATATTAATATTACATTAACATGATGGTAATTTAACAATTTAACTTCAGATACTAATGTAAGGTTATACAAAAAAAGTGGTATTGGTAACAGACCAATCGGGCTCTTACCTTCCATATTGTTCTTCCCAAAGATTAGGATGTTGCCAGGGCACAGGCACGGTTGATAATGCCACCTACTGGTGCCACTGAGAGAAGTAGCACCATCAGCAGAAATCATTTTATGAGAGTTGAAATAATCACAGTAAACAGCTGGAACGGACAGAAATTAAAGATATAAAATAGCAACTAGTTTATGATGAATGGATACCTCATTCGCCCAAACATTTTTAATCAAAGATAAGAATGGTGGATTAGTTAATTCGACATGACGACAAGATGCTATTTTAGAGGTGGTGGGAATGCCAGCACACTTACATCTGCTTCAAAACAAATAAGATTAAAAAACAATATAAATACATAAATTCAAGCACAATATGCTCTTCATCAAAGAGCAGTGATCTGTAGGGCCATCACAGTCACATGGACACTGTCCTCTCCTGGCACTTCCTGCAGGTAATCCCCACAGGAGTGCAATACGTGGCTGAGTAGTTGTCCATGTCTGGTCAAAGCAATCTGTGTGCCCAATGGAATGGAATGTTTTCTGCGTCCTTTCATTAACAACAACAACAAATTACACATGTATAGCTCCCTTCACATCAGAAAGACGTCCCAGGGCGCTGAACAATCAGGGCTTTTCAGAGCCAGGCTAGGAGTTGGGGGCAGGAAGGGTTGAGGGTAGCGGGCCGGGGATGAGAGAGTGGCCGAAGGCACAGTCGAAGAGAAGGTCTTTAGACGGGACTTGAAACAGGCAAGAGAGGGGGTGAGGCAGAGGGATTGCGGGATAGAGTTTCAGAGTGGAACTAATTAATATGTTTGAACAAATCTATTACTAACAGATATTAAATAATGTAACTGTGGAAACTATTCTTTTCTCTTTGCTTTTTTCATTTTCTTTTAATATATGGAAGTAAGACTTACGGCAAATGCTCGGGGCCCTCCAGTCAATGGCAATGCCTTCATCCAAACAAGCTTTAGCATAGACGGCTATAGCATCACAGAGACACTCACAATCACCAACTAGTTCACAGCCACATCCATCTCGAACACAGTTATCATAATATGGCATCCAGAAGACCTAGGATACAAATCAGTGAACAAATACACCTGTGTGTTTCAGAAATTCTACATCTAGAAATACTATTACTGACACCCAAATACATCCTGCATGGCCTTCAGTCGTTTCCTTCTTTTCATAATTTCTTATCAATCATTTATAGAGATCCTCCATCTCAATTGTCTAAAATTTGCACACCCTAAAATGCCGAGAAAAAGATGACCCAGGAAATCACAAAGGGCAACCCAGGATATTTAAAAGTTAGAATAAAGAGATTGAAGTCAGTCTGTGGAGGGACCCAGACGAGGCAGTACTCACCCGTTTATGACACGATTCAAATACTTTACTGTTAATTATTGCACACATTTTCTCTGCCCATGCCAAACGATATGGATTTTTGTCACATGGAGATGCAATTTCTGTCACATCTTTGCACATAGGATCCTCCTTCCAAGAATTTGCAAAATACAGTACGTTGGAGGCTAAAGATTTGCTCTGAGTTATGTATTCATCATCCAAATTACCGTTGTAATTACCACATAGTCCACATACTGAAAACTGATAAAATACAAGAACAATATTAATAGTGGAAATTATTGCAATGTCTTCGAATTCAAATTAGTTTGTAGAAGTTCACAGCTTGTGCCAAACCCCCAAACACTTCTCACAATCCATCTAGTGTTTCAAATAAAACAAATTACTCACACATTCAATTTTTAACAGCAAACTGATTTGAAAATAACATCAATAACACAAAACAACACGTGACTTGCATCTATAAGAATATATGAATCATTTTAAGGAATACAGTCATTTTAGTTACCTCTGAAATCCTGGTAATTGTGATGTAAGCATTCATATTTTTATTCCAGATAATTATTAGTTCAAGTTTTCCAGGCATTGTAAATTCAAATTTTAGATAAAGTGGATTGTTGTAGACTTTGAATCTGTTTGCTGCACTTTGAGGTGTTGCCCTATAATGGCCATCAGTCAGTTTAATTAGATAATCCTGAAAAAAGGTTGTAACATGGATACATTATAATACGGTGGGTAATGAAGCATGCAGTTTAAAATATATCATGAAAACCACAACTTGCACAATTAATAATAATTCTTGGGTTTGACATAGAGGCTTATTACAACAACCACCACAACAATAATTTGCACTTACATAGCACCCACCGTTGCAGGATAGTGTCTCAATGAACTTAAAAGTCTCAACACGCTTAAAACTCTGAGAAGTCTCAAAGTGGCTCACCTACCATTTACTGTGTAAATTACTGTGTAAGTTGTAGGTGGACACTGCAGCTAATTTGTACATAGCAACATCTCACAAACAACTATTAGTGTTAGGTTTCCCTCACTTTCATATAATTTAATAAATGAAGATTTCCAGGTTGAAATGTAGCTCTAATTCCACGATGCCCTGGAATGCCAGTGTTCGCTTTCTCCCAGCACCTCCTCTGATCAGCCTTGTGAAGTGGCTGTTAAACCAAAGCATGCTATAAAGTTGTCTTTGTTTTCATTCACTGGGGCTTGTCTCTCTAAAATTGAAAGGTCACATTTCTTGTCCGAACATTGCCAAACAATTTAAAATACATCCATGTGGTTGCTGAAAAATGTTTTCTTGGTAGATGGTGTCACTGCTTTAAACAACTTTGATTCACAGCATTAACAAGAGCTACAAGTAAATTCAGTGGCTGTAAGTATAGCAGAGGTGAGTACAAGAACTAGGTAATAAATCAAGACAAAAGTCATTGAATAACACTGATTATATTGAAAAGGTTCCACCATATTCCACTTCCACTCAACCTATAATATACACATGTGTAAATTGAGGCAATTGAAAAACGTGAATCACAGATATAGGTTCCTTACCTCAAAGTAAATCTTTATAGATTTAGTACAGGTTACTCCTGTTGTGCCACAAATTATATTTTCTGAAACTATCTTGAATGATGGCTGCATATGACTAACAGAACATGCATCCTAAAAGAAAAGAATAATAGGACATATTGCTTTATATAAATTGAATGTGTGTGTATAACATATACGTTCAGATAGAGTATAAAGAAACCTAGAAGAAAACTTATGAAATGGAGGATTTTTTTCTCTGTTACCTGAACTAAAGTATATTCACAACTGCCATCAAACACATATTTCTTTCCATCAAAGGTCGTAACGTGTCCTTCTCCATGAATTATACAAGTTGAAGGGCACCTTTTCGGTCCAGTGCATTTCCATTTACCTCTGATGCAGGTACTATTAAAATGTAAAGTTATTACACACAACGAGTACTTGTATTTATATGACACACGTCATGCAAATAGTGTTTCGGAGTGCAGTGCTATAATAATAGTAGTCCTTGCATTTGATACAGTGCCTTATCTCAAAGCGCTTTGTAGGCAAAACGTGGCAGCCAATTACGGGGTTGGACACCGAACGAGAGGAGGCAGAGGGGGAGATGACCGTAAATTCAGTCGAAGAAGTGAGTAAAAAGAAAGAATTCTAAAGTATTTTATAAAGTCCCCTATTTATAATATCTATAACAGTTAGTTGTGTATACTTCCTTACCATTTCTGGCATTCTTTCATTATTGTCTCATTCCGATGATAGTACACACCACTGAATTCACATGAACAGTCCTCAGGAAGAATACAAAGCTCATTCTCATTCAATGCCATTCCATGGGGACATACACAGCCAGGTACACACTGGGTTACTAACTACAGACAAGGGAGTAAACGGATAATCAAGAGAGTCAGTATTTAATTCAAAAACTGTTTTAGACAATAAACTCAAACACTGAAATATAACTTTAAGACCATAAGAACTTGCTCGGCGAAAGAAGACCAAGGTCCATCTAGTTCACATTCCACCAGCCTGGCAGTCACTTGACATGTTGTGTCCCAAACTATATATTGTATCCCGAGATATTATCTTCCAACAGAAATCTATCTAATCTGTTCTTGAAACAAACAACATGTTCTGCTACCACTGTCTCCCGAGGGAGCCTGTTCCATATGTTTACTGCTTTCCACTGAAAGCATTGAGAACCAACAGTTTGCACTTCCTTTGTGCTATTCACGTAAAATAATCCTAAACTTAATGTGCTTGGTAATGGGACATATAAACCTTGAGAGATCTTTACTATTTCTATGCATACACTCAAAACATACACAATGAAGAATTTGAACACTTGATTAGATGAGACTTTCCACTCACACTGGCAGCTTCAGTCGCCAACATCTGACATGTGGGTTGATAAGCAGTTCCATATTCCCCTACTCTCGCATTGTCACAGCTGAAGTAAACTTTAGGGGGGTCACACAATTCTAAAGCAGAATAATGAATGCATTATTAATGAAAAAATATCATGCTTCCTATTTCATTGTGAACAAATATTTTAGGTTTTGAGTATTTAATATTTAGACACATCTGTGATTTAAAATTAAAATGTACAAAATATATATGAACATACAATATGTTTTTCTGCATTTTCATATTTGTATGTATATTTAAAAGAGTAAAAGGATGAAAATGATTTAATACCTTGAGGTTTCATAGGATGGCCAAAAAAATCTACTTTCCCATTGTGACAGAAACTGAGAAATGAACAACAACATTATTTATGCAGCAAAAGCAAAACCAAATCATTCGTGATACAGTTATTATGAGAAAAGACAGTGGAAAGCTTTCACTATCACAAAGCAAAACTCTGCATCGGCAAAGAGCATTTCAATGTCAGACCTGTGAGTGTGGGAGTGTTGGGCTGGTGGGGGAGTGCGGGGCTGGCGGGGGAGTGCTGGGCTGGTGGGGAGTGTTGGGCTGGTGGGGAGTGTTGGGCTGGTGGGGAGTGTTGGGCTGATGGGGAGTGTTGGGCTGGTGGGGAGTGTTGGGCTGGTGGGGAGTGTTGGGCTGGTGGGGAGTGTTGGGCTGGTGGGCGTGTTGGGCTGGTGGGGAGTGTTGGGCTGGTGGGGAGTGTTGGGCTGGTGGGGAGTGTTGGGCTGGTGGGGAGTGTTGGGCTGGCGGGGAGTGTTGGGCTGGTGGGGAGTGTTGGGCTGGTGGGGAGTGTTGGGCTGGTGGGGAGTGTTGGGCTGGTGGGGAGTGTTGGGCTGGTGGGGAGTGTTGGGCTGGTGGGGAGTGTTGGGCGGGTGGGGAGTGTTGGGCGGGTGGGGAGTGTTGGGCGGGTGGGGAGTGTTGGGCGGGTGGGGAGTGTTGGGCTGATGGGGAGTGTTGGGCTGATGGGGAGTGTTGGGCTGATGGGGAGTGTTGGGATGGTGGAAGCAGGGTGAGCGGGATATTGGCTTTGCCCGACATCGACGTCCTGGACTGATCTCCTGGGGACACCTCGTGCTGAGTGCTGTACTATTCAAATTAACAGGAAATAAATGCTTGTGGTTTTAATCCGTGTTGTTTCACTAAATGCGTCTCTCAATAGCACCGATTGGACCTCTGCAATTTCCCATAAAGTTCGCCAAACACCTCTCAACTTTTGGGAAATATTCCCGCACTTTTCTGTTGGTTCAGCGTATAACCTCGGCAGAGTTACATGAAATCACCTCCTGTCTTTAGTTATTCTTAAGGAAATGGCAGTGCTGTGCCTGGCCACTCCCCGGCTGTGCTGAGAATGCCGTGAACAGAGAAGGTCAATACTTTTACAGTTTAATATTTCATTAGTGTTTTTTTTAAATGAAAGAGAAACAACGTATTATTTATTACCATGTTTTGCCCCAAATGACTGCCGTCTGATCAGCAGATAGGACAACACCATCAGGCAGGAAGCATGGACAGCTGGAGGCAGAAACACAGGTGTTTGTTTCATCCAGGTAAGAGCTTGGAGGGCAGTTGCATCCATCTGTTGGGACGCTATTTTCACTGCACTCAAGATTTGGATTGGACAGTGAGAAACAGGTGTGGTTACATGCTTTCGAGTCATAAGTGAATTCCTGATTGTTAGAGCACAGAATCGCTGAAACAAAACAGAAATGTGATTTAGATCATCTAATGGACCATTCACAGGTACAGAACAAAGGTAAATTCTTCTGGATTTGACACGACAATGTTGCAATTGTTGCAAACTGGAAATTAAATGGAAATGTATTCTTGAAGACCATCACACAAAGTCCTCTTATTCCTAAATCCTCTGGTAATAGCCTGTACATAGTCACTTGGACACTGCCCAAATCTCCCTTCCAAACCAAAAAAATGGAATTGTATATTTCGGTTATCATCAGCAAGAGCTAGTACAGAGGTTACTGTACTTTGTTTTCATTCAGACTGACATCCATCCTGATTACAGGACACTAATGTGGGATCCAGGCACCTAGACAGCTGTCAACTCCCACGTTACTTTCCTGTATTTTTAACTATATATTTTCACCTGACAACAAGCTGTTGTCAGGTGACAAAAATCTAAATTAATGTGTCATTCTTCAAGTTAATTCAATACAAAACAACTTTAAAGATTAATCTTTGATAATAAGGAGTACTAATTGAATACCTACTGCACTCTTTTACCAGACTTCTCCAGCCTGTCAGGATTAAGCCTTTTGTGGCACATGCTTGAGCATATGATCCAAGGGCAGCACACATAAAGTCCTGGCTGCTTTCATAATTGCAGGTCTCATATTTGCATCTCTGAAGAAAAACATACAACAGCAAGTTTGCTTATTAAATGTAGAGGAGATCCCGAAATTGCAAACTTCTAACTTAGCAATACTTTTGGTCAAGAAAGTGGTTCTAAGGAGAGCCTTACATTCTGCACATCACTAACAAAACAGGCTCTTTTGATTTCTTGAAAACTGCAAAGGACCCGATTAACCGATGGAGAGTCTTACGGTAGTGGAAACTAAGATTTCAGAAAATTAAAGGTCACTCCCTCTGCCCTGGGGAATTGAGGAGTTCACAATATGGACTTGACTTGTTTATCTGACATCAATTTGACAATAAACTACAGGTAGGCACTCATTGTAGCTGACGAATGTACAATGATAAATTAAGCACGGCCTCAATGTGAGTACTGTTCATTTTCTCAGGTGCCTCGAGTTGAAAATGGTTTGTTCTGATGTAAAGGCCTGGGTATTTACTGCTATCCAGGAGACACACCTTATTATCTGCTTACATACAGTGACAGCGTCGTGAGGCATGAATACAAGTCACAGGCAGAGTTGGAGAGAGCGGTGGGAAGATTGTTGACAAAGCCTTGAATGCTTTTGACAATTCATGGACAAAACCAACAGTTTTGAAAGGCTGGACAGGATGGTCACGGGCTGTTGTAGTATGAGCCGGTACTGAGAATTAAGTTAAAGAGAACTGAGCCTGGCTGCCCAGGGCAGCAGCACAGAAAAGCCACATCAAGTGACTGCTGCTTTTAATTATTAATATGCCAATTCATTTTGAGTGCAATTTCCATCAACTGATGCCAAAGTTTGCTGCAATATTGGTCAGAGTTCCTGTTAATAATTACTGTAAGTGACCACACTTGCGTAGACATCAAGCAGAGAGATTAGAATCTTTGTTATTGTTGCTCTTTGAGCAGTGTTTGAGCTCAATAGTCCTTGTATTCGGTACAGCTTACAGCTTGTTTCACGTCGCGAGGATGTCTCAAAGCACTTCACGAGATTTACTGTAAAGTGTAGTAACAATATAATACCAGAGGTGAACACAGCAGAGTCATTCTTTCAAGCAGGCAATGGAGAAAAAAAGTAAAATAAGTACTTCCTCCCATCAACTGGAAAAAAGTGCACCAAAATCTTAAAGAATGTTTCTTTACCTGATAATAATCTGTAGGATCCACTAAAAAGTGACACTTTCCAAATATGTTGGATGTACTCAACAATACTGAACAATGGGACTGGGCATATATACCTAATAAGTAGAAATTCATTTGTTTTGTTATGTACATGTATCATATTATATCATTATTATATGTTGTAACCTTTTCAAAGCATTCATAATCACACCTCCAATAATAATAGACTTTAGAAAGTACAAACTGTATCTTCCAAAGTTTCTTGCATTATTAGGCAATCCTGTAATATCAGAATCTTAAATACTCAAAAAAGAATTCTGAGAGTAAAAGGTTTCATTACTATCTTCACATATTCTTGAATACCAAAATGTTAATATTCTACAATTGTACTAACTATCTCCTCTGCAAAAAATACAGATGTGCAATATCTTATTCATTGCAGGAGTAGTCCTGAGACACTGACAAGAGCAATGGTACCTACCTAAACCAAGCAGCAAATCATTTACCCATTGGACCATTAAATGCCATTATATGTACAATAACACTACTATTACTCTCAAAACCAGTCCTTTCTTGCTTCCATCATGTCGAACTGACTACTACAATAATAATATTATTATTAATGACTATAATTTCTACTGCGATCTCATAAAGATTGGCAGTCATCAAATCTGATCTAAGTATAGTGTTACATTTCTGTGAACTGTTTTTTTCTGTGGGTAAACAACAATGAAATTACATCTGTAAAGCGCTTTTCACATGGGGAGGACATCCCAAGGCGCTGAACAGTTGGGGATCAGGACCGAGAGTGGGGAGGTCAGGGTTGGGATGAGGGAGGGCAGAGGGGTTAGGAGAGTGGCTGAAGCCATGGTTGAAAAGGAGAGTCTTGAGTTGTGCCTTGAAGGAGGCAAGAGAGGGAGCGAGGCGAAGGGACTGTGGAGTTTGAAAGAGTGTGGGCAGAGAGGCTGAAAGCCCGGCCCTGGGGGGGGCGGATCGGGCGGGAGACCTGGAGAGGGCTGGAGCCTGCTGAGCAGAGGGAGTGGACCTGAGCTGCAGAGTTCTGGATGATCTGCAGCTGTGGAGGGAAGAGTTGGGGAGGCCGATAAGGAGGGAGTTTCCGTAGTAGAGCCTTAAGGTAATGAATAAATGTATGAGGGTTTCAGTGGCATGAGGGGTGAGGCAGTGGCGGAGTAGGGCAATGTTGTGGAGGTGGGGAAAGGCAGAGCGGGTCATGGCATGAATATGGGGAGAATTTACAGTTGAGGGTCGAACAAGATGCCCAGGTTCCTGACTGGCTAGGTGAGGTGGAATGTGCATCCTTGGAGGTTGATGCTACCTGAGGTGCTGAGGCGCTGGCATGAGCCAATCAGGAGGGCCTCAGTCTTGCTGATATTCAGCTGTAGAAAGTTGGCCCTCATCCAGGACTTGATGTCAGACAGAATCGAGGGTGTAGACAGAGAGATAGAGTTGGGTGTCATCCGCGTATGTGGAAGTTGACCCCATGTCTGCAGATGATGTCATCAAGGGGGAGCATGTAGAGGCTAAAGAGGAGGGGACCGAGAACAGATCCCTGAGGAACACCACACAAGATTGGAAAAGAAACCGTTGGCGGAGACAAATTGGAGATGGTGTCAGAGATAAGACCTGAACCACTCAAAGACAGAACTTTGAAGGTTGAGGTGAGAGGCGGTGGAAGAGGATGGAGTTTTCTATGGGTATCGAAAGCAGCAGAAAAGTCGAGGATGAGGAGGCAGAAGGAACGCTGGTCACAGATGGACAGGATGTCATTTGTCACCTTGACCAGAGCAGTTTCCCTGTTGTGAGCAGCACCAATTGGAGGGGCTCATGAAGAGAGGGGCGGGAAAGGAAGGAGCGAAACTGGGAATCAACGACTCTTTCAAGGACCTTGAAAAGAAAAGGGAGGTTGGAGATGGGCCGGTAGTGAGAAAGCAGGGATGAGTCCAGAGAAAGTTTTTTCAGGATGGGGGTGATCACAGCTGTTTTTAGGGGGATGGAAACAGTACCAAATGATAGGAAGAGATTGATAGTGTTGGAGAGTAGAGGGTTGAGGAGGTGGAGCTGGGAGGTAAGGAGATAGGTGGGGATGGGGTCAAGGGAGCAGGTGGTGTGTTTCATGTGTGTTTCCTACAACTTGTAGAATACATTTAGTTGCCAATCTGTGAAATGTGCATTCCAATTTCTGTTTCTTACTGATGCCACATGCATGAGGCTTTCTAGTGGAAATACTGCAAAGGGGCTACTAAGGCTCTGTTCTTTCACTGAGCTTCTGCATACATGCAATCATCACCTATTGAGAATATCAGAGCAGATCCACACACTGCTACTTACTATTTGATTGGCTTAGTGAGCAGGGGTCAGTATCTTTGTCATGAGCACATTTACAGTGTTCAGTAACTCTCCAGGAATCTACAAACAGAGCAGCCGTCCCTTCCCCAATGCCCACACTGCTGCTGAAATCATTCCTGGAGTCGCCATCAAAATTGCCACACAAACCTGCAACCGAATGAAACAGGATCACAAGGTAAGAACATAGGAATTGCTGGACGAAAAAAGACCAAGGTCCATCTGGCTCACATTCTACCAACCTGATGGTCGCATGCGACAATAATGGAGATGTTGATAGCGTTCGTTTTGTAAAACAAAGTCAAATATGCCAGTAATAAAGACTTGTCACTGTGTAAGATCTTTGGATTGAGAATTAATGCTGCTTACCATGAGTGGTAGTAGAGAAGCGCTTATCAAGTACAACATACACCTGAAACACTGGATGAGTCTGGATTTGTATATCTAAGCCAAAGTTGGTAACCATCTGAATGTAGAGGGAAGACTGCCTGTAAATTGTGATCTCCCCTAAAGGAGGGCAAAATAAAGAAACAAGATAAATAATTGCATTGTTTAAAAAAAGCCTATTATTTGAATCACTAATTAAAATAAAAAGTAATTCACAAAAGAGCTAAGCTCATTAAATATAGTTGAACAGAAAGGGTTCCAGCAAGCTCTCTAAAAATAAATTGCTGAAAAAATCCATGGATGGCTTACATACTCTTAAACCAATTACACCAGATACAAAAGATCTTTTAATGTAAAATAAAATGATAAAGTGCTTCAGTACAGATTTTTTACCATCTTGGTAGGGTAATTTCTTGGTGTTTGCATTGACTTCTATCGTGTTCCGATTTGAAATTATGATTTTTTTCTGTGAAACAGATTAAAATAAGCAAATAATGTAATTAGAAAGTGTAGCTTCAAGTGAAATTTCTGAATGTTGTAACAATATGAATACACAATATGTCAACACTGGCTCGAAGATTAAGATTTAATGTAAATATTCAAGAAAACCACATCAAGCAAGGAAAGTACTATATGTAGATTACAATAATCAGCCATGTGAAACATCCTAAGAATAATAATAATCATTGCATTTGATATATCGCTTTTAACCTCTTCTCGACGTCTCAAAGCGCTTCACAGAATATGCTGTAAAGTGAATTGATTGTATATATTTGTGGGCGAAAAACGGCAGCCAATTGCGCACAGCAGCGTCCCACAAACAGTCGTGGCTTGAAATGACCAATTGTTTTTTGTTGAGGGAATTATTACTCCCGGATCCACCAATCGACTAATGACCAGGTTCCTACTTGCTGCGAGGTAAACCGAGGGGTGTGAACGGTGTAAAGGAACTTTCCCAGAATTTTGCCCCACCCCGGAATCGAACCCTGGTCTCTCGCTTGCAAGATGAGTGCTCTAACCACTGAGGTACAGGACTCCACAATGTAATTGTAAACGTACATGGCAGGCAATTCGAGCAAAGCAATGTCCCACAAACAGCCATAAAGCCATAAAGTAAAGTCAATATTATTTAAGGCAGCAGGAGAACTGCTCTTCTCTTCCCGAATAGTTCCAAGGAATCTTTAAACTCTGCCTGAAGCATAAGGGCCCTCAGTTTAGTGTCTCAACCGAAGGACGGAGATGGACTAAAGAACTAAAATACGCTTTCTACACAGTGATTTATTTTTCTTATTTGAACCATCTTTTATTCTACGTTCATCAATGTGCAAAATGTTTATTTATTTCAATATATCATACGTACTTGGTTTGTGACATATATTATGCGTAATAGACAAGTTTCTGAGTATGTAGCACCACATTTTTCAAAGACGGCTTCTATAGCACCATTATTAGGCAACTTTCCACTCTGCATAACAGAAAAATAATATTAGCAGAGATAAATCAACCAAGGGAAACTGATCACTTTACAAATTCCTTCAAAGACCTTCATTATCTGTTGGTAGACTTAATATTTTGTCTCAAATATTTGTTATCTTCTTCAAACTGGAGATAGTTTGTTGCTTTTATTATGAAATTATGCTACTCAACAATGATGAAATATACAGATAATTCCTTTTGATATTTCTATATATTCAGGATGGATTAACGAAACAAGGAACCACACTGTACAAAGTAGAATGACCTTAATCTGGCTCCGCTGACAATTAAGCAGTGGCTACATCAGCAACTACAATCTCAAGGTGCAAAGTATTGTTTAATGGCTTATTCAAATCATAAAAGTACTATATGACCACCTTCTTCATGGGGAACTGTGAATTTGCATTCCAGACAACTTTCTGATGTGGATAATCTCAATAGGAATCATTGGCATTGAAAACCTATCTTTGTTTCTGTTGTACTGCAGCGATCTGAACAGCTTTGATTTTCTAGTTAAGTTACCCTGACATATTGTACGACAGTATGACGGTGGTAAATTTATGTATTTACTCTTTCTCAGATGCGAGCCGAGGGAGCATTTATTCCTTGTCCCTAGTCGCTCTGAGAAAGTAATGAGCCTTTTCTTTAAACCACTGGACCCATGTACTATACATTCAGCTCATCAAAGAAAATGGAATGATTTTTGTCAGTATTATGGTAGTATGTCTCAATAAAGTATGCCTAATTTAATAAAAATGTTAACATGAAAGTAATTATTAGAATAAAGGTATAACTTAATACTGTTTCAGAGCAAACATTTACTTTCATAAGCAGATAGGTGCATGCTCCATGGAATCTGTATGATCTTGAATCAAATGTTGTGACAAAAGAACTTCCTTCAATAGAACATCTTCCTGGACATGGAAGATTAGTGCAATTCCACTGACCCATGACACAAACACTGTAAAAAGAAAACTCTGGATAGTCATCGTTGGAACTAGGAACACACATGTACATGCATGAAACACAAACGTATTCATACGCATGTACACACACGCTCGCACACACACACTCGCACACATACACACACACGCACACACACGCACGCACACACGCGTACACACACGCTCTCACGCACACGCACACACGCGCGCGCACACACACACACATAGTGCCCTGGGGAGAGTGGGGAAGGGGTATCCTATAACTGCAGATTCTCCAAGAGCAACAGACAATGTGGTCACAAAATATACAAATCATGTTGTTTTACCAGGTACTACATCGTGATTCCTTTATCTCCCCAGGAGCATAGACACGACCGTTTAGAAAGCAAGGGCATTTACGCTGAGGTATACATCTTTTGCTCGTGGAAGTATCATCAAGAACCGTTCCTAAGAAAAATGTAAAAGATTTACAATGGGATCCATCTGCACGACTGGGTTGAAAAGGACTATAAGATTGCTTTCAGTCTTTGGTCACATTTGGTAATTTTCACTGATTTTGTCGTCTGCTCACACCCAATTGTAGGCACAGTTTGCGATTTGACATGAAGGGGAGGGAATGCTGCCCTGATATCCAATTGTTTTTTCACGTTCCTAAGGAGGGACCAGAGGGGCCCCACCAGGCGAGATGTGGAGATATGGGTTGTGAGAGCAGGGAAGTGGGGGCTTCTCCCAGAGCGAACTTGATGGGCCTCTGACTCTTCCCTTGTGTATCAATGGCCAGGAGTGATATGGGTTAGCTAACCAATATCATTAGGTTAGGGTTCGGGTTAGCTAGCTAATTCTCCCTCTACCCTCATTACAGAGACCACCCAGGTAGCTTTGTGAACTCAATGTACACTTATCCAGACATAGGGGGGGCATAGATCCTACCAATCTTTAATGGAGTACATACCCCAGTGCTCTACAAATATACAGTCAGTACACTTTACAGTGAAGCACTTTGAGACGTCTCATCAACGTCATCAGTCACTATATCAAATGCAATGATTATTATTACCAATGCTGACTATGTCTCTGAGTCATTATCAAACCGTTTATTCCTTATGTTTTAATGATGAATTTACACTTTCATTTATGTGTTCAGCACTAATTAAACAAAATGGGAATTTCCTAGGATCAATATACTTATTGACATTTACCAGAACAATATACAACAGCCATATTTTTGTTGTTCATAAGACATCTGATAAATAGTTACATTCTAAGAACAATCTGCTTAGAAAGATGTGGTTTCTAGTTTGGTAAAATTGGTGAAATGAAATCACCAGCACTGGAAATGTACAAATCTAAAGCACTGCAAGAATTGTGACCTTTTCAGATAAATACCACTGATAAATCGGATAAATACACTATGTGGAAATGTGCTACCAGCATTCATTATGCAAACATTCATAGGTTTAATAATGAACAGAAAAGTCAGAAATTGTGAACTAAGATAACTAATAAGAGTTTTATTATTTTGGTGTGTGTTGTGCTGCTCTTTCTACATTTGTTAAATTCTGACCAAATGTCCCAGTAATTTTGTCTTATAAGTAAGTATTTTTACCTTCTGAGCAAAAGCAGCCATATGTTCCATAACTATCACAAGTCGACTGTGGGTTTGAACAAGTAGACAAGCAAGGTGACCCACATTCCTGATAGACTTGGTTTCCTGGACAAAGCGCAGGAGCTGGAATAAAGAAGAATTCTTCAAGATTTGGCAAATTTTAAAGTACTGATTTCTTCTTCTTAAAGTCAATAACTATTAACCAAAATTTCATACAAGCAATTGTAATATAGATTAGGAATTCTGCAGCAAACGTTTCCAAGATAAAGAGAAACCTGTTAATATTGCCAGACAAAACCTTGGGCAAGTTTCTTTTCTCCACACAGAGCCTAATAATAATCCCTCCAAAAACAAAACAATAATAAATTGGTCATTTTCAATCTACGACTGTTTTCGCCCACAAATATACAGTCAATTCACTTTACAGTCTATTCTGTGAAGCGCTTTGAGACGTCGAGAAGACGTGAAAAGCGCTATATCAAATGCAAGGATGATTATTATTTTTCTATTCTAGACCTCTAGAAATAAAACCAATAGTTCCCTTTGCCTTTTTAATGGGCAGATCCGTGTATCTGCTTAACAAGGTCTCTGTTCCTTCTGCTCCATGTAATAGTTTCCAATACTGTAATGCTGGGGCAGAGGGGGTAGGATCACAGTATATGGGCTGAAAACATGTAAAACAGCTCTTCTGACTGAGACAGAATTTTGCACAGACCTGTCAACATTCCACAGCTTAAAGACAGACATGCAGATGAATATAAAACCATTTTCAAAGCACATTCACACCAACACATGCATTCTTCTGTTAACAGCTTGGGATATTACATCCTTTGTGTCTTTTTCAATAGTTCTCGTAGGTATGATCATTAGATGATGAAATTAATAACGTGGACAACTTTATAAATTATATATTTCTGCAAACTGAGAAAATGTTAAAACAGGTGGTGGGATATAAGTATTACTTACAGCAGAAAGTGGCATTTCTCCAATTTATAACAGGCTCCAGTAACCTGGAACATTGGCGGGAGTATTCAGATAAAGTCTCACACGTGCATTTGATGTCACCTTTGACAGTACATGTGGTAAGATCTCGCTGGCACTGGAGAATGTAATCTCTCTTTGGTATTTTGCAGAGAGGTGCCACTACATTCAGCAAACGTATGCAAGGAGATTCCTAAAATCAATAAGATAGTGACTGAGGTATGTATACCCACATTCAGCTACTTCAGTTTAATGAGGGAACATATCTTCCAACAAAAGACAAAAGGAGTGGGCATTTAACTGGAAACATTTTAACTCAGATAAAGGTGAAATCAATCAACTGGATTTGTAAAATATAGTTTTGAAAAGCATATAATACTCACATAGTCTTTAGAATATTGTTCCAAATGTGACTCTTTCACAGGTTCACATGTTTCTGATGGATCGTCCACTTGATATTTTCTGGCAAACTCAAAAGGTTTAAGTTTCCGATCTGTGTGAAGATCATTGTTAACGGATGACTGTGTGATGTGGGAAGCTCAAAAACTAGATTCAAGTAATCCTCCAATTTTAATTCTTAATTATACAAACGTTCCAGACAACAGGAATAACAGCTTAACAGCAAGTAATATTTCTAGCTACCTTAACATATATTTTAGTCATTTTGCTTATGCTGCAAAAACCTTGTTCCAATCAAAGTCACTGTGTCTATTTTATACATTTATTTTTATTTCCATTTTCTCCTCTTCATCCCTTCAAGACCACCATATGAAGCTGCACAGTCTCTGCTAGTACCACCATGAGGCTAGCTGTGCTACTGAGGGAAATGTGTTCGTTTTGATGATCTCACTCTGCTTTACACTGCAACTAACAACCTAGACAAGATCAGCACTTCCCCATAGGGAAGAAGTAAAATGGGATTATCAGTGTTAGCCATCCTGTCCACCCAGAACCTCACAATCCAGATTTGTAGCACATCAGTACACCACCCTGAGTGAAGGATACTACATCAATGCATGCTGTTGTTGTGGAATTGGACTGACTCGTCACCGAACCTCTTTATCAAATAATAATTGTCCAATAATAAACATGTTGTTACCTTCAGATTCAAACTCATTCAGTTGAGGATGCCCATTGAAATCCCCACACAAGCCACAGGTTTTATTTCTAAATTCATCTCCAAGCTCAACCTAACATAAAAGATAAATCAAGTTTCCTGTGATTAAGTAGGGCAGATGGCTGATTGGAATATAATCCTTTCACCTCTTAGGGTAAAGAATACACGTAATTACAATATTTTATTCTCTCTGGATGTATAACATGTATTTAAAGTTTTAATATAATTGCTCAAATAATTAGGCAAACGTTACATACCATCAAGTAATCTATGTAATTCCAGGCAACAACCAGATCAAATCCCTTCTGTTTGGCCATCAGTTTCATACAGTCTCCAAATGCCTTGATCTGTATTCCATTTAAATTATACGGTAAAGAAACACTTCTGTCAAATAAGGAAAGTTTTTAATTAATGAAGCTGTATTTGCAATGTAAAGGTAGCATGCAAATTATATGTAGATGATACAATATATCTGCAAACTCGTTAATTTAAAATAACTTGTTGACTGAAGTGATAACTTTTGTAACAATTTCAATAAAAAGTGCAAGACTCCCAATATAAACTTCCTTTCCACTTGTTTAATTAACCTAGCTCTAAATTGTATTGTGTATAACTTTCTCATTTAAAGCCTAAAGACTTATTTTTGATGTTTCGGTACTCTCTTGAGCATTTTCTGGCCATCAATGACCCTATCCAAAAATACATCGTTGAACAGTATATTCTAGTTGAGGCAGTTGCTCAAAACAAAACTTATATACAACAGGAATTGCTTTACCGTCTTTGAATCAATAATGAGAACACTGAAATTTGGATTCCAAATCTTAGGAACAAACAGTCCAAAACAATCACAACTACAGTATTATAAGCTATATAAGAGAAGAGTCATGAAATGCAGGACCATAATTCAATTCACAAAGTATGTTTCTTTACTCCAATCTAGTTGTCATAGAACTATATGAAAGCAGAATGCTCCTCATATATTCTAAAATCATGGTCACTGAATTTTAAGTAAAGTTTGGTAAATAATGAACTTTTGGAATAATACATTTAATATAGCACCTTTCACGTCAGGAGGACTTTCTCAAACTACTTCACACGATGTACTGTAAAGTCTAGTACCTGTGTATTTTGTAGGCCAATGGTACTCTCATAGAATCATAGAATTATACAGCACAGAAGGAGGCCATTCGATCCATCGTATCTATGCCGGCTCTTTGAAAAGAGCTATCCAAATCAATCCCACTCCCCCGCTCTCTCCCCATAGCCCTGCAAACTAGTGCTCCCCAAATAATTATATACATCTCTCTTAAAAGTTGTTATCAAATCGGCTTCCACAGCACTTTCAGCCATGGCATTCCAGATCCAAACAACTCGCTGTGTAAAAAAATTCTCCTCCCCTCCTCTCTGTTTCTTTTAACAATTATTTTAAATTGGTGTCCAACTGTTCAGCGCCTTGGGACGTCCTCCTGACGTGAAAGGCGCTCTATAAATGGAATCTTGTTGTTGTTGTTGTTGTTGTTACCGACCAACCCGCCTGTGGGAATAGTTTCTCCTTGTTCACCCTGTCGAATCCCCTCATAATTTTGAAAACTTCTATTAAGTCTCCTCTTAACCTTCTCTGCTCCAAGGAGAATAATCCGAGCTTCTCTGTCTCTCCTGATAACTGAAGCCCCTCATTCCTGGTACCATCCTGGGAAATCTCATCTGCACCCTCTCCAATGCCTTGACATCCTTCCTCAAGTGCGGTGCCCATAACTGAGCACAGTCTCGAGCTGAGGCCTAACCAGTGTTTTATATAATGGTTCTTCATAACTTCCTGACTTGTGTATTCTATGCCCCTACTTATAAAGCCTAGTATCCAGATTTTTTTTTATCAGCTTTATCTACCTGTCCTGCCACCTTCAAAGATTTCCTTATATGACCCCCAGGTCTCTCTTTCCTTCACCCCCTTTAAGATTGTACCATCAGCGTATATTGCCTCTCCTCATTCTTCCTCCCAAAATCCATCACTTCGCATTTCTCCACATTAACCTTCACCTGCCCTGCGTCTGCTCATCTTACCAGTCTGTCTATGGCTATTGTTGTGGTTATTTTGAACAGGCAAAACTGATGACTAGTTCAGCAGTACTAAATTAGGCACAAAGAGAGAATAGTGGGTAAATTCTAACAATCTATTATGTAACTTTTTTCAGGATGGTGTGTGTGAGGAATGGTAGTTGAGAATAATTCTAGTTAATTTAGATGATGAAACAATCCAGAGCTTTTATCATGTCCAGGCTAGATTCAGCCAACTCTCTGCTCCCTGGACTTCCAAACTCTTCCCTCCACAAGCTGTAGACTATCCCAAACCATGCAGCTCGTGTCCTCTCCCACACTGGGCTCTACAAACCCCATTCTCACCTGGCTCCACCGGCTTCCCTGCCTCCAGAAGATCAAGTTCAAGATAGTTGTTTGCACTTTTAAATACAACAACAACAACAACAACTTGGGTTTATATAGCGCCTTCCATGCCATACAGTGTCTCAGAGCGCTTTATAGTAACAGATCCCGGGGCCGAGCCAGGGGGAGGTGGGGAGGGGGAGGGGGTGGGGGGGAAGGTGACCAAAGGCGCGGTCGAAAAGAAAGGTCTTCAGCAGAGACCTGAAAATAGGAAGAGAGGAAGAGAGGATACGAGGCGCAGGGAGTGAGGAAGGGAGTTCCAGAGTCTCGGGGCATAGTGGCTGAAGGCACGGCCGCCGAGGGTGGAGCGGAGGACTCGGGGGATTAGGAGGAGACCAGACCCGGAGGAACGAAGGCAATGGGTACTGTTGTGAGGAGAGAGGTCAGAGAGGTAGGGGGGTGCAGAGGAGTGGAGGGACTTGAATACAAGGGTGAGGATCTTGAAGTCGATCCTCTCTGGGACAGGAGCCAGTGCAGTCTGGCCAGGAGTGGGGTGATCGGGGAGCGGAATTTGTTTGCGGGTGAAAATTATTTGGATTTTATGGATGGTGGTGGATGGGAGACCGGTGAGGAGGGTGTTAGAGTAGTCCAGCCGAGAGGTGACAAAGTCATGCACTAGGGTTTCAGCGGCTTTCGGAAAGCGTTATTGGTGGAGACAGGCAATGCGTCAGAGGTGGAAGAAAGCGGTGCTGGTGAGGGACCGGATGTGGGGGAGGAAGGATATTTGGGGGTCGAATCTGACGCCTAGGTTGCGTACGGGTTTGGAGAGTTTTAGGGGGAGGTCGGGTAGGTGGAGGAGGTGAGAGCCGTGAGATTTTAGACATTGACGAGAGCCAAAGAGTATGGCTTCCGTCTTGTCAACCTTCAGCTGAAGGAAATTTGCGCTCATCCAACCCCTGAGATCTGACAGGCAGCTGACAGAACATCAGGGAACAAGGGGTCACAAAGAGAGGTGCAAAAGTAGAGTTGAGTGTCCTCCACATACATGTGGAAATGTACCCCATGTCTGCGGATGACATCCCCAAGAGGGAGCATGTAGATCGGAAAGAGGAGGGGGCCAAGGATGGATCCTTGGGTTACCCGCAGGTGACCAGGTGAGAGCAGGAGGAGAAGCCGTTTGGCGGTTTGTGAGGTAGGACTCGAACCAGGCGAGTGGAGTCCCAGTGAGGTGGATGATGGAGGAAAGGCAGTGGAGGAGGATGGCGTGATCGACTTGTGGAGAATGCGGCGGAGAGGTCCAAAAGGACAAGGAGGCAGAGGGAGTCCTGGTCACAGATAGAGAGGATGTCGTTTGTGACTTTCACAAGCGCAGTCTCTGTACTGTGGGCGGAAACCCAGCCCAGAGGGGTTCGAAGAGGGAGTGGGAGGAGAGTGCGTGAAATTGATTGGCAACAACGATTCTAGGACTTTTGCGAGGAAGGGCAGGTTAGAAATAGGGCGGTAGTGGCTGGGGTTTGAGGTTTGAGGGAAGGTTTTTTGAAGGAGGGGGGTGATGACAGCAGTTTTGAGGGGGGCAGGGACTGATCCGGAGGAGAAGGGACTGGTTGATGATATCAGCCAGTAGTGGGCAGAGGAGGGAGAGCTGGGTGACCAGCTAGTTGGTGGGGAGGGGGTCGAGGCAGCAGGTAGTGGGTTTCATGGAGGTGATGGCGGGTGAGAGGGAGGAGTGAGAAATGGGGAGGAAGGAATGTAGGATGAGGGTGGTTGTAGGAGCAGATGATGGGGAGGGTGAGGGGGACGGAGAGGGGGTGGTGGTGGGTGACAAGGGACAGGTGGATGAGGCTGCCTTGTGGATGTTGTGAATTTTAGATGAAAAAAGTCCATGACTTCCTTGCACTTGTCATTGGATGTGAAGATTGAGGAGGAGGCCAGAGAGGGGCACGGAGGAGGTAGTGGGTGGTGGAAAAAAGGATTTTAGGGTTGTGTTTAGCCTCCAAGATGATGTTGGAGTAGAAACCGTTTTTGCGTGTGTCAAAGAACGGCGGTAGCTGTGGAGATGCTCGATATTTGAGGATGTGAGGGCCTTTGTGAGGGTCTCAGGGGGTAGCCTTTTCCAAGGGCGGTAGAGAATGATTGAGGGCTTGCCGGAGGAGAGAAGGATGTGAGAGGACAAGGAGATGAGGAATTGGTCCGAGATGGCATTGTCCACTATGCTGAGGTCGGAAATGTCAAAGCCGTGGGTGATAACGAGGTCGAGGGCATGACCATGGTTGTGGGTGGGTGAATTTATATGGAGGGTAAGGTTTAGGGAGGAGAGGAGAGCAATGAAGTCGGCAGAAGTAGTGCAAGGGGAGTTTAGGTGGAGGTTGAAATTGCTCATTATGAGCAGGCGCTCGGAGAAGAGGGACAGGGAAGAGAGAGTAGAGATGTCTGTGTGGAAGGAGCCGGGGGGCTTAGGGGGTGGTAGACAAGGAGAATTTTCAATGTGGGAGAGGGGTGGTTGAGGGTGAGGTGCTCGAAGGAGGGGAAGCAGTCAGAGGAGTAGGGGGTGAGACCAAGAGAGGCTTTAGAAATGAAGGCCACCCCGATGCCACGTTGGTTTGGACGGGGGGTGTGGTGGAAGGTGTAGCCTGGAAGGGAGGCTTCCACTCGGGGGACGGAGTCAATGGGGGAGCCAGGTTTCGGTGAGCCCAAGAATGTCAAGGGGCTCGTCCAGGATGAGGTCATGGATGGTGAGGGCTTTATTTGAAAGGGAACGGACATTTTGGAAGTAAATGTGGGTGGGTTTGCTGGAGGGAAGGGGAGAGAGGGGAGGGAGGAGAGAGTGGTGCAGAGAGGATTTTGGGGTGTACAGGAGAGATGGTTGTGGAGAGTGGTGTGAGTGGAGAGTTGGGGAGGGTATGTATGAGGGAGGGGGGAGTTGGGTTTGCCTTAAGGAGGCGGTTTGTGCGGAGGGAGTGAATGATGGGACACTTGGGGTCGCTGCTCTGGGACAGCCAGTGCCGGGAGCCACGATGGGCCGGGTGGAGGATGCCCAGGCTGGAGCAGAGGGAAGTGGTGATGGGGTCGAGGAGAGAGAGGTGGGGAGGGCGGTGGAGAGAAGGACAGAGGGGGAGTAGCGGATAGAGGGGGGTGGGTGGAGAGACATAGAGGGGGAGGTGGGAGAAGAGGCATTTGGAGTGGAGGGGGAGGGGGAGGCTCGGGTCGGGGCGGCAGCCAAAACGTGCATCCACAGACCGGGAGCGAGCGATCAGCGAGTCAGCATCAGCCCTCAGGCTCCGCCTCTCAGGTCATGGCCAGGATGGCAGTGCCAGCGGCTGCCAGGACATTGTTGTTGTTGTTGTTGTTGTTGCTGCTGGGTTTTTTAAAAAATTTTTAACTGTGACGTCACTTTGTGAATCACTTTCCTCCCCCCCCAGCCCCGCGCTCTCCCACCCAGCACCCGCGCTCTCCCACTCCCAGACCCGCGCTCTCCGACCCCCCACCCCGCGCTCTCCTGCCTCCGCTCCGGATTCTCTCCACGATCTTGCCCCAATCTACCTCTGTGACCTTCTTAAACCCCACCAACCAGCCCATTCCCTCCACTCAACAGGCATTGACTGCTTCACATCCCACATCCTGTCCACCTCACATCAGCAGTTCAGCTTTCAGCCTTTCTGTCCCCAGTTTCTGGAACTCGATCCTAGAGTCCCTTTGCCTCACCTCTCCTTCAACCTCTGTTTCAAGACCTTCCTCTTTGATCATGTCTGCGGTCATCTTCCCCCACCCCAAACCCTCTTGGCCCCACCCTCAGAATCCAACTCCAACTGTCCAGTGCCTTGGGGTGTCTTCTTGACATGAAATCTGCTACATAAATGCAATTTGTTGTTATTGTTGGTGAGACATACCTTTTGTTATTCACTTGAATATTTCCATTCTCAATTACGACCTGAATGTTAAGTATCTGGATTGAGATTCGTTTAATGTATCCATGACTTCCTCTACGAATCTGAATGTTGAAGCCTGAAAAGCTGTCTGAACAATCACTGACAAATATATAATTGCACTTCGAGGAAAAGTCATACATGTAATTGTCAAAGGTATTGAAATGATCAGATCCCCACGTGGTGCAAGTTGCTGTAGTAGGAGCTGGGGAAGAAACAAATCAGATTGAGTTACCAATCAATTAGGATTATACGACAGTCTTTAATAATTTTGTAATTTCAAGTGAATTGTATTTCAATCCACCCACATTTTCAGCCTCTCTGTTCCTTGTACTTTGTTCACCAGTAAGCCCATAGAATCATTCTACTAATCTCATCGGGCTCCCCAAATAGCTCATATTTTTAGGTTTCAGATAATTATCATAACATTTAAAATTGTGTGGACTTTTGGAAAATTTGGAAACCAATTGCAAATGTGTGTCTTTTTCAGCTTTTTTTGTGCAGTGGAAAATTAGCCTCCAAATTATCACTGAATTTCTGCATTTGTTTTCGTAAACTCAAGCCTAAGAATCTCAAACCTCTGATGTCCACACGTACATTTTCCACGTACATTTGACGTACAGGGTCACTGGGTAATTTATAATGCTCCCTGAAGCATCCAGGCTAGCAGGAGCATACTCCCCACTGCCCTTCTTTACCACAGTAATCAGACTGAAGATCAAACCTGGAATCTCTCTGGTTTGGATGGGTCAGCAACACATCAGATGGTCTTTTAACCGTTGAGACATTGAGGAGCAAGTGAACTGTACGACAACTCTAGATTGATAGCAAATTCTAAAGAGCTAGTTTATAGACCATATTATGAAATATAAGCTTGTGTATTGACAAATGTTTATAACGTTTATAATACTGAAATAATCCAGTCTGCAATGTACGTTAAACATTTAGCCTCTTTCATAAAAAAGAAATATCTATCAGTGTTTAACAAAATTAGATGAATTAAATAATGTTATCCTGGTTTATATTCTTTCCGCATCCAAATCAACAACATTGTAAGTAGGCATAAAAGGCAGCCAAATTGCATCAGCAATGTCGAACAAACAACGTTTTGGGTCCACGCCCCTTAATCAGAACAGTTGATTCACTTTCCTTTCTCCATAGATGCTGCCTGACCTGCTCAGTGTTCCCAGCGACTTCTGTTTTTGTTTCAGATTTCCAGCATCTGCAGTATTTTGCATTTGTTGCGTTGAGCAGTAAATTATTTAACATTTTGGGGGTGCGTTTAGATGCAGAAAGAACATAAACCAGGAAAACCAGGGGAAAATCGCCACTAATGTTGGAATTTATTATATCTGATAATATTGAGGTTCCAACCATGTTTCGTGTTCTAGAAGAATTGGTTTGGATCACAGATCAAATGAATCTTTAGGTCAAATAAATCTTGTCAAGTAGATCACCGACTACACCTGAACAAAGCTGGCACCATTCTGCTCATTGGCAAAATAACTAGGGCTGCCGCAGAGGATTTAATTAATATGGTTGGAAATGGGAAGGAACATGATGTGATAGGAAAGGCAAGTGGGGATAGGAACATGCAGAAAACAAAATCCGATTTATGTAGAATATAAACACCGGCATAGCCTGGTGCATTTTTTGTAATTCTTTATGAAGTGCCAGCAAGTTGAAAGAACAATTCACTCAGTCCAATTAACCTGCCTGTCGCCATGCCCCTGTTACTCTTGAGCTTTCTCCTGACTTCCCTTTAGCGGATCTGCCTCAATCACCACATTCTGCAGGGAATTCCACATCCTAATAACTCTAAAAAAAATTGCCTCATCTCCCTTTTGCTCCCTAGCTAACACTCTGAAATTGATGCCTTCCAGTCAAATTAACTGTTTCCACAGTATCTGATAATACAGGGTGAACAAAAAGTTGTGATAACATTATAATGTCTAATAAGTCTTAAATAAATGATGATATTTTTGTTTTGTTTTAGATAATAGGGTGGATCTCATGACTTTTTGATCAGTCTGCAGCACTTGCTAATAATGTACCTTTCGTATTATTTGTTTATATTCCAAAGATTGTCATTCCATTTGGCTACTTTGCCTAATGTACCTTTTATGTTAATACTTTTAAAAACCTTTCAGGGGAAATAAATACTCACTGTAGTAAAGCCGCTGTGAAAAATGTCTCCTATTTGAGGTAGTCTGCACAGACACTGGAAAGGCTATAAACAAAAGAATATTTTTACAACAACAAATTACACTTATGCAGCACCTTTCGCATTGGGAGGATGTTCCAAAGCACTGGTCAAACAGGAACGTCTTGAGACGGGCCTTAAATAATAATAATAATCCTTGCATTTGATATGGCGTTTTTCACGTCTTCTAAACGTCTTAAAGGAGGCAAGGGTGGGACTGAAGGACGAGCGAGTCGAAGGGACTATGGAATGGAGTTTCAAAGGGTGGGGGCAGAGAGGCGGAAAGCCCAACTGCCAATCGTGGGGTGGGCCGGATATGGGACATGGAGTAGGCCGCAGCCTGCTGAGCATAGGGAATGGGTATATGGGGTTAGCAAGTCACAGAGGTAGGGAGGAGTAAAGCCATGGAGGGCTTCGAAGGCAAGGACAAGGAATTTTGATCGCTATCCTCTGGGGTTTGGGGAATCAGTGAAGCCGGGTGAGGATGGGGGTGACAGCGTCATGGAGCTTGATGCTGGAGAGGAAAGGTTTAATCAAACATAAGAAAGTCAGGAGATAGAAAAGGCCATTTAGACCATCTAGCTCATATACAACCCACATACAAATGATTCCATCATCGACTTTTAAACTAACTTTATCAATCTCCTGAGAGATAACCATGAAAGTTCTGTGAAATTTCCTCTATATATGAAAATGATCAAGAAAAATCTTAAGGGATTAATCCAGCATTAAAATCTGAACTATTCAACCCTGACTGCTCCCTGCACTAAAGGCATCCTGTCCAGTAGGGAGAGACTTTGATTTTCTACATACAGTGTATCCTCATGGAGTAGTTGGACCAAATGGTCTGCTTCTGTGAAATACCAGTCTATGTTATACCATGCTATCCATCCTTCTAACCGTGAATCCATTTATTAAACAAAATATATCTATTTATTTACTAGGCACAGTATCAATTGTATTTTAATGGGAAGTCATTTATCTTACCAATCTGATGGTATCAAGGACATAATTACTGTATTGTGTCTGATGTTTAATTATTTCAACATAATGAACATCAGTATCTATACTAAATTCTATTTTATTTTATCCAGTACTAGATTGGAATTAATAAATGATCAGTGATCAAAATGATTAATTGAAGTCTTGACTAAACAGTTCCAGGCACTTGTTCTACAAAGCTTATAACTCTTGTTTCACTTCATCCAAAACTAAACCACAGCAGATAGTCCCTCGTGAAAGACTCACATGTGAGACCAAATTCAATCAATGATAGCTGCCTCAAGGTTAAATCTGCAATGGTGTGCATTTGATGGCATCCAAACAATATTAAATGGCTCCCTCTTCAGTATGGGCTGCTTCTTGACAAATCCGAGCTCCAGTATTTCTCTGTGAGATCTTTTGCCACTTCCATTATGAGTAAACGTGGTTTTAGGCTTTGTAAAGTCTAGGATCAGTATGTAGCTCCTGTATTTCTGGCATAAAATGGAGGTCTGGCGAGCACACCATACTCTTCAACACTTCCATTAAGCTATAACAGGTACGTAGTGTTCATAGTTACACTGTGTACTAGCACATTTACCTTTGTTTCTGATATAATCAAGATCTTCAGAACCAACATACTGTGACTTGCCTGAAACGAGAGTAAAATAAGTCCAGTTATCCAGTTTGCAGTCATAGTTCCTATATGGAAAGCTTGTGTGTTAGTTAGGTGGTTGAGAATAATTGGTCTGCCACAACAGATTGTGGCAATATTGGTGACCAAGGCTCCATGGCATCTCAACTCCAACACCGATTGTAACCTTTCCTCAGAGTAAACTCTACCATTGCTAGACTAGATGCCATGAGTCTCCACCCACCAACCTTGGAGAGTCAGGAGACACATAGGCAGTGGTCTTGAAGAAATCTTTGGTTCAGAGCTATCTATAAGCTCTAATCCACCAGCTGCAGAAAGGTATACCGTGTGCACAAATCACAAAGCAAAAATATTGAGTAACATCAGGAGAAAATAAAAGGGGAAATTGAGAGGAAAAATGCAAATGTTCCACTGTATATAGTAAAAAATACATGGTACCTGAAAATGAGTTATTTATAAATAATCAATCAACATTAGGCTGACACAAATGAAACCATTTGGAAAGGAGTTGGGAAAATTCTACATTAAATGTTAGTTAAACCTCTGCTGCACTAGTATTTTTTAGGCTCTATGACCCTATCACCCCCATCCTCAACCGACTCCACTGGCTTCCCATCATACAGAGGATAAGGTTCAAGATCCTATTCCTCTCCTTCAAAACCCTCCATGGCCTTGCTCCTCCCCTAACTCTGTGACCTCCTAATCTTCTATCAACCTGCCCACTCCCTCCGCTCAGCGGGCTCCACCATCTCGCCCGCCCCACCATTGGCAGACTTTCAGCCACTCTGTCCCCACCCTATGGAACTCCATCCCTCAGTCCCTCCACCTCATCCCCTCCCTTGCCTCCTTCAAGACCCATCTCAAGACCCTTCTCTTTGACTGTGCCTTCAATCACCCTCCTTCCCCCCCCACTGCCCTCCACCCTTCCCAATCCCGACCCTCAGCTCGGGTTTAAAACACTGATTGTTCAGCGCTTGGGATGTCCTCCTGACATGAAAGGTGCCGTACGCATGTAACTTTGTTGTTGTTGTTGTATTCAGTAAGTTTGTCCTGTTTTATCTTCATGTTTGTATCAGTGTTTGCATATTTGGCTGGAGGCCTGGAGAGGAGAACATCACAAACCCTGTCACTTGGTGACCACCAACGCTCAGTTATCTAAATGCCAGAAGCTGCCAGACATAATCCACCAAGGTGAGATGCTTACGCCAATATTTCCCTCCCTCCCCATGTTGGCCAATTCCACACTTGCCATTTGGCAGTTCTCTGCTATACACTGTCCAAATTGGGACTTGAACATAATGGGACTGAAACTTGCATTCATCCCTACACTATGCCAAGCAGCATTATATAATATAATAATAATAATAATCCTTGCATTTGATATAGCGCTTTTCATGTCTTCTGTACGTCTCAAAGCGCTTCACAGAATATGCTGTAAAGTGAATTAACCGTATATTTGTGGGGGAAACGCGGCAGCCAATTGCGCACAACAGTGTCCCATAAACAGTCGTAGATTGAAAATGACCAAGTTATTATTGTTTTGTTTTGGAAGGATTACTATTAAATCCAGTAATACTATTGATAGAAAACAATGCAAAATTGTCAATGCTTTGCAATGAAGTAAATTGTTTCATTTGTAAGGCAACTGCAGTAAATATTGAAGTAAGCAAGAAATAAAGCTGCTAGGACACAATCTTTGGTGGACGGGGTGAAGCCTTTGGTAAGTTTCCTTACTCCACATGCCTGTTTACCTAGCAGTAAGTAGGAACCCGGTTGTTAGTTGATTTGCTGATTGTTTTCCGGGGGTATTGAACACTCCCCCAAAAATTGGTCACTCAATCTACGACTGTTTGTGGGACGCTGCTGTGTGTAATTGGCTACCGTGATTTCGCCCGCAGAATATACACTTTACAGTATATGAAGCGTTTTGAGACGTCTGAACGATATAATAAGGCTGTATCAAATGCAAGTATTATTATCATTACCTTTGACATTTTACAACAATAACAACTTGCATTTATCCAGCGTCTCAGTATGCTTGATCCGAGACACTACTGTCAATTTGATGCACTGTTAGGCAATCTACAACTGATACTGTGTTCTAGTTATTTTGATAGGAAGGGGAGCCATTGTGGAACTTAGTTCTGGCAAGTTACTTCTGAAAAATTACAGCAGCTTAGTTCATTAAACTGATGTTTTTTTATCCACTAAGCTCTTATTGTGTATGACTGGGAGCCATTGCTGTGCCACTGGAATCACCATTATTTACATGGTTATAATAATTTTGGAGGTTAGAATCATGTCAAAGATGTCCACATTTACCGATATACCAATGACACCCAAATCAAAGCCATGGTAAATGATAAAAGTCACCTTTCTCCATCTCACATATCTCTCAATCCTCTTCACTGTCAAAAAAAAATCCAATTCTTATGTGAAACTGCCCACATTATTGGTTTCCACCAACTTTCTGGATAAATTGCTGTGCAAGCGAACTATCCTCTGTTATAGTAATTAAGCAAATTTAAGCTGTCTAAAACAAAATAACATCAACAACAAAATTACATTTGTGTCGCCCCTTTCACATTGGGAGGATGTCCCAAGGTGCTGGACAAGTGTTTCAGACCCGGTGGTTTCAGCCCATGAAATCAAACTTTGAGTTACAATGGCAGTGTTATAAAAAACAGCCTCCGTACAGCGTTTGCATTGTCAAATCACTAATGATGTTGTCACTGATGTCATTAAATTACACTGCACCCGTGCACAGCAATCTGGCCGACCAGTCTGCATCTCCGGGGAATCCACAATAAAATCGCAGGATCGGTTCAGATGAGGAAGATCCATCTGATCTCATCCCTCCAGAATACCTGCCCTACCGTCACATTAGAGCATCAAGCTGCTTTGTAAACAAATCCAGTCTCCTGGTCTCACCCACACTTTGTGGCAACCTATTCCAGTCGTTAATTATCCTCTGAGTAAAGAAAACTGCCTGGTGTCTAGTCCTGAAATGGCCCTTTGCAAAACTTGTGTCTTCTTGTTCTACTGTTTTAGTGCATCCAAAATTATTGTTCTGTTGTTTTTTTCAATCCCATTTAACACTTCATGCATTTTGTTTTCTTCTCTGAAGACTGGGAGCCCTAGCTTGGCCAATCGTTACTATTAATTAATTCCTCTAACAATTGTTCTACTTCTGCAACAACAAGAACTTGCATTTATATAGGGCCCTTTATACAGGCAGTATCTCAGAGTATTTCCTCTGGGACCTGGGCAGCCCCTTGTGTCACAGTGACCAGAACTATATGCAGTACTCCAGGTGTGGCCTGACATGTACAACTCCAGGTTTGGCCTGAGTATGATGTCTGGAAATCTAACCTCAACTAATTAACTAATTTAGTAATATAGCCCAGCATCTCTATTGTCTTCTTTATTGCTGCCTCACAGTGTTTTAACACAGTTAGCAATAAGTCAACTAATACCCCGCAATCTCTTTCAGCTTTCCCCTTGGCAAGTTCCATCCCATCCGTCATACACATGTGTTTCCTATTCTTACTTCCTGAATGTAGAACCTTGCAGTTATCTGTATTAAATTTGATTTCCCACTTTTTCCCCCATCCTTCAATGTTTTTACTGCTCAGGGGCAGAATAATCTGATTGATTATAATAATATTAATAATAATAATCTTTGCGTTTAATACAGCACCTTATCATGTTGTTGAGACTTCCCAAAGCGCTTCATGGGACATACAGCAAAGTGTAGCGATTGTGTATTTTGTGGGTGAAACGCAGCAGCCAATTGCGCATAGCCATGCCCCAAAAACAGTCGTGGATTGAATGACCAAATTATTATTTTCTTATAAAGGATTATTACCGCCAGAAACCAATTCCCCCAATCGACTAACAACCAGGTTCCTACTTACTGCTAGGTAAACAGAGGCGTGTGTGGAGAGTAAGGAATTTTGCCGAAGGTTCAACCTTATTATGTCTCAATAGCCCTGGTTGTAAAACCTCATCCTCCTGGCACACAAACAGATATGTAGAAATGCAATGTACGTTACATTTACTAAATGTTATTACTAAATGTTCAACAAGCTAAAATTAGATAGTTTCCAATGAGATGACTGTTTGGCAAGCTTCCCATTGCTCATCTAGCTAGGACCACCCTACACCTGAAAGCTTCGATTGAGGGTTAACAGGAGGCAAATGGGAAGAATCACTGCACCTAGTGGCCAATCTGCCAATGTGCCCGGCTATCTGGCTTCACCAGTTCAGTCCCAAGGAGACAGACACCCACCCCTCAACCACATCCCAAGAGCATAAATATTTAGTAAATCAGAAGATATCAACAAAAAGCAAAAGGAATTGACTGCTTCAGAGATTTAAATTAGTGTGTGTTGTCTAATGAAGGTGTAGCATCTAGAGAAGGCAATGGTACTGGGGTGAGAAATGGTCAAATGAGGTACAACTGAATGAGATACAAGGAGTGTAACAGATTGTGTAGAGAAAGGGGTGGTGAATATACTGGACCAGCAGAACATAACCAGAAAACACAATACAAAACTTTCAAGTATTGAGCAGGAAAATCATGCGAAAGAATCGACATAACAAACAAGCACAAGAGGATAATAGGGTCAGATGGTAAGTGAGGCGTGAGAGAGACAAGTGTGAAGATGAGATCAAAATGGACACAAGACTGAGTGGAAAGGCCAAAGGGAAGTTGCTTAGTTAGTCTATTTCTGCTACAATATTAATATGAAAGGATAGAAAACAAGGAAATAAATGAAAAACTCACCAAGGTTACTCAGAAGACTGCAAAAGCTCAATATGCTGAGTAATTTTAACATTTTGAACATCCTCGGACCACATGAAGGGTTTGTGACCTCAATGCTCACTGTAGAGCTGCTTCTCCTGACCAATCACTACTGATAGTGGCTCCAAATATTATATATACAGACCAGGTACACTCACTCCTTCCAAAAGCAGAGATCAAATTAGCTGATAAAACCAGATCCTGTTTGGCACACTCAAATTATGAAGCTCAACATAAAGCTCAACCATTTGTCAAATGTTAATATCCCTTCCAGTCAGCATGTACCCTGAAGTTAACTTGCTTAATCAAAATTCCTTTCATTAATTGCTAGTTCCCAATTATGGTACGCACAGCTCACAAGAGATGTTTTGGGTGAAGCCCTTTGATCTCATCTTTCAAAAAAAAGCAGTAAAAACAAGAAAGAATGGAACAAGAAAGATCATTCAACCCATTAAATCTGCTCCTTCAACAGAGACACAAAACTTTACCCTCACAGATAAATTAATTGCTGAATAACTTGTTAGTCCTAAAACCTTCTGTTGGGAGGATTTTGGATAAAAAGAGAATAAATCAAGAGATTCCATTTGGAGCACCATGTTGTCCATCTGTGGTCACTTAAATTAAGGTAAAGATGTTGGCACCAGCTGAAGCATGACTCTACACAGGCTAAAGATTTGTAGAATATCTTGGAAGTGAAGAGTATAAATGGGTACAAAAGAGGAATTTTTGTGTCTATTAGTCTGCCTCTGTTTGTGCAAATTATAACTGTGGAAAGTGCTGAAAGTAGAGGATATTTTAATCAACTTGTTTTTAGCATTAGGTGAATCAGGAGGCTGTTGGCTGTACACCAGCATTCTCACAGTGACACGTTTGCATTGTATGGCACATTGTGGCACCTGGACACTACACAGAAGCTGCCTATGCACTATAAGTGAACAATGTATTTAAAGATTCATCGTACAAGAAATGTCACCACATTACAGTTTACACAAATGTTTGTCTTATTTAGACATAGAATTACAATTGACATTTATGTTGGGAGGACGTCTCAAAGCCCGTAGTGATGGGGGACAAAAGTGGGAGGGAGGGAGAGGTAGCTCAGGTCAGGGGCAGCAGTCACAAATGGACACATAGAGCAAGGGATCAGCAGGCCATGGTCAGACCTGTTTCACAGATGGGACCCGGGAGACAGCTCAGGAGAGTGAGAGAGTCAAAGAGTCCCAGAAATATCGCTTATAATTTACATTTATTCATTTAGACGCAGTTTTTAACAGGAAGCCAATTCTGTAGAAGATGAGCACAATAGCCAGATCTCCAGATGTATAATAATCCTTGCATTTGATAATTCTTTGATTTTGATGTAGTGCTTTTCACGTCTTCTCAATGTCTCAAAACGCTTCACAGAATATGCTGTAAAGTGAATTGACCATAGATTTGTGGGCGAACGCGGCAGCCAATTGCACACAGCAGCGTCCCACAAACAGTCGTGGACTGAAAATGACAGTTTATTATTGCTTTGTTTTGGAGGGATTATTATTAGGCTGTGTGTGGAGTAAGGACACTTATAATAATAATCCCTCCAAAACCAAAAACAATAATAAATTGGTCATTTTCAATCTATGACTGTTTGTGGGACATTGCTGTGTGCAATTGGCTGCCGCGTTCGCCCATAAATATACAGTCAACTCACTTTACAGTATATTCTGTGAAGCGCTTTGGGACGTCCTCCCGACGTGAAAAGGGCTATATCAAATGCAAGGATTATTATTATTATTACTTGCCCAAGGTTTCGCTGTGCCTGGAATTGAACCCAGGTATCTCGCTTGCAAGGCGAGTGCTCTAACCACTGAGCTACAGGACTCATTATAAACACACAGGTTTGAAATGTATTGATACATTTATGTATTTATATTGAAATAAATCGTATTAAGTCATATCCTGACTTAATGTCAATGTTTCATTGTTAACTCACTAATTCACATGTTTCTGTCTGTAGAGCACTGTGTCATAGTCTGGAACTGAACTTCAAACACAGAATTCAGTCTCACTTTCACAGGACAGTTGCTGGGATGTGCAGTAGGCAAGTGACACCCAGCAGAATGCCTGTATTTTTTCTCCGTGGTCTCAGCAACTACATGAGTTTCATCAAGATATGTGTATAAAGGATATGACTTAATACGATTTATTTCAATATAAATACATATATGTATAAATACATTTCAAACCTGTGTGTTTATAATTTGATACAGTCCTTAGATTTTGAAATGCTTCAAGTTTTGATTCCTTTTTCATTGGGAGTGAATTTCACTGAGTGAAGCATCGAGGATCATAGTCCAAAGATCACCAAGCTTCAAAAGAGAAGAAAAGGGGACGTGAATGAACATCACAAATATAGTCCAGGATAGGATAGTGTCCCAAGACCTCCTAGCTGGAACTCGTGGCCTCCTTTATTTGTATCTCTTGCTCCTACTTTTTAAAGACTCTTAAAATCCAACTTCATGCCACATAATCACTAGTTCATGATATTTCTTGAATTAACAATCACAAAATTGGTCCATTGGCAATTATAATATAGTTTCAAAATGAAACTAACATACATCTTACATCGGAGTCCTGTAGCTCAGTGGTTAGAGCATTCACCTCGCAAGCGAGAGGACCTGAGTTCGATTCCCGGCCAGGGCAAATCATTGGGCAGGTTTCCTTACTCCACACGCCTGTTTACAGAGCAGTAAGTAGGAACCCGGTTGTTAATCAATTGGCGGATCGCTTTTCCGGGGGTAATAATTCCTTCAAAAAAAATTATAATTTGATTACTCAATCCATGACTGTTTGTGGGACGCTGCTGTGCACAATTGGCTGCCGCTTTTCACCCACAAAATATACAGTCAATTTACTTTACAATATATTGCGTGAAGCAAATTAAGGCGTCTCGAAGATGTGATAAGACGCTGTATCAAATGCAAAGATTATTATTTTTATTATTACAGGCAAGCAGCTTAATAGTGTTAACAAAAGCTTATTGTCAAATTTGCCTGCAAATGCAAGTGTTGGCAAGTACATGATGTATTAATTGCAGCTTTACTTGCTGGGCTCTAGCACATGAAATAATTATCAGAAAATTGGCAATTTGACCTCACCCCTTTATTGAACTGAAAGTTGTCAAAACCTTTTTCAAGGTCTTACTTATTAACTCTATTAAGCAAGTACTTTCAAACATTTATTGAAGGCTACATCATTTTCATAGCTTATTTTATTTGTAATTTATTTTCAAGATGCACTACTGCTATAGTCCTGCTGAGGACACTGCGACCTGCTCTACATCAACACCACCTTCAGACACTTTGTGATGCGAGAGGATTGAAGCTCAAGAACGTGGCCTGACATGGCCCGGACTAGTGCAGGTCTTTCACCATCTCCAATGATAAGAATTTATTTCATTGATTGCACAAAATTGGTTTGAAAAATGTGAGAAGAATATCTCAAGTACAGCACGTGTTAGAAACAGCTTGAAACTTTAATTCACAGAATTCACTGCATTCTGAAATACAAAGATCCAGTTCTGTGAATTAAAGAGAAGCAGAATGGATCAGTGATGGCAAAGTATTTCTAATCACCTGGACAATATTATTGGTTGAGGCTTTTTCTCTTTAATTTCTTGGTCTGCAGACAACTAAAGTTGGAATCACACACTGGTCATTCACTTCACGAATAGAACAAATTTAGTGCAGTAATCTAGTGTGCTTGTGGGACAGTACTGTGTGAAATTGGCTGCCAAATTCACCTTCCAAAGATACAGTTGCTACACTTCTCATAATAATCCTTTCATTTGATATAGCACATCGCCGAGGTGTCTCAAAGCGACAGAATATTCTGTAAAATGGGATGACTGGGTGAATGTGGCAGCCAATTTACCCAAAGCAATAAACAGCATTAAAGCGAGTGATCAATTTTATTTGGGAAATTGGTAGTCAGGTCACTGGAAGAAATTCTAGAATAGCGCCATAGGATCTTCAACAATCACCTGGACAGGCAGTCTGGACCTCGATTTAACATCCTACCAGAAGGACGGAACATTCGACAACACAGCACTTGGTGTCTGGATCCCCAGAATGAGGAAATGGGACTAAGTGCTAGATCTAATATAGAAAAGGGAAATGCTAATATTATCATTGAGAACCAATAATCTGGCCTAGAATGCAGACAGAGGTAGACAGCTAAAAGTACAGGTACAAAATCAATGCCCTGGAGTGTTATCACACCCCTCCTCAAAAAATCCACCCTCAATTCCTCTAATCTCACACTACTGCCCCATCTCCAACCTACCCTTTCTTGCCAATCTGCACATTGTTACAGGTCAACTTAGGTCACATCTCTCCCTCCACTCCCTCCTTGAGCCCATGCAATCTGGTTTTATCCCTGCCCACAGCACAGAGACAGCACGTGTCAAAGTCACAAACAACGTCCTCTCTATCTGTGACCGGGGCTTCCTCCGCCTCTTTGTTCTCCTAGATCTCTCTGCCGCGTTCAACAGAGTGGGCCACGCCATCCTCCTCCACCTCCTCCCTCATCCATCTTAGTGGGACTGCACTTGCATGGTTCAAGTTCTGCCTCCACTTCATCTTGTCAAATGGTTTCTACTCCCCACACACAACCCCGCCCACCCACCCCCACCGCCCGCCCGGACACCCCAGGGCTCCATGCTTGGCCCCCTTCTTTTCCTTATCTATGTGCTCCCTCTGGGCAATGTCATCCGCAGACAAGGGGTAAACTTCCAAATGAATGTGGATGACACACAAATCTATTTTTCCTCCTCCAATACTAACTCCAGCTCCATCGATTTTCTATCAGCTTGTCTGGCAGACATCAGGGGCTGGATGAGCAAACTTCCTGCAGCTGAGTGTGGACAAGATGGAAGCCATACTCCTTTGGCTCCCTTCAACGTCTTCACTCCTGCAGAACTGAACTCCTCAACCTCCCTGGACTCTCCCTCACACTCACCGAACCAGTGCACCATCTATGCGTCCAGTTCGACCCCCAGCTGTCCTTCCTCCCCCACATTCAGTCCCTGACCAGGGCCACCTTCTTCCACCTCTGCCATACTGCTCGCCTCGACCGTACCTTACCCCAAATACACCTGAAATCCTCGTGCATGCGTTTGTCACCTCCCGCTTGGATTAGTCCAACGAACTCCTCACCAGTCTCCCCAGCTCCATTATTCCAAAAATTCACTCTCTGGCACCTCCCCACCTCTCCGACCTCCTCACTCCCCAAATCACTCAGCGCCTTCTTCCGACTGGCATCTGCCTCCTACTTGTCCTTCGCACCCTCCGCCCCACCATCGGAGGTCGCGCTTTCAGCCACTACGCCCCAAGAATGTGGAACACTCTCCCTCAATCCCATTGCCTTGCCCCCCTTCTCCCCTTTTTCAAGTCACACCTAGATACCTTCGACTTCTTCCCCTGGACCTGATGGCCTACATCCTAGGATTTTAAAAGAGGTGACTACCGAGATAGTGGATGGCTTGTCTTTGATCTTCCAAAATTCTCTGGATTCTGGAACGGTTCCCACAAATACACACACTATCTACAGACACACTTCACTAGTTGGTTTACTATAAACATTATCTGCAATTTCCTGTTTAAGATGTGCTCAGAGACTTATGTGAGGCAACTCGGGTACCGCTGAGGTTACAGCATATCCCTCCCACAGGTTCTCAGCTCCCTTGGCATGGATGGCTGTAGGTTGGCACTTGGGCCAGGCCAAGGATATTACATATCCTACGATATGCCAGCAGAGTGGCCAAGTACAAGAGGAGCCGGGTCCTTCGGCGAGGAGTTCAGGCATTCTTTTCCTCTATTTTTAGTGAGAGTATTTTTAAATAAATGATTCTCTCTTTTATTTCCTTTTAAGGAGTGCCTTGAAATCAAGATAGTCAATCAGATTATATACCTGGTTTGTGACCAAGAATGTTCCCTATTACAATTGCCAACTTCCAGATACAAAATACCAGCAGAAGATTGTCAAGTTCCATTATAGCATGACGATTGCTGCAGTTTCATCAACAATCACTATGCCCCAAAACGCTGGAACTCTCACCCTCAATCACTCTGACTTGCCACTCATTCCCCTTTTTTATATCACGCTTGAAGGCCTCCTCTTCGACCATACTTATAGTCACCTCCTCCCTTCCCTGGCTTGCCATAAGGCTCTGCCACTGTTAAGGGTTCTGAGATGTTACCATGCATGAAGGGCGCTTTATAAATCCAAGTTGTTATTGTTCCGTTGTGGAATCACCAGAGTCAACACTTCAGTTCACGTTAATTTCTTGTTTAACTCTTTTCTCTGTTGATTTTCTGGGAAGGGTTTTATTCGATACGAATGTACTCTTCGAGTTTAGACTGACAGGATATAAAGCAAAATTATCCCTAAATAAAGATAAGACATGGATCCAGTTTGTGATTCTGTATTTGCAAGTAGCAGAACCTGAGGTAGGGAGTGTCCTAGGCTGGCCCTGGGTTCTGGCTGGCTGCCTGGAGCTTCTGTTACCCAAATCTGGCTTCTTAGCCTTCGAAAGTGAGATTGATTTCCCAATGACATTCCAGTGTCAGCCACAAACAGAAAATGCCAGGACTGAGAGTCAAATATCCCCAAATAAATCACATTCACATCCTTCATTCCCAGCTCCAACTGTACATTAGTAGTCTCGAGATTCTCCAGATTAGTCTGCAGAATGTTACTGGTACTTTCACAAGCTTTAGGCTTGAATCCTGTCCTGTTGTAGAAAGATTGACTTTTGGCGGGGGTTCAGCCGGGTATGTGGCATGCAGAAACCCATCACCAAACCAAGTTTAAAAAAAATGTTTTTCATTTGTCTGGAATAGAATGTGCATCTCTACCCCAGAGGGATGTACCCGCCACACCCAATCCCAGAGAATGTAGCAGAAGATTGGCAAGAGCCAATGATTGGGGCTTAAAAAACGATTTGTGGTACTGCCGGCGTTTAACCACCTAAAATTATTCATCTACAGTACTTAATATTGGAACACTCCCAAGCTTCCCGCTGCTTGCCGAGCTAGGAATACCATACCTTCAGGTTTTGGCTTGCAACATTTACAGAAGAATCACTGCCCTGTGTGTGTTCCTCCAAGTCCTGCTGGCCAGCCAGGCTGGCTGGTCTGTCATCAGTAATGACTTGGAATATTGTGGACGTGGCTCACTGAGGAACCAGACTATTACAGAGGTCAACTGGATTCTGATCTTCCATTGCAAGGAGTCATTTTTGGAGCCATTACTCAGGATGGTTATTGGTTAGTCATTAACCATCTGACAAGTGCAGGCTTGAGCCCTTTCTAGACTGGCTCTTGGAGGAAAATAAAGACAATGTCCTATTGTGTGTACTCTCTTTCTTAATATTTGGCTAAGTCTCTCATTTTGTCTCAATGATTCCCTAATTCTGTTGTGTCTCTCTCACTTGTTTCTCTTTCCGCAATAGTGGTTCTCTCAATCCTAGTGAATCTGTGTTCTGAGACACTACCCATTTGAAAGGCAGAGTAAATGTACATTATTGTTGTCGACTCTCTTTCTCAGTATTTAGCTTTCTCATGCTGTAGCTCAGTTTTTTTGTATTTAATTGGTATCTGACAGAAGGTCTACAGAACTCCTGACAGATACCCTATAGCACACTTGAGTGAACACTAACCACAGAAAGACAGAGAGGAGGGAACAGGAAAACTAAGAAAAAGACAAAGCAAGAGAACAAGGAACAAAAAGGCTTGAGGAGAGCACCAAAGAGACTTAAAACTAACTGCTTAAACTAAGCTCATTCTTCTTTCAATTTGGCTCCATGTTCCAATTTTAAGTCTATATTTGCAGCATTTTCTGAATCCTTCTGTTTGTTTCTTCTCCTCTACAACAACTTGCACTTATACAGCACTCTCCGCGCAGGGTAGCGTATCAGACCCTTAAAAGTGGCAGAACCTGACTCTGAGCCGGGAGTAGCGGGGAGGTGGCCATCAGCACAATTGAAGAGGAAAGTCTTCACGTGGGACTTGAAAGAGAGGAGAGAGGGAGCAAGGTGGAGGGACTGAGAGTGTTCCAGAGTTTTGGGGTGTGGTGGCTGAAAGCACGACCTCCAGTGGTAGGGTGGAGGGTGCGAGGAACGAGCAGGAGGCCAGTGCCAGTCGAAATGTGTAATCAACCATAACATTATGAACAATTAAAATATTTAAAATGAGACATTCTTCACCCAAACTAGAGTGGTGTGCAGGAGCCTAACGCGCTGTGGCGTGTGCTCGGATTAGTGGCACTGTGCACTGGTGCAATGACGCATTACACCACAGACTGGCAAAGGGACAACTCTCTCTATGATAGCTACATGATGAGATTTCAGTCACTGCCGCACATGCCATGGGGCAGGATGAACCATTACATGGAGATGAGGTGCTTTCTCATCTGGAGAGAGGATGGGCAAACCAGAGGATGGGGCTTAGGGGCCTGACAACAGTTTGGCTGTCAATGGGATAAAAAATCATTACGTTCAATTACCATTACCTAAAAAACATTACCCAATCAATGCAATCGATCAGCACCAACAAAACTGCCTGGAGTGGAACATCTCTAAAGATAATTGCCATCACCTTCCTCCAGGTCTGTATCCAGGTTGGTTCTGGCAGTGCTGTCACATGACCAGAATGGGCTCCTAATATTGCTGGCCTTTTACTCTGATACAATTAGCACATTTTTAAAGGGCTTTTCTTTAGACGAAAGAGCAAAGAAAAAGTGACCAGTGCGGAATTTCTTGAGTTTAAGTGTTTCAATGACTTTGAGACATGATCCGAGGGACTTTTGAACCTTTGAGTGAAGCAGATCAAAAGAACAATCAGTCCTGTTCCACTGAGGATACAGCAGACACACACACTGGCACTTTTTACAGTGAGTAACTGGACAAGTTAATGTGACACGCACAGCTTCGTGGAGCATGTTATAATTCTCATTAAATAAGGAACAAGTGCACCCTCACCAGCATTACAGTAATTCTACAAAAACAATCTCTGCAGTGCAGGCTAGGCAGCGGCGTGCGGCAAGTTGCCAAGTACAGGAACTGGAATAAATCTACACAAGGTGACAAGCAGTACTAGAGTTCAAACTGCAGGTGAGGTTGACTTCCAGCATTTTGAGATTTTCTTATGTTCAAGGTGTTATACAAATCCAAATACGGTAGTTGTTGGCTTGGGCAAGTCCATAACCTATCAGGTGATTGGGTGGGCAGGAGAGATGGATAGATAGTGAACAACTGGTCGGGGACAAATGACCAATGTGGGTACTGATTGCCCAGGACAGGCAAAATGAGATTGACCAACATTCAGACACAGGAGACAAAATATATAGATTAATATATATAGAGATATAATGTTTTATATATATGATGTATATATTAATATAAATATATGGAAATTCTTTCTTCACAAAAGAGGATGCCGCCAATGTCATGGAGGAAGTAGAGAAATTGGATAAAAATAGAGAAGATACTGAAAAGGTTAGCAGGGCTCAAAGGAGAAAAGTCACCCGGTCCAGATGGGATGCATCCTAGATTGCTTAGGGAAGTTAGGGTGGAAATAGCGGAGGCTCTGGCCACTATCTCACTGGCCCTATGATGTGTCATCTTATCAAACACTTTCTGAAAGTTCCCAAAAGCCGCTGAAACCCTGGTCCATGGCTTTGTCACCTCTCGGCTGGACTACTCTAACGCCCTCCTCGCCGGTCTCCCATCCACCACCATCCATAAAATCCACATCATTCAAAACTCTGCCGCCCGCATTCTCACCTGCACAAAACTCCGCTCCCCGATCCCCCCAGTCCTGGCCAGACTGCATTGGCTGCCTATCCCAGAGAGGATCAACTTCAAGATTCTCACCCTTGTATTAAAGTCCCTGCACTCCTCTGCAACCCCCGACCTCTCTGACCTCCTCTCTCCTCAAAACAGCCACTATGCCCCGAGCTCTGGAACTCCCTTCCTCACTCCGTTCGCCTCGCCCCCTCTCTTCCTATTTTCAGGTCCCTGCTGAAAACCTTTCTTTTCGACCGCGCCTTTGGTCACCTTCCTCCCCCTCCCCCTCGCTCCTCCCCCTCCCCCTGGCTTGGTCCCGGGATCCGTTACTGTGAAGTTCTCTGAGACGCCGTCTGGCGTGGAGAACGCTATATAAATCCAAGTGGTTGTTGTTGTCCATATAGACTACATTAATCCTCTCTATTATACCATCAAAGAACTCAATTAATTTTGTCAGATATTTGCCTTTAACAAATCTGTGTTGACTGTCATTAATTAAATAATGTTTTTCTAAGTGAAAATTCATTTGGTCCCAGATTATGGTCTGTAGAAGTTTTCCCACTACTGACGTTAGGCTGACTGACCTGTAACCAGGCTTATCCTTTTTTGAACAGGGGAGTAACATTTGCAAACCTTCAGTCCTCGGCCTCTACTCCCATATCCAAGGATTAAAAGGTTGTGGCCAGAGCTTCCACTATTTCCACCCTAACTTCCCTCAGCAATCTAGGATGCATCCCATCTGGACCGGGTGAGTTTTAATAATAATAATAATCCTTGCATTTGATATAGCGCTTTTCACGTCTTCTAGACGTCCCAAAGCGCTTCACAGAACACACTGTAAAGTGAATTGACTGAATATTTGTGGGCAAACGCGGCCACCAATTGCGCACAGCAATGTCCCACAAACAGTCGTAGATTGAAAGTGACCAATTTATTATTGTTTTGTTTTGGAGGGATTATTATTAGGCTCTGTGTGGAGTAAGAAAACTTGCCCAAGGTTTCGCCCTCTGCCTGGAACTGAACTCAGGTCTCTCGCTTGCAAAGCGAATGCTCTAATCACTGAGCTACAGGACTCCACTACTTTTCTACTTTGATCGTTGCTAAACTTCTGAGCCAAACCACTTGAGCCAATTCGGTATTGGGGAGGGGCCTCTACGAGAGTTCTCCAAGAGGAATTTATCCCACAATGTGATAATCACATTTTCCACCATGTTATATAACACATTGGTAATTGGGTATAATCTCCTTTGTATGTTATGTAACATTATTGGTTAGAGCCCTCCTGCATATATTGTAATCTATTGTAGTTTATTACATAAGACATTGTGTGTCACTGGAAGCTTCTTGTACATATTATATAAGAGACTGTGTGTTATTGGGTACATGACCTGGGTGGTGGGGTGCCCAGGAGATCAGATGCAAGTGATAGCTGAGCTAGTGAACCTAAGTTGCTCTTTATTTGGAGTTGAGATGTTCGGGTCATTCTTCCTGATTTTCTTGGAGATTTTCCAACTTTTTTTTTCCAGAATGCCTTTGTCCAAACAAGCTTGACTGGGTTTTTGGATGTCACTCACTCACCTCTGTTGTGTGGACAGTAAAAGTTCAGAGACCAATCAATCATTGCTTGCTATCAGCAACACTTCTTGTTGAATCATTTTCTATTTTACTTTGATCGCATTTGTGATCAGCTTCAGCTCTTTCTTCATCCTGGCCCCAGCCAAATGTTCATTTCTTCAACAAGCAACAAAAAGCTTCTTCACTCGGAGTTCCTTTCCATTCTCTCATTCATATTTGAGACACTACACTCATGATTGTTAGTACAGCAAAGCTCATTAACATGATCCCATTCAGCAAACAGAGAGGAAGAGACACACCGCACTGTGTTACACACCACATACCAGACCATCCAGAATTCCTTTTCTTTCTAATCTGTATAAACTCTCTTTGTTTAAAGTGCTTTGCACCCTGTGTCGAAAAGAGGGAACTCTCACCTTATAGGATGCACAATGTGTTTTCCTCGGTTGCTACCCGACTGTCGGTAAACACAGAATTCAGACATTATGTTGATTTGATCTTCTCCTTACTCTACCAGAGACATGTTACTGTGAATAATACACCAGATGAGACAGTTTTGAGTATCTGATTTATTCTAACACCCTTCTCCAGTCAGTACCAAATCTCTACAGATAGGAAAATGCAGCTTCAACCATGGAGGGAGGGAGGACAGTGTAAACTGGGATGAGGGCAGATGTATTGTGTAAATTTACAATGAATAGAACTCAGATTCAGGTGAATTAAACTGAGAATGTCTAAGCGCTCAGTGACCAAGTACAAATGCAAATGAGTGAGATCAGCAGACAATCTGATTCTGATGCCGGCCTGTTTTACTGAAGAAAGGCTGATTGGTTCTTGGTCTGTGTTCTTGTGTTGGCTGGAAAGTAAACTAATTAGTCATCTTCAGAAGCATCTCTTCCCAGTTCTTATTCCCATGCTACATTCTGGAAAGTATTAAGCCCATAATTGACCTTTATTCTGAAAGGAAAAAAGGAACGTGTGTTACACAACACTTTGGTCAACCTAGCCCAGCATGCACTCTACACCCACAATCTAACTCAATGCACACACACAGTGGACACGCTTATTGTTCGAGATTTCATTTATAAGCATAACGTTGTTGTTGTTATTGTATACATTCTTCCTCCAAAGCCCAAGCTGATTCCATTCCTCCTCTCTCCTGAAGAAGCTCACCTTTGCTGGGGTTAAGGCTCCACGTGCTTCCTAAGTCTCTTCCCAAGAATGGGAAGATTCTGCTGTTATCTGCAGCACATTCTAAGCGCTCTGAGATGCTACCTTGCATGGAGGGCAATATATAAATGCAAGCTGTTGTTGTCAGAAATGAAATCCTGGATGAGAGCCAACTTTCTACAGCTGAATGTCAGCAAGATCGAGACTCTCCTGATTGGCTCGTGCCAACACCTCCACACTTCAGGCACTGGCAGCGTCAGCATCCATGGATGCACACTCCATCTCACCAAGCCAGTCAGGAACCTAGATATCTTGTTCCTCAACCCTCAACTGTTCTTTCTCCTCCACATCTATGCCTTGATCCGTTCTGCCTTCCCCCACCTCTGCAACATTGTCCGACTCTACCACTGCCTCACCCCTCAGGCCGCTGAAACTTCATACACTCATTCGTCACTTCAAGGCTCAACTATGGAAACCCCTTCCTTGTTGGCCTCCCCAACTCTTCCCTCCACAAGCTGCAGATCATCCAGAACTCTGCAGCTCATGTTCTCTCCCACACCAGGGCTCTGTGACCCCATCACCCCCACCCTCGCCCAACTCCATTGGCTCCCCATCCCTCAGGGGATAGAATTCAAAATTCTCGTCCTCACGTTCAAGATCCTCCATGGCCTTGCCCCCTCCTACCTCTCTGACCTGCCGACCCCCTATCAACCTGTCCACTCCCTCCGTTCAGCAGGCTCCGGCCTGCTCCAGGTCTCCCGCCCGACCCACCATCGGGGCCGGGCTTTCAGCCTCTCTGCCCCCACTCTTTGAAATTTCATCCCACAATCCCTTCCTTCGGTTCGCTGCCTCTCTTGGCTCCTTCAAGGCACGACTCAAGACCCTCCTTTTTCACCGTGGCTTCAGCCACTCTACTACCCCCCCTGCCCTCCCTCATCCCAATGCTGACCCCCACCCCCAACGCTCGGGTCCTGATCCCTGACGGTTCAGCACCTGACATGAAAGGCGCTTTAGGATGTAATTTTGTTGTTATGTAACGATGATTCTTGGAATGATGAGATTTATTTCTTTCCCTCACCCAGGGAAGCCAAGTATAGAAATCCCACTGGAATCAGTTAATCCCACACAAGCCAGGGATGAAACCTAGCACTTTGCTGGTCTTTATAACGCAATGCATTTAGCCATCAGGGAGAAGGATTTTGAAGGTAGAATCTCACACTTGTGCGCTAAGCAGAAATATACCATTTTCGGTGTAAGAAATAGTTATTAAATTCTTCGTTGGTGAATCAGTTTACGAAACTGAAAGTTAGGTCAGCTTATTTTTAAATCTAAGTAATGGTGATTTCATGGATTTTGTATGTGCTCTCCTCAGACAAACACCTCTCTACCTAAGCTCTGAGATGCTGGCCTTCGTGGAGAGCGCTATATAAGTGCAATTATTGTTGTTGTGTGGGTGACCAGATCCAAGACATCGACTGCTATTGTATATCAGGTTCAGGATAGCATGTCCCAAGGACCACTCTCCCCCAGGGACCACTCTCCCCCAGGGACCACTCTCCCCCAGGGACCACTCTCCCCCAGGGACCACTCTCCCCCAGGGACCACTCTCCCCCAGGGACCACTCTCCCCCAGGGACCACTCTCTGTGTGAAGGCTGCTTGCTATGGCTCAGCTATGATCAGAACAGAAGACACAGGTTGAACGTCGGTCCTATCCCTCCACACGGACCAGATGAACTAGTTTAGTTTTTAATCTAAGAGTTAAATATTAAACCATAAAATCCGCTTTCCAGCAGCCGAAGTTAAAAGCCATGGAACTTACCACAGGCCACACATAACTGCTGCTCTTCATCATAGTACTGATGCACTGGGCATTTGTAGCAACCTGAGAATCACATGTAATGATTCCTTATGTTATAGTTCACAATGTGTAAGTAAACACAGAAAATCTCACACAAAAAACACATTAAATTCTGCTCTCAGTAATGGGATAAAAACATTTTGACAGCATTAGTGTGTGTGTGTTTGTGTGTGTGGAGGGGGTATGAGAGGGGAGTGTGTAGAGGGGGATGAGAGGCTTATGTGTGTGGGGGTGAGATGTGTGTGGGGGGTGAGAGGAGTGTCTGTGGGGGAATAAAAGGTGTATGTGTGCAGGAGCGGGTGTACATGGGGAAGGGTATATGTGTGTGGGGGAGGGGGAGGTGTGTGTGGGGGGGTTGAGAGGCGTTTGTGGGAGGGGGTGAGGTTTGTGTGGAGGGGTGATGTCTATGGGGGCGGTGAAATGTGTGTGGGGCGGGAGGTGTGTGTGGCACGAGTGGTGCATGTGGGGGTGTGGGGGGTTGAGGTATTGTGTGGGAGGGGTGTGGGGTGCGGTGTGTGTGGTGGGGAGGTGTGTGTGGAAGGGGTGTATGTGTATGGGGCGGGTTCTATGTGTTGCAGGGGGTGGGGAGGTGTGTATGAGGGAGGTGTGTGTGCAGGGAGGGTGAGGGGGTGAGGAGTGTGTGTGGGAGGGGTAGGATGTGTGTTTGGGGGCTGGTAATGTGTTTGGGGGGGTTGGTGGGATGTGTGTTTGGGGGCTGGTAATGTGTGTGGGGGTGGTGGGATGTGTGTGCGGGATGAAGGGTGTGTGGGAGGTGTGACAGGTGTGGGGGGGTTAGGTGTGCATGGTGGGGGGTGAGGGGTTTATGTGGGGGGAGGTTTGTATGGCAGAGGGAGATCTGTGTGGGGGGGTGTGTATATTAATGGAGGGGAGGGGTGTGCGTGGGGCGCAGGGGAGGTGTTTGTGGGGTGAGGTATGTGTGGCGGGTGGTGAGGGGTGTGTGGGGGGTGAATTGTGTGTGGCGTGTCTGGAGATTGTATGTGTGTGGGGGGTGGGGGGGGGAGGTGTGTATGGGGTGGGGGGGTGTATGGGGGAGGAGGTGTGTTGGAGGTGAAGTGTGTGTGGTGAGGTGTGTATATGTTGTGCGGAGGAGGTGTATAATGGGGGGGTGAGGTGTGTGTGGGGGTGAGGTGTGCATGGTGGAGGGGGGTTGGGTGAGGGAGGTGACCCCAGCGTCTTACCTTCCATATTGCTCTTTGGGAAGCTCCAAACGTTGGCAGGACAAATACAAGGCTGATAATGCCAGGAGCAATTCCCAGTCTGCACAGCTCTGAACTCGTCATTATAATGGTCGTCGTGGTTGTTGAAATACTCACAGTAAATCGCTGCAAGACACTCACCATGGTTAAGGCCTGGTACACTGTCCCTCACCAATCACCATACTGTCACTCATTTCAAAATGTAACACAAGTTAGACACAAGTCTTTTCTCAAATTTTGTCTAATATAAATTAGTTCATTAATATCTTCAAAAAGAAATCTTCTATTTGTCACACCAATATTTAATCACTGTGTATCCTGCAGTGAATGGGCCTTTTTAATCCTGATTGTAAAACCGTTCCCTTTAAAGGGTTAATTGGCAAGAGAACTTACGACAAAAACTGATGGTTCTCCAGTCGATACAGATCCCTTTGTCTAAGCAAGCTTTAGCGTAAACGGCCACAGCTCCGCACAGGCAGTCACAGTCCCCAAATACTTCACAGCCACAAGCATCTCGGATGCACTTCTTATAATATGGAAGTTGGAAAACCTGTAATAAAAAGTCAGAAGCTGATACTGAAATGATATAATCATCTCAAATGTAACATCAAATGCAAGGATTATTATTATTATTATTATTATTTAAGATTTAAGGAAAAGCAGCTTCAAAACTAAGATTGAATTGAGCAATTGTCCCAAACTGCCAGGTTTGACATTTTTAGCCAATGGTGTTGAAGTTTACAGGTGTTTAGGTGTGAGCGTGATGTACAATCAGCGCATTGTACTGTGTACTCTGACGTCCGGTACCTCCATTCCCCTGTAGAACTTGCAGCGGGTGATAAACTACAGCACTGTTGATAACTCCTCAAAGCTCTGGAACTCTCTCCCTCAATCCCTCCACCTTGCCCTCTCCCTCCCCTACTTCAAATCCTGGCTAAAGACCTTCCTTTTTGATCATTCTTACGGTCTCCTCCCTCTCTGTCTTCCCCTGGCTAATTGTCAGACTCCACCACTGTCAAGCGCTCTGGGACGCTACCTACGTGAAGGGCGCTATATAAATGCAAGTTGTTGTTGCGTGGAACCAATTTATCCAAACTAGGGTAATTAAAGCAATCATGGAATTTCTTTCCAAACATTTGGACCACAGGGTTTAGAGCACGTTTGATGAGCAGATGGGGGATTCAGTGAGTTACATACGTCCCTTTCTCTTTGGCAACCTGGGTTTGAATCCAGGCTAGAGCAATGGGATGAAATTGTCCCCTGTCTGTTGACTGTAGGACCCTGGAGTGCAATCGGTTTAGGAAAATAATGAATTGCTGTTTGCTGGTTTTGCATTGTTCTGTACTTTGCTGCTGAATTTCTACCCATTGTTCTGAGGAGCTTGTGCATTCCTGTGCTCCGTGACCAGCTGAATATTACAGCGAGAATGGGATTCATGGAAGTGCTGCATTGTTTAGAGTATCTGCTGACCAGGTTTACCATGCAAAGAACTCAACCATCGAGCACCTGCAGTCACTCAATGATGTGCACAATATTTAACATGCATAGGAGATACTCACCACCTTGTGGCACGAGTTGAAGATGGCACTGTTAATCACAGCACACTGCTTTTGTGCCCAGGCCAAACGAGCTGGACTGAGATCACATGGATCTATAATTACAGTCACATCTTGACACGTGGGCTCTTCCTTCCAAGTGTTTGCAAATTCTAGTGGATCGGCAGCAATGTACATGTTCCGAGTTAAAAAATCATCTCTTATATCACCATTGAAATTGCCACAGAGACCACAAACTGAAAGCTGACAACATATGGCAAGTTTTAGTTTTTCTGCATATTGTTTGATTGAATAGCACGACAGCCAGACAATGCGATTCCAGCATTAGATCAATTGCTCTATTGATAAGAAATTATGTCACAAACATTCATGTCCTTCAATATAACCTGACTGATGTTGGGTTACCTGAGACTGTCGGGTGATCTGGATAAAAGCATTTGTGTTCTTATTCCATAAGATGCTGAGGATATGACTTCCAGAGATGGTTGCTTCGAAAGACAGATACATAGGATTGACGGATATGTGAAAACTGTTTGTCTGAGTTTCAGGGGTTACTTTGTACGTGCCATCTGTCATTTGTATCAGAACATCCAACCAGACAAGAGCATGGCATTACTTTTCAAATTTTGAAGCACATTCATTCCAGGTTCGTAGAAAAGTATAAATACTGTGTCCCAGGTCTTACATCACAGTCCCATCATAGAACAGCTTGATTTTATATACAGGGTGACCAAAAAGGTGTGATACGATGATGATGTCTAATAGGTCTTAAATAATTTTTTTTAAGATAAGGTAGATAACACAACTTTTGGTCACCCTATATATATTGTGGAGTCCTGTAGCTCAGTGGCATGCCCACTCGCCTCACAAGCGAGAGACCTGGGTTTGATTCCCAGCAGGGTGAAACCTTGGACAAGTTTCCTTACTCCACACGGCTGATACTAATCCCTCAAGGAAAAAAAATAATACATTGGTCACTTCAATCCGCGACTGTTTGTGGGACACTGCTGTGTGCAATTGGCTGCCGCAGTCAATTCACTTTACAGTATATTCTGTGAAGGGTTTTGAGACATCTAGAAGACATGAAAAGCGCTATATCAAATGCAAGATTATTTTATTATTTATATATACACAGTATATATTATACATACACCCTTCATGCAGGATAGCCTTCTTGGAGTGCATTACATTGGTGGGATTGGACACCGAGCAAAGGAGAAGAGGGAGGAGCAGTCAAAGAGGTAGGTTTAAAGTGAAATTTAAAGATAGATAGAGATGGGGGAAGCAGATGGAGGTAGGGTGTAGGGTGTTCCAGAGTGTAATGACTGAATGGTCAGCCTACGATAGTAGTGCTGAGGGTGCAGGAGATGCACGCAGGCCTGTATTAGCAGAGCAGAAGGTGCAGGCCGGGAAGCAGTGTACAAGCAGATCAGAGATAGGGAGATACTTAGGCATATAAATATATGTGACTGTCAATCACTTACAGAGCCAGTGAGAGGTACACAGGCTGTTATCTCCTTACCCCAATGTAGATTTTTATCTCCCTGGAACAAGTTGCTCCCGATCTGCTGCTACAAATCATATTCTCAGTCACAACCTTGAAGCTGGGGCGGGTGCTGTTGGCACAGCAGGAATCCTGCAGTCCCAACACATTCAATATGTTTGTTAAAAATTATTTATACACTAAGAAACTATTACAATTTAAAAAAAGTTATGATGAATTCTTCTGCTTTTACCTGAACTAAAGTGTATTCACAATTACCATCGAACGTAAAGGATTTGCCATCAAAGGTGGTAAGGTGGCCATCGCCGTGAATGGCGCATGTCGCTGGACAGCTCACTTTCTCTTCACATTTCCATTTACCTCTCAGGCAGACACTAAAACAGCACAAATTACTGCATGAGTATATTACAGTCACAGAGAGGAACATGTCAATGTGTGAGTACAGCTACAGTCACAGAGAGGAACAGGTCACTGTGTGAGTACAACTACAGTCACAGAGAGGAACAGGTCACTCTGTGAGTACAACTCTCCAGGACGCTACCCCAAGTGAAGGGCGCTATATGAATGCAAGTTGTTGTTGTTGAGTACAGGCAGTCACATAGCCGGGATGCTCATTGTGTGCAGATGCATTCTATATTGTGGGATTTTATGAACTGAAGGAGAATTGAAATTAAACAATTTGGAATTCTCTGATCCATTCGGTACACAACAGCTGAGTGAAGTTGCTTGTTTTTTTAGAATGATTTTTCATAGCAGTAAGTTAATGTCTAAATTCCTTACCATTTCTGACAGTCTTTGATCATTTTCTCTCCCCGCTTATAGATCTCAGACCTGAATTTACAGGAGCAATTGTTGGGGTGGACACATGTGTCATTTTCATCAAGAACCGTCCCTTCAAGACAGATACAGCCTGACACACACTCAGTTGGTGTCTACATTTTGAGGCAAGGGAGAATAGAACATTAAATTTGAAATGATTATTAAAAGCCCTTTATTGTGGGAGAAGAAAGAGCTGCACTTGTTACTCACACAGGAAACATTCATGGCAATCATTTGGCAGGTCTGAGCGCAGGAGGTACCAAACTGGTCCTGAGCCCCATATGCACAGTTAAAGTAAACTTTTTGAGGATTGCAAAGTCCTGAAAAGATAAAAAGATATTACCTATTACCAGCACTGAGTGTGGCAACATCAATTAAACCAAGCCCAATGATGCAGGGAGACCAGTTTGAAATCACATCTCACAGCATACAAATACAAATTTACATTTACATAGTGGCTTTCATGTTGGAAGGATGTCCCAAAGCACATAAAACCTGTTCAATTTAAAATGTAAGTACACATTTACATTTAATACGAGGAATCTCACAGGACCTTTGTAATCTGTAAACTGGCCAGAGCACTTCACTTTCCCTTCTCTGCAGCAGCTGTGAAAAGAGACAGGGCAGAATGACATTCCATTTGTGTACTGTAGGAACGACCCAAACCCAGTCATATAATTATTTCATTTCATATAGCACCTGTATCCAAAAGACAACATCTCTGATAATGCAGTGGTTCCTCAGCATTGCACTGGAGTGTCAGCCAAGGATATGAGCTCAAAGTCCGGTCACATCTTTCACATTACAACTTGCTTTGCCAAAGTGTAGCTTATATTTAGGTTTTGCACGTGATTGCTTTTATTTGCTTTTATCTGTTCTACCAATAATCTATGTAAGATGTGTGTGATGTCTATCTAGGGTGTTCTAAATGAGCACTGTCTGCAAGTGGCTTAAGTCACACGTGTGGAGCCTGTGCTCCAAGGATAATAACCCTTGCATTATCTTGAGAAGATGCGCATTATCTGCTGGCAGGACTACCAGTGGTTAAGTGGGACAGGATCAAATATCCCTCAGCTGAGCAGTCTGAAATGCTGTACACTGTCCAGCGCCTTGGGACGTCCTCCCGACGTGAAAGGCGCTATACAAATGTAATCTTATTGTTGCTGTTTTCCCAGTTCATCCTTTCCCCACTGTTCTCAATTTCACAAGGATAATGAAGTGTATGACAACAACTTTCATGTGTATACCGCCTTTCACATCAGGAGCACGTGCCACTGCACTGACAATAGTCTAGTGCCCATTTCCTCTTAAACACAGGCACCGGCTTGCACTTCGCCCCTCTCTAAAGGGCTGCGAATACTGCGAATACTGCAAGTCTCTGTCAGTCAAACAAACACAAACAGTAAAGCAAGATCAAAACCAGCAAAGACCTTACATAATACACAGACAGTAAGCACAGTGGGAAGCTGTAAACAAGCTGTGAAGCTGACAAACAGATCTAATGTCTTTATAATATTGATTTCAGAGTCTTTGTATGCAGATCAAGCGGCTGCAGTCACAACTTACCAACTCTGACCATTAATTACTGTTGTCTTGCCTGGTGCTAGCACTTTACCATTGCTCAGAATGCAGGAGCATTGTGTTGCTTTGACACATCTACCATAAGTGTCCAGATACAGGCCCAATGGGCATACACAGCCCTCCACTGGAACATCAGTGGCAGTAAATTCAAAATCCCTGTCAGACAGTGACATACATGTCCGTTCACAAGCCTTGGCGTTGTAACTGAAAATCTGCTTCCCGGGACATGTGATTTCTGTAAAAATACAACCACTACTGTAGGTTACACATATTGTCACTATTATAATTATAATGCATTGTATTATTATACACACTGGAGCATTTAGAACTTCCCCTAGAACAGAGGCACGCACCTAACTGAGCTCAGAGATGTGCATAAGACTTTCAAGATGTGCATAAGACTGGAAACTGAGTAAAAACGGATCATCAAGCACTCCCAATTGCTAAGGTAACAGCAGCCATCACTGGGCTGTGATTTCTTCCCAGACACTGGACAAGGAACCTGTGCAGACCTTGCATACAATGTGAGAGACCATGCAATCTTGTCCTGTTCTGATTTTCAAACTTTTAGCTGTAGTGTTCTGGACACAGATACAAGGAGATCCAGTCAGTCAAATGCATAAATGAGCCATGTTATCCCCAACACACAGGTGGTCTGGATTTCCCTGAATCTGATCCTAATGAGCATACAGTTGCCCAGGTTATGTGTCCTGCTCTTAGGGTAACTAGTGATGTGGTCCAAGGACAGTGCCAGGACAAGAAGTTTATAAAACTTTGTTTGTATCTATTTTACTGGTGCCACTTTCTCTAGTTTCCGCTGCAAAACACATACTTCGGGTCAGGTTCCTGAATGCTGTACAGAGGCCTCCTGAACTTTTATTGCAGGCAGTTTGTACACAGAGTGCTTTGATGATATAATTGAATGCTTTTTGTAACCTTGTGAATCGTTTGCTGTATACTCACTGCAGCGACGTGCACTATTCCTCCAGTTGGTCAAGATCAGCTTCTTTGCGGCGCAAGCATGAGCGTACGACCCGAGGGCTGAACACAGAAAGTCTGGATTCGTTTTATAGTTACATGTTTCATATCTACATTTCTGAAGAATAGAAAATAAAATTCAGAAGAAGCTGAATCAGGTTTGCATAAACACATATCTGGGCTCAAAGCCACTGAACCAAACATAATGGTGCAGGTAAGATGTGGAAAGTTAGCCAGGCACTGCTCCTACCTCTTCATAGGGCAAAGGATCTACTAAATGATGTCCCCTTCCAAATATGCTGGTTGTATCAAGCAGGAGGTAACACAGGGTCGGTGGATAGCCCCCTGTTCAATCAAATACCATTAATATTCTGTTAGTGTAATAGTATTACCAAATGCCATTAATATTCTCCCAGCGCCTTGGGACGTCCTCCCCATGTGAAAGGCGCTATACAAATGTAATCTTGTTGTTGTTGTTGTGATGCTCAGATTAGGCACTTACAGTTGGAGAGGCTGGATTTGCATGGTTGCGTATCAATTACAGGAGCACAGTGTCGATCAAGATGCCAGGAATCCACGAAAGGAGCAGGAGTATGTTCCAAGATTCCAGTGCTGCTCATGAAATCATCCTTGGACTCACCATTAAAATTACCACACAGTCCTGTGATACAATCAGGCATGTGTAATATAATACTGTGGTGACATCTGAATACAATCCAAGTTCATTTAAAAAGCATAATCTATCACATACTGTCTGCAACTTCCCTGTTCCTAAGCACAAGGCTGTAGTTCTAAAGAACACTTTTTGCTGATGCAGATTGTTTGACTTCTACATGCCAGCATTATAATAATCCTTACATTTAATACAGAGGCTTTCACGTTGGAAGCGTTTCACAGGATTTACTGAAGAGTGAAGTGACTATATACTTTGTAACTGAACCAGGTAGTCAATTTGTACAGAGCAATGTCCCACACCCAGGAAGTGAGCCTTGCACTAGCTGTTGTACAATAGTCCTGTGGTACTGCAGTGAAGTGTTACTGAACAAGAACACATGCACCACATGAGTTTTCTCCCGGCTTCGAGTGCAAACCTGAACTTTGTCCTAAATGTTGTCTCGACTAAAAGCAACATAAACCCTGGATCCCTCCCTTCTCTTTAGGCTGCAATATATTTACAACTCACATTTGTGAAACCCTGTCCTACTAAATAGGGCAAAGCGGTTTGTTGATATGACGAGCAATTTCTTCCCCCAAAGAGTGATAGAATTTGGGACGCTTGGCCCTGCAGAGCCAGATTCAGATTGAGGGTCAAAGACTGGTTTGTGGTGTCACAGACGGTCAGATCATAAGTGCGTGCTGCTGGGAGTCTGGGTGTTACACATTTCTGTGTAATTGCAGTGTTTCAAATTGCTGTTTTAGTGTTTGTCAGCAAAATTTTAACTCTTACCAAAGGTGGTGCCAAAAAAGGAACTGTCAATATTGATGTACACCTGAGTCACCGGCTGGATCTGGATCTGCATCTCCAGACCATAAGAGGTGCTTAATTGAATGTACATCGAAGACTGTCTGTAGATTGTGATGGCACCTGAAAGAAAGGCAGAGAATAAAATGAGTTTTGATATCCAGTAATCAAACTATAGCAATGTGATATGATACAGCAAGTCACACCGGACTTTGGTGACGGTGAAGGATTCAGTCATAATAATCCTTGTATTTGATACAGCACCTGTCATGTTGTGACACTTCATAGGCTTTTGTAATGACTGTAAGCAAATGTGGCAGACAACCGCACACAGCAATGTCCTACAAACATCCATAAAGTGAATAACTGATTTTATATGGGGATCGTTGGTCAGGAAACCAGAAGAAATTCCCTTTTCTTTTTGACCAGTACCATGGGATATTTAACAACAATAAATAGGCAGACAGGACCTTGGTTTCATGTCTCATCCAAACCACAAGAGGTAGGAGAAGTTCCACCACCATCTCTCATGGACAGAGCTGAAGAAGTATCAAGCAAATGTCAAAGTTTTGACACCAGAAAACAGGCACTTGCATATTCCTATTTATGCCATACACTAAACATATTACGTGAGGAGGGAACTGAGTGAAGTGGAACAGAGTGAGAATTCTGTTACGGAATTTGGTGAGAGTGGAAATTCGGTGCAGAGGGAGAAAAGGGTGCATGATTATAAAATTTATAACAGTTACATTAAAATAATATAAAACATGTCTGGGAATATGGCAGGACAGCTGAGATTGGTTGCATGCATAATATGTGCCGTGTGGGAACTCTAGGATGCTTTGTGTGCCCTGAACAGACACGTGTGAAGGAAGTGTCTTCTGCTGCTCGAACTTGAGCTCAGAGTTTCTGAGCTTGAGGAGAGGCTGGTCTCATTACATAGCGTGGAGTCCTGTAGTTCAGTGGTTAGAGCACTCGCTTTGCCAGTGAGAGACCGGAGTTCAATCCCCGGGGGGTCAGGGCCAAACCTTGGGCAAGTTTCCTTACTCCACACAGAGCCTAATAATAATCCCTCCAAAACCAAAAACAATAATAAATTGGTCATTTTCAATCTACGACTGTTTGTGGGACATTGCTGTGCGCAATTGGCTGCCGCGTTCGCCCACAGATATACAGTCAATTCACTTTGCAGTGTGTTCTGTGAAGCGCTTTGGGACGTCCTCCTGACGTGAAAAGCGCTATATCAAATGCAAGGATTATTATTATTATGGTAATGTTGCCTCGCTAGTGCCAGGGATGCTGACATCATGGAACGAATGCAAAACATTCTACAGGGGGAAGAGGAACATCCAGAAGTCGTGGTCCATGTTGTGATTCATAACGTAGGGAAAAAAAGGGGTGAGATCCTAAAGGGAGAGTGTCAGGGGAAAGGATTTCTGGAATGTGTAGAGGATAACTTTTTTCTGGATCAGTATGTTTTCAGCCCAATGAGGAAGGAAGCAGTGCTGGATCTAGATCTGGGGAATAAACTGGGGCAGATGCAGCAAGTTTCAGTAGGAGAGCATCAGGACAACAGTGTCCACAACATCATTAGGTTTAGAGTACTTATGGAAAGGGACAAGGAACAATCAAAGGTGAAGATACTCAACTGGAAGAGGGCTAATTTCAGTGAGTTAAAAAGCGACCAAGCTAAGGTGGAATGGAAAGAAAGATTGGCAGGTAAAACAACTAACGAGCAATGGGAAGCCTTCAAGGAGGAGATAGCTAACCGAAAGGAGGTACTAAAAGGGTTGTTGGTGCACAAGGTAGATAAGTCAAAGTCCGGACGGGATGCATCCTAGATTACTGAGGGAAGTAAGGGTGGAAATAACAGAGAATCTGACCACAATCTTTCAATCCTCCTTGGACACCAGGTGGCGCCAGAGGACTAGAAGGCTGAAACTTTACTCCCCTGTACAAAAAGGGGCAGAAAGATAAAACCGGGAACTACAGGTAGTGGGGAATCTTCTAGAGACTATAATCCGGGACAAAATGAATTTTCACTTAGAAAAATATGGGTTAATAAAGGACAGTCAACACGGATTTGATAAAGGCAAATCATGTCTAGCAAACCTGATAGAGTTTTTTGATGAAGTAACGGAGAGGGTGGATGAAGGTAGTGCAGTTGATGTAGCTTATATGGATTTTCAAAAGGCGTTTCGTAAAGTACCACATAAGAGACTTGTAAGCAAAATAGAAGTCCACGGTATTAAAGGGACAGTGGCAGCAGATACAGAACTGTCTGGGAGATAGAAAGTAGAGAGTAATGGTGAACGGCAGGGAAGTGTGCAGTGGTGTATAGGAAGTACTATTTCCAAGTTTGAGGTTGATACTAAGCTAGGAAACACAAGAAACAGTCAGGAGGATAGTAGCAGGCTGCAAATGGACATAGACAGACTGGTAAAATGGGCAGACACAGGGCAGATGAAGTTTAATGTGGAGAAATGCGAAGTGTTGGATTTTGGGAGGAAAAATGAGAGGCAATATCAGCTGATGGTACAATCTTAAAGTGGGTGAAGCAATAGAGAGACCTGGGGATCCATATAAGGAAATCTTTGAAGGTGGCAGGACAGGTAGATAAAGCTGTTAAATAATCATAAGGGATACCAAGCTTTACAAATAGGGGCACAGAATACAAAAGTCAGGAAGTTATGATGAACCTTTATATAAAACACTGGTTAGGCCTCAGCGAGAGACTGTGTTCAGTTCTGGACCCCACACTTTAGGAAGGATGTCAAGGCATTGGAGAGGGTGCAAAGGAGATTTCCCAGGATGGTACCAGGAATGAGGGACTCAGTTATCAGGAGAGGTAGAGAAGCCAGGATTATTCTCCTTGGAGCAGAGAAGGTTAAGAGGAAACTTAATAGAAATTTTCAAAATTATGAGGGGATTCGATAGGGTGAACAAGGAGAAACTATTCCCACTGGCGGGTGGGTCAGTAACACGAGGACACCGATTTAAAATAGTTGTTAAAAGAAACAGAGGGGAGGGGAGGAGAAATTTTTTCACACAGCGAGTTGTTAGGATCTGGAATGCATTTCCTGAAAGCCCTTTGGAAGCCGATTCAATAATAATTTTTAAGAGAGAAGTAGATAATTATTTGGGGAGGACAAGTTCGCAGCTATGCAGTTCTTGGTTTTAACCAATAGATTCTAAATATTCAAATCTTTTCTGGAAGATATGAGGCTGAGGGGACTCTGTCCTCTGATTCAGGGGTATGAGCCAAAATCTGAACACAAATCTGGCACTCTGAAATAAACCAACCTCGGACACAATATAACTCTACTGGAAGCTGAATGAAGTGCAGGGTTCTCAACTCTAGTGTTACCTGTTTTGTAGGGTAAGAGCTTAATTTCATCATTTACTTTTATTGTGTCCTGCCTTGAAATTTCGATTTTTACCTGCGGAAGAAGGATAGCATTCAAATGACTGAACAACAGCTATAAACACAACTAAAAGCCATTGTAAATGAGCATCTAAATTATTTGGCTAGAGGGCCAATATTTTTCACTTGTATTTCTCTACAGCATCTCTACAGGCTCCTCAGGGTTCAGCATTGGCTTAACCAGAGATACATTCAATCTGGCATTGTGTAACAATTGAATGCTTCACACTGAACACTCACCAACAAACACACTGGAGCTGCACCCGAATATCTTTCCCATTTCAGCACTGATTGAATAGCAGCTGCTGCCTTGCTTGCTGTGAAAGATGGTTCTTACCTTATTAATGGTGTAGATTAGGGTCTTCAGGCAGATTTCGGTTGATGTTTCACCACATGCATAAAAAGTTGCTGCTATGTGCCCAGCCTTCGGGTTCTGTGCACTCTGAATAACAATAACAATAAAAAGAACCAATACATGGCCTCTTCTCAGCGTAAGTATTTCTCACCATCATCTTTCTTGCTAATGAAGCACCTGCAGCTGCTGGGTAGAGTTCGTCAATGGCTCTAAGAGACAATGTGCCATGTAAGGCTTTGCTGTACACAGTGAATACAAGGAAGCTATGAAACAAGGGCCCAATGTTTGGATCTGTCCCCACTCTCCTCTACACAGGAGGTTCAGTTGTACAAGTGATCCCCAACATAAGAATTTCCCGATCAAAGCTGCACTGTTGCAGACAGAGAGAGAGGGGGAGATAGCAAGAGACTGCCATATTTCTAGGTAGAATGGGGAGCTTTGAGAACATTACGGGGAGAACAGTGCTGGGGAGGATTAATAAGGTATCATGCAGGTTCATATAATGAACTATCATATGCAACTTCTGAATATGATCTTACTTTGAAGAGCAGATAAGTGCAGAGCCCATGAAATCTGTATCTCTTTAAATCAAACGAGGTGACATACGACCCTCCTTCAACTGAACAGGTCCCAAGGCACGGCTCACTAGTGCAGTTCCACTGGCCTACGGTACACACACTGTGCAGAAAAAATTAATGGAACAGAATTTACACAAGATATTAACAAACATTGTCAGACATTCAGAACTGGTCCAGTTGGACGTTTCACCAATGACGTACAATTATCGTTACTGTTGGAAGAAATCAGACACTGTAAACTGGCCTAGGCAAAGCCGCCTGGTTGTGCCCTGTGTTACACAGCGACCCTAGTAAGTGAGAAGCTGGTTGAATTTTAAGAATCAGTTTATCAGAGGATCCATGTCTATGATAGTTGGAAGGCGTTGTGAGTGCACTGGAATTACTAATAGTCACTACACCTCTCACCACATACCATCACTGACAATCACTACACCTCTCACTGCACATCATCACTGTCAGTCACACCTCTCACCATACACTGTCACTGACAGTCACTACACCTCACACCACACACAAAGCATCCATAGTTTACCAGGATTTGCACAGAGTGTCCTCCTTCTCTCCAGAGGCATAGATATTCCCATTCATTACACAAGGACAAAGATGTTGTTGCTCGCAGCTCTCACCATTGACCATGTCTCGATAGTTAGCCTCTGTGGTGATTTAAAATAGACATTACTCAATATCTATCTTGTATATGGTTGGCCAGCACATGCACATTTGATTCTGGCCACTGCACAACCAATCAATTTCTTTTAACTAATGAAAGTAAATTACTATCTTTTAATAGATTATCTCAACTCAGGAATAGCTAGTTGGTAAAAAGCGTGGTATAGAGCCAGAAGCAGACACCTGGGGCTTCTGGGTGTGATCTGAAGGCCAGACGGATTGCAGTGGTAACTGCAATTGGCCTGAGCTCCTTGTACTGAGGGATGAAAAAGTATGGTTACCACTCCAAATATCAGCCAGTGAAGCCTGTGGCATCGGGAAGGGCAGGATCACATGGCTGAGAACTCTCCTATTCTTACTACCACTGGGTTAGAGGCCCAAGAGGGTCCATGCCCCAGTACAGTCAGAAGAGGGGGAAAGGTGATGATCAAATTAAAATACTTTATTTCAGATTAAATCCTTAATTTTATGGTTGATTGTTTCTGTCTGAAGCATACATACCACAAGCATCCACATGACGCATCCAGTCTTCCAGGACAATGCCCCGAAGTTTACAAGCTTGAACGTAGGACTCAAGTGCACTGCACAGAAAGTCCTGAATGCTTTCATAGTTGCATGTCTCATATCTACAGCGCTGGAAATGACAGACATTGTCACAGATTAGATTCTGTGACCTGCTGAAACTATCTCTTTAAAATCAACGCAACCAATGCAGTCCTGGATGTATTTCTCAGCCCACTCCAGGGATCTTTAGTGAATACAATTATCCCCAAATGCAATTGTTCTCCAGTAAAATGACTGGCAGAGAATCAGAGTGATAGGCAAGTGATTTCCAAATCTTATGGAGCTGATCTCCCATCACAATAATTGGTGGATGAGATGGTTCTGAAGCTCAAAGCCAGTTCAGCGCCAGAAGAGAAGCAGTAAAAGGGGCAGAATCCAAAGACTCCTCTCACTCTAAAAAAATTTTTTGGTTTCATCGGGTTAAGCCAGTGCTGGGCTCATCGGTAATTTTCTACTTTTATAACCTTAAAATCCAAGTCTCGCTGATCGAGACCAGTACAACTGCTGGACCATTGTTTTTATCTTTCCATCTGAATAAGTTTCTCTCTCTCTCTGTTCAGTTATCCCTACAGCAGGACCTGGATATTAGCTGAGTGTGGCAGTGCATCTGAGATAATACTATAATCCTTGTATTTGAGATACCGCCTTATCATGTTGCTAAAGCACTCTATCAAATAAGACGTCAAAGCGTTTCACGGAATATATTGTAAAGTGCAATGACTGTATTATTGGGCGAAACTCGGCAGCCAATTGCACGCAGCAGTTTCACACAAACAATCATGGGTTGAGTGACCATTTTTTTATTGGCGGGATTAATACCCTGGAAAGCGATCTGCGAATCAACTAACAACCAATTTCGAACCCAGGTCCTCTTATTGGCGAAGCGAGCACACTATCCACTATGATATAGGACTCTGTGTGATGTACAAATGTTAACAAGTTTATGTTTCTCACACATTAAGAGCAGCAATAACAAATATCTTAACCGTGGTTCAGACATAGCTTTCACCAGCCTCACCTGCAGAGAAACATGAATATAATGATCGTCAAAAAAATCACTTGTGGAGAGACATGTGAAAGAAGGCCATGAATCAGGAAAGAAAACAACCACAATAAAGCCAGAGAAAGAGCAGATACTGCGAGCAGGACAAGGGTCAGTGCAAGGGGAGAGGCTTGGGACGTGAAAGGCGCTCTATAAATGCAATCTTGTTGTTGTTGTCCTGTCAGACATCAAGCTGAACGTCAGCAAGACCGAGGCCCTCCTGATTGGCTCGCACCAGCGCCTCCGTACCTCGGGCACTGGCAGCATCAGCCTTCACGGCTGCCACTCAACCTCACTGAGCCAGTCAGGAACCTGGGTGTCTTCTTTGACCCTGAACTGTCCTTTCTCCCCCACATCCGCGTCATGGCCGACACTCCCTACCACCACCTCCACAACATTGCCAGACTCCACTGCTGCCTCACCCCTCAGGCTGCCCAAACCCTTAACCACGCATTCGTCACATCAAGGCTCGATTAGGGAAATTCCTTCCTCATCGGCTTTCCCAACTCGTCCCTTCACAAGCTGCAGATCATCCAAAACTCTGCAGCTCATGTATTCTCACACACCAGGCTCCGTGACCCCATCACCCCCACCCTCGCCCGACTCCACTGGCTCCCCATCCCCCAGAGGATCGAATTCAAGATCCTCGTCCTTACTTTCAAGGCCATCCATGGCTTTGCCCCCTCCTACCTCTCCGACCTGCTGACTCCCTACCAACCTGTCCACTCCCTCCGTTCAGCGGGCTCCGGCCTGCTCCGTGTCTCCCACCAAACCCATCCTACCACCGGTGGCCGGGCTTTCAGCCTCTGCCCCTACACTCTGGAATTCCATCCCACAGCCCCTTAGTCTCACTTCCTCCCTTGCTTCCTTCAAGGCCAGTCTCAAGATCTTCCTCTTCGATTATGCCTTCGGTCACCCTCCCACCTCTCTGCCTTCCCTCAACCCTACACCACCCCTCTCCCATGCTCGGTTCCTGACCCCTGACTGTCCAGCACCTTGGGACATCCCTTGGGAGAGGAGAGGGAATGTGGGAGGTGGAGTGTGGGAGGGGGATTTTGGGAGGGGAGGGGGAGTGTGGGAGGTGAGGCGGAGTGTGGGAGTGGAGGGGGAGAGTCAGAGGGGAGGAGTGTGGGAGAAGGAGTGAGGGAGGTGGAGTGTCAGAGGGGAGGGGGTGAGTGGGCAGAGGGCGAGTGTGGGGGGGGGGGAGGGGAATGTGGGAGGGGAGGGGGAGTGTGGGAGGGGAGGGGGGTTGTTGGAGGGGAGGGGACTGTGGGAGGGGGAGTGTGGGAGGGGAGCGGGAGTGTGAGAGGGGAGGGGACCTGTGGGAGGCGATTGTGAGTGTCAGAGGGGAGGGGGAGTGTGGGAGGGAGAGTGTGGGATGGGAGGGGGAGAGTGAGAGGGGAGCAGGAGTTTGAGAAGGGAAGGGGAGTGTGGGAGGGGAGGGGAGGGGGAGTGAGTGAGGAGAATGGAAGTGTGGGAGGGGAGGGTTTGAGGAGTGGGGGTAGCTGTGGGAGGGGAGTGTGGGAGTGGAGGGGGAGTGGTGGAGAGAGGAGGAGTGTAAGAGGGGGAGTGTGAGAAGGAGGGGGAGTGTGGGAGGGGAGGGGGAGTGCGGGAGGGGAGGGGGAGTGCGGGAGGGGAGGGGGAGTGCGGGAGGGGAAGGGGGTGTGTGGGAGGGGAGTGTGGGAAGTGAGGGGGACTGCGGGAGGGAGGGGGAGTGTGGGAGGGAGGGGGGAGTGTGGGAGGGGAGGGGGAGTGTGGGAGGGGAGGTGTTTGTGTGGGAGGGGGAGTTTGGGGCAAGGAGGAGTCTGGAGGGCAGAGAGAGGGTGGGAGGGGAAGGGGGAGTGTGGGAAGGGGAGTGTGGGAGGGGCAGTGTGGGAGGGGTGGGGGAGTGTGGGAGGGGGAGGGGGAGTGTGGGAGGGGAGGGGCAGTGTGGGAGGGGGGGAGTGTGGGAGGGGGGGAGTGTGGGAGGGGAGTGTGGGAGGGGAGTGTGCGAGGGGAGTGAGTGTGGGAGGGGAGTGTGGGGAGGGGGAGTGTGGGAGGGGAGTGTGGGAGGGAGTGTGGGAGGGGGGGGGGGGGGGAGGGGGGGAGTGTGAGGGGGAGTGTGGGAGGGGGAGTGTGGGAAGGGCAGTGTGGGAGGGTGGGGAGTGTGGGAGGGGAGGGGGAGTGTGAGGGGGAGTGTGGGAGTGGGAGTGTGGGAGGGGTGGGGGAGTGTGGGAGGGGCAGTGTGGGAGGGGGAGTGTGGGAGGGGAGGGGGAGTGTGAGGGGGAGTGTGGGAGGGGGAGTGTGGGAAGGGCAGTGTGGGAGGGGTGGGGGAGTGTGGGAGGGGAGGGGGAGTGTGGGAGGGGCTGATTGGACTGATTTCCTGTTCTCTGATTATGTGCAACATCAACATTTTTCTGTTACTGTAATAATGTGAGTTCTGTTGCCCATCCAATTTCCTACAAGATTCCGTGTCTCTAAACCTGATTGCTGATGGATGGTGCAGATTACGAGCAGCCATTTGGTAATTTGGGTCTGTTTACACTGGAAAGGGGTCGGTTGAGAGGACATATGATTGCTGTATTTAAGATTCTAAAGAGAAGAGATAATGTACACCGTGACAAGCTGTTTCATCTTGTTCAGAACAGTTGGATTTGAGGACACGACCTCTTATCGAAGGGGGGCTATATCAAAACTAATCTGTGGGAACATTATTTCAGTGAGCGAGTGGTAAATTTATGGAACAGACTCCCTTGGGACACGATGAAAGCAGAAAGTGTTGATTCACTCAAATGGAAGTTAGATACATTTCTTTCAGAAAATAATATTTGGGGATACAGAACATGATTCATTTGAAACATGACATATGACAAGTGTTGCGATAAAGAGGTAACTTTGGACTTTGCTAAGAGAATCTTAATGATGAGCACGTAAGGCTGACTTATTCCATGATCTGAAGCTGAAACTGCTGTACAGGCAGTCTGGTGGCATCTTTGCTCCCCAAGTCATCCATGCTTTACCCGAACATAGAGTGTTCAAACCTGACGAGTGTTTGCAAAGTGGAAATAGATCTCAGCACTGATTTTTTAAAATATTTTTATATATATTATAGATTTAAATATATAAAAATACACATTAGTACCTGATCTTTGAGGTTTGTCAGAAGGATGATAGCATTCAGTGGAAGATGGTTGGACCACAATTTGATGAATAAAAAGTTCAATAAATAACAGATACATTTTTGTTTTTTGCTTTTACCTCATAATATTCCATTGGGCCAACGAAACCATGACATCTTCCAAATATGCTGGTCTTATTCAACAATATATAGCAGTGCTGCTGTGCATAAGCCGCTATTAAATAGAAATCAAGAGCACAGGTTGTTATTTGAAGATTATTACATGTCTGTTCAGATGCTATTGGGGTTTCCTTCAGGGAAGACAAACATTATTTTTAAGGTGATTTTTTTTTGTTGCTCATTAAGATGAGAGATATCCATGTTTGCAAACAAAATCAATTATTGGACCCTAGGTTCAGCGGTCAGCTCACAGATGAGTGACTCCCTATACACTGTCCATCCACACTCCCAGGTCAGGGTTAGAGACACAGTAAAGCTCCCTCTACACTGTCCGTCCACCCTCCAGGTCAAGGTTAGACACAGTAAAGCTCCCTCTACACGGTAGGTCTGTCCACACTCCCAGGTCAGGGTTAGAGACACAGTAAAGCTCCTCTACACTGTCCATCCACACTCCCAGGTCAGGGTTAGAGACACAGTAAAACTCCCTCTACACTGTCCATCCACATTTCCAGGTCAGGGTTAGAGACACAGTAAAGCTCCCTCTACACTGTGCGCCCACACTCCCAGGTCAGGCTTAGAAACACAGTAAAGCTCCCTCTACACTGTGCGCCCACACTCCCAGGTCAGGGTTAGAGACACAGTAAAGCTCCCTCTACACTGTGTGTCCACACTCCCAGGTCAGGGTTAGAGACACAGTAAAGCTCCTCTACACAACCCATCCACACTCCCAGGTCAGAGTTAGATACAGTAAAGCTCCCTCTACACTCTCCGTATGTACTCCCAGGTCAGCAACAGCACGGGTAGAGGCAGATTAAAACTATCTTTTTTTCTTAGCTATCAAAAAGCTTTTACTATCTCAGCAAAGCATACACTGCACCAATTATATTTTCCAACTCATCAACACTGACAGCTTTGTACTAATTGCTAAATTACAGATAATTTTGAGCTACAAACATTTTTTTTTAGCATGGATAAAAATTCTTTGACACAAACTCCGTGCAGCTGCCAGAGAGACCTATCAGTCTGAAACATGAAAAGACAAGGTTCTGACTTACAAGATCAATCAACCGACCAATTCTCCTATCAAACGGATAGTAACAGAAAGCATTTGCTGAGACTTTCCACTCACATTTGAAATGACTTAATGAGCATGGGTCTATAGTTTGTTCAGTCGCAGATGCACAGTGTCCACCCACTTGCCACGAGTTCACAAATATAGCCGAAGTTCCTTCTGAGATTTCCATACAGCTCCTAAAATCGTCCTCAGCATCTCCATTGAAATTGCCACACAGTCCTGAAGGGGAATTAATAATAATAATAATCCTAGCACTTGATATAGCACTTTATCACACCGCTGAGACTCAGTCTCAAAGTGCTTCACAGAATATACTGTAAAGTGAATCGACTGTATATTTTGTGGGCAAAACCCAGCAGCCAATTGCTCAGTTAACTACATAACATGTAGTTAAGGATTCTCTGTGGAGTAAGTTTTACATATTTCTCCTCTGTGTTTACCACAACATCATAATAATAAACCCTCTCTGTACAATATCTTTACTAATTCTGCTGTGTACAGTAACATAAAGCAACAAAAAAAACTCACCATCTGCAGTGCCAAAAAAGGTGATCTGTACAGTAATGTACAGCTGAAGAATCGGATGAACCAGGATCTCCATCTTCAGGCCAAACTGGGTGCTCATCTGAACATATTTTGCTGACTTCCTGTGAATCCTGATGTCCCCTGAAAGAAAACCCGAGGTTTGGAACCCTAAATGAAGAACGGCGACCATAGGTTTCGCAGTGACGGCGATTATATTAATTAAACATGCGGTAGTGTAGTTGTGCTGCTCTGCACTATTTATCCCTAATTAATTTAGTGAGGAGGTGTGTGTCAAGGGGGTTGAGGCGCAACAGGGAGTTGCCTCATGGTGACACTGTTGGAGCTCGGGCCATTGCTGGCCACAGCTGCAGTGGGTTACACTTGATGCATGATGTTATTTATAATTTAAATAAAAGACTGAGAAAGAACATTTTACACATTAATCCTCCTCTAACCGGAATCTAACAACTACTCAGAACATGGTCAACAAGCACAATGATCAAATGTTTTATAAAAATAATTCAGTCTTTGAAATGACATGCAATGCCATGAAGAGTTGAGGCAATGACATGCAATGCCATGAGGAGTTGAGGCAATGACATGCAATGCCATGAGGAGTTGAGGCAATGCCATGCAATGCCATGAGGAGTTGAGGTGATGGGGTTGCTGGAAGTCCACTCTTAGAGACAGTTTGCTAAGCAATCATTTCTACTGCCTCCAGGTTCTGTTTAATCTCTTTACCTGTCACGTAGGGTAAACCCCGGAACTTATTATCCACATAGACCAGGCCTCCTTTTAGGAATGTGATCTTCACCTGCGAAAATAATACAAGGGCTGAGGAAAGAGATCTAAGCATCCACACTTATCAGGTCAGCACCAGGGCAGCTTTAAAACTGGTTAGCAGAAATCTTCAAGCAGTTTACAGACAACTTAAGTCAGACTATAATTTCCAGGTTTCTGTCACTTTGTAACAACAGAATAACATTTGCTGTCCTCCAGAAGCTCACTAATATCCCCTCAGATTTCCATTATAATTCTAAGGCTTTACTGCTGGCCTAAGTGTGATGTTTTGCAGTTTTATTTGCGTAGAGGTGATAAATCGCTGTGCTTGAGGCTCACTATAAACTTTTTGTGACTCTATCACTTGTGACTTCTCCAGTCACCTTCACCATGAATATACACATTTGCTCAAGTTGAACTAATAATAAAATTGGTCTTTTAAACTTTTAAGGGCATATAAAAGATTAAAGGCAAATCGTGTCCAACAAACTGATAAGAGTTTTTTGACGAAGTAACAGAGAGGGGTGGATGAAGGTAGTGCAGTTGATGTAGTTTATATGGATTTTCAAAAGGCATTTGATAAAATGCCACATAAGAGACTTGTAAGAAAAATAGAAACCTACAGTATTAAAGGGACAGTGGCGGCGGATACAGAACTGGCTGGGACAGAAAGCAGAGAGAGTGGTGGTGAATGCTTGTTTTTCTGACTGGAGGGAGGTGTGCAGTGGTGTCCCTCAGGGGGTCAGTATTGGGACGACTGCTGTTTTTGATTTATTTAAATGGCCTGGACTTGGGTATAGAGAGTACAATTACCAAGTCTTCAGATGATATTAAGCTATTAAGCTTGAACGGTTGGAGAGCATCTGGTCAACAGTGATCACAACATCATTAGGTTTAGAGTACTTATGGAAAGGGACAAGGAGCAATCAAAGGTGAAGATACTCAACTGGAAGAGTGCTGATTTCAGTGAGTTAAAAAGGGACCTCGCCAAGGTGGACTGGAAAGAAAGATTGGCAGGTAAAACAGCTAACGAGCAATGGGAAGCCTTCAAGGAGGAGATAGTTCGGGGACAGAACAAATACATTCCCACAAAGGGGAAAGGTAGGGCATCCAAACCTCCCTGGATGAATAAGGAAATTTGGGATTCAAATCAAACAGAACAAGAAACCTTATGATAAATGTCAGGTTCAAAATACAGAAGATAATCAAATAGAATAATAATAATATAATAATAATAATAATCCTTGCATTTGATATAGCACTTTTCACGTCTTCTCAATGTCTCAAAGTGCTTCACAGAACACACTGTAAAGTGAATTGACTGTATATTTGTGGGCGAACGCGACAGCCAATTGCGCACAGCAATGTCCCACAAACAGTCGTGGATTGAAAATGACCAATTTATTTTTGTTTTGTTGGAGGGATTATTATTAGGCTCTGTATGGAGTAAGGACACTTGCCCAAGGTTTTGCCCTGTCTGGAATTGAACTCAGGTCTCTCGCTTGCAAAGCGAGTGCTCCAACCACTGAGCTACAGGACTCTACATAGAAAGTACAGAAGAGAACTAGAAAAGGAAATAAGACGGGCAAAGAGATTGTACGAGAAAAGATTAACGAGTAACATAAAAGGGTATTTTAAGATATTTTATAAGCATATAAAGAATAAAAGGTTAGTCAAAGGTAGGGTGGGGTGTATTAGGGAGCAAAGAGGAAATCTTCTTGTGGAGGCAGAGGGCATGGCTGATGTACTGAATGAGGACTTTGCATCTATCTTCACAAAAGAAGAGGATGCAGCTAATGCCACAGTATCAGAGGAGAGGGGAGAGAAATTGGATAAGAATAAACCGAAAGGAGGTACTAAAAAGGTTGTCGGTGCTCAAGGTAGATAAGTCACCTGGTGTGGACAGGATGCATTCTAGGTTACCGAGGGAAGTAAGGGTGTAAAAACGGAGGCTCTGGCCACAATCTTTCAATCCTCCTTGGACATCAGAGGATTGCAAATGTTATTACCCTGTACAAAAAGGGGCAGAAGGATAAACCTGGGAACTACAGGCCAATCAGCCTAACGTCAGCAGAGAGACTATAATCTGGGACAAAATAAATTTTCACTTCAAAAATATGGGTTAATAAAGGACAGTCAACACAGATTTGTTAAAGGCAGATCATGTCTAGCAAACTTGATAGGAGTTTTTTGATGAAGTAACGGAGAGGGTGGATGAAGGTCATGCAGCTTATGTAGTTTATATAGGTTTTCAAAAGCCATTTGGTAAAGTACCACATATTAAACTTGTTAGCAAAATAGATGCCCACGGTATTAAAGGGACAGTGGCAGCGGATACAGAACTAGCTGGGACAGAAAGCAGAGAATAGTGGTGAACGGTTGTTTTTCTGACTGGAGGGAGGTGTGTAGTGGTGTCCCCAGGGATCAGTATTGGGACCACTGCTGTTTTTTGATCTGTATAAATGACCAGGACTTGGGTTTAGGGAGTACAATTTCCAAGTTTGCAGATGATACTAAGTTAGGAAACGTAGTAAACAATGAGGAGGATAGTACCAGACTGCAAATGTACATAGGATTGCAACTGGTAAAATGGGCAGACAGGTGGCAGATGAAGTTTAACGTGGAGAAATACGAAGTGATCCATTTTTTGCGAAGATTTTGATAGGGTAGACATAGGGAAGATGTTTCACCTTATTGGGGAGACCAAAACCAGGGGCCATTAATATAAAATAGCCACAAATAGAACAAATAGGGAAGCTAGAAAACATTTTTTCACATGGAGTAGTGGGAATGTGGAACACGCTACCACAAGGAATTGTGGAGGCAAATAAGATGTATTTAAGGGAAAGCTAGCTAGGTACATGAGGGAGAAAGGAATAGAAGGTTATGCTTGAAGGCTTAGTTGAGGAAGGGCAGGAGGAGGCTCATGTGGAACATAAATAATAATAATAATAATAATCCTTGCATTTGATATAGCGCTTTTCACGTCGGGAGGACGTCCCAAAGCGCTTCACAGAATATACTGTAAAGTGAATTGACTGTATATTTGTGGGCGAACGCGGCAGCCAATTGCGCACAGCAATGTCCCACAAACAGTCGTAGATTGAAAATGACCAATTTATTATTGTTTTGGGTTTTGGAGGGATTATTATTAGGCTCTGTGTGGAGTAAGGAAACTTGCCCAAGGTTTCGCCCTCTGCCTGGAAATGAACTCAGGTCTCTCGCTTGCAAAGCGAGTGCTCTAACCACTGAGCTACAGGACTCCACGCTGGCATAGACCAGTTGGGCCGAATGGCCTGTTTCTGTGCTGTATATTCTAATGTATTCTATGTATTTTGGGAGGAAGAATGAGGAGAGGCAATATAAGCTGATGGTACAATCTTAAGCGGAGTGAAGGAACAGAGAGCCCAGGTGCTTCATATAAGTATATCTTTGAAGATGGCAGGACACATAGATAAAGCTGTTTAAATAAAAACACACAGAATACTAGCCTTTATAAATAGGAGCATAGAATACAAAAGTCAGAAAGTTATAATAAACCTTTATGAAACACTGGTTAGGCCTCAGCCAGAGACTGTGTTCAGTTCTGGGCCCCACACTTTAGGAAGGATGTCAAGGCATTGGAGAGGGTGCAGAGGAGATTTCCCAGGATGGTACCAGGAATGAGGGACTTCAGTTATCAGGAGAGGCTCGAGAAGCTGGGATTATTCTCCTTGGAGCAGAGAAGGTTAAGAGGCGACTTAATAGAAGTTTTCAAAATTATGAGGGGATTCGACAGGGTGAACAAGGAGAAACTATTCCCACTGGCGGGTGGGATTGATTTGGAAGCTCTCTTCAAAGAGCTGGCACAGACACGATGGGCCAAATGGCCTCCTTCTGTGCTGTATAATTCTATGATTCTGTGATTCTATATTCAGTGTCACTGCCATGTCACACACTGTTGTTAAACAGATGGATTTCTGGGTCCTTTCCCAAGTGAGCGCAGCATCAGCCCTTAGGTTGACATCACAAGCAGTAAAATTCTTTGGACAGTGCAAAGATCTTAACATTAGTGTGTAGATAAGCATCTCATTCCCCTGTTAATGTCTCAATAGTTTTGGCAGTAAATGCTCACCTTGTTATTAGTGTACACTATGGCTTTTACACAAATCTCTGTTGGCTTCACACCACACCGTGCAAAAACTCCCTCTATGTGGCCATGTTCAGGCAACATTGAACTCTGAGGGAACGAAGAGTCACAATGTATTAATGTTAATAATAATAATAATCCTTGCACTTGATATAGCACATTTCAGGTCTTCTAGACATCTCAGAGCGCTTCACAGAATATACTGTAAAATGAATTGACTGTATATTTGTGGGCGAAAAGCGGCAGCCAATTGCGCACAGCAGCGTCCCACAAACAGTCGTGGATTGAAAATGACCAATTTATTATTATTGTTTTGTTTTGGAGGGATTATTCATCAGGTGTGTGGAGTAAGGAAACTTGCCCAAGGTTTCGCCCTGCTTGGAAATGAACCCAGGTGTCTCACTTGCAGAGTGAGTGCTCTAACCATTGAGCTACAGGACTCCAATTAAATGAATTAATGAATTAAACTCATAAATAGGGATTTCTCCTCACCCTATATGGATCCTCTCACATCTTGTCCTTTACTCATCACATAATTGGGGTACGAAATGTTCCAGGCCTTAATCTTGTGCCTTATGTGAAACATGTCAAAGAGCTTCTCTCAATTTTCTATTTTCAGGTGAAAGAAGCAGTCAATTTGCACACAACGATGTCTTAGAAACAGCCAGGAGGTGAATTAGTTTTTTTTAATCTGGGGGAATTGCCGTTCAGGAAAGCAGCTTTCTCTTTTCAAGTAGTGCAATGGCATTGTTATCACCTTACTGAACAGGCAAACAGGACCTTGGTTTAACATCTCATCCGAAGGATGTCACCTCCGACAATGCAACAACAAAATTACATTTGTAGAGCACTTTTCAAGTTGTGAGGACGTCCCAAGGTGCTGGACAGTGAGTGTTTCGGACCCCAGCTGGGGGTCGGGATCGGGGAAGGTAGAGGGCAGGTAGGGAAGGAGGTGATCGAAGGCACGGTCAAAGAAGAGGGTCTTGAGGCAGGTCTTGATGGAAGCAAGGGAGGGGGTGAGGCGGAGGGACTGCGGGATGGGGTTCCAGAGGGTGGGTGCAGAGTAGCTGAAGGCCCGCCAATGATGGAGCTGGTGAGGTGGTGGACGTGAAGCAGGCCGGAGCCCGCTGAGCGGAGGGAGCGGACAGATTGGTAGGGGGTTAGGAGGTTGCAGAGGTAGGGGGGAGCAAGATCATACAGAGCTTTGAAGGTGAGGACCAGGATCTTGAACTGTATCCTCTGTTTGATGGGAAGCCAGAGTCAGGCAAGGATGGGAGTGATAGGGTCATGGAGCCTGGTGCAGGAAAGGACATAGCCTGCAGAGTTCTGGATGACCTTGGGGAGACTGACAAGGAGTTGGGGAGGCCGACAATCAGGGAGTTGGCGTAGTTGAGCCTGAATGTTATGAATGCGTGGATGAGGGCAATCCATAACAGCACTGATTGTCATGTTCAGACTCGAGGTAGGGCTTGAATCTATAACCAGCTATCTCAGAGGCGAGAGCTCTATCAACTTGAGCAAGGCTGACACCTAACTTATTTAAAGATTTACTTAGAAAGCACTTTTTATACCCGAGTGTATTACACTTTTTTCAGTGAGGAAACTATGGCCCAAAAGTGAGTCATGCCAGAGTCTGGCTGCTCCATGCATAGCTGGTTACCTTTTGACCTGAACATAGCAGGATTATATATTTCAGGCATTTTCCTTGCATAGCATAACAAGGAAAATACCATTGCATGACCAAATATTCCAAGAAATCCCAGTCAGTTAGATTACAAAGACTTACTTTGACCAGCACATAGGTACAAGCTCCATATAGTCTGTATGATCTTGAATCAAATGTGGTGAAGAATGAGCCTCCTTCAACAGAACATGTCCCTGGACACGAAAGATTAGTGCAGTTCCATTGGCCCATAGAACATACGCTGTACAAACAACAAAAGCATTCACTGCACAACATTAACAGCAGACGAGTAGTGGTTCTCGGCATAATGCTCCAGTTTGCAGTGACTAGCAATGAGATCAAATCATTAGGGACTTTGGATAAAGCAATGAGTTTTGGTTTGGGTCTTGTGGTGGTACATTAGCATGAATAAGACTCAACAAGATGGAATTCGCTGATCTAATCTACCCCCAGCAATTACCATTCTGTGACTGAGGTTCTGGCTAATTTTCGCAACTCCCTGCTTGTTTATAGGGTGGTGGTATGAGAAGTTGTGTCACAGTCACCCTGGTTACCTTAAACTCTAATTCTCTCCTTCTCTCACCTGTAGCCTCATCCTGTTGACATTCCTGGGCTGGCAACTCATAACAACGATTGCAAAGCCTCTCTGCAAAGTCCCAGCTGCTCCCCACCCACAATACAACACAAAATTATATTTGTAAAGTGTCTTTCATGTCCCAAGGCACTGAACATTCAGGGTGGGGGTGGTTGGGGGGGTTTCGGGTCAGGAAGGATGGAGGGCAGAGAGGGTAGTCGAAGGGGCATTCGAAGAGGAATGCCTCAAAGGAGGCAAGGGAGGGAATGAGGCAAAGGGAATGTGGGATGGAGTTCCAAAGATTGAGAGCAGAGACGCTGACCAATAGTGTGGTGGGCCGGGCCGGAGCAGGCCGGAGCTTGCTTAGCAGAGGGAGCGACAGGGTGATAAGGGGTTAGCAGGTCGGAGGTAGGAGGGGGCAAGGCCGTGGAGAGCCTTGAAGGTGAGGATGAGGATTTTCAGCTTGATCCTCTGAGGGACGGGGAGCCAGTGGCCGGGCGAGGGTGAGTGTGGTGGGGTCACGGAGCCTGGTGTGCGATAGGACATGAGCTGCAGAGTCCTGGATGATCTACAGCTTGTGGATTGAAGAGTTTGGAAGGCCAATAAGCAGTGAGTTGGCATAGTTGAGCCTAGAATTAATGAGGGTTTAAGCGGCCTGTGGGGTGAGACAGTGGCAGCATCGGGCGATGTTGCGGAGGTGGGGGAAGACAGAAGGGGTCGTGGCAGATGTGGGGGAAAAAGCACAGTTGAGGGTTGAACAAGACACTTAGGTTCCTGACTGGCTTGATGAGGTGGAGTGTGCATCCGTGGATGCTGATGCTGCCAGTGCCTGAGGTGCAGAGGCGCTGGCACAAACCAATCAAGGGCGCCTCAGTCTTGCTGACGTTCAACTGCAGAAAGTTGGTTCTCATGCAGAACTTGACGGAGCACACCTAGCCAGTATTTCCCTCCAGTAGTGCTTCTTTTATAAACTTTCCTTAAAACAGTGTTGCTCTGGTTTCAAATTGTAGCTCCGTAAGACTACTTCTGACCATCACTCAGCTGGTAAATGTGCTCACTTATTTCGAGCCACAGGAAATAGAATTCGCAATCTTAATAACTAACTGATAGAGTAAAACCTAATTGTCTCCATGTGCTATCTACACTAACTGACTGGCTACTCTTTGCATCAAATGAAATGTCCTTTGATAAGACTGTGCAGTATATGATCGAAAGCTTCACCATCCTGCACTTGAGTGTGTGAACTACTTTTTTGCTAATTAACAATGTTTTGAGACATTGTTTGGCTCTTTCTGGATATCTTTGAGCGGGAAGTTCTCAGGTACCAGGCTACCATTTTATAGAAGTTGTATGCCAATTTCACTTCAAGGCACTTCTTCTAAGACATTACCCTTGTGGGAAAAGTTATAGTTCTTTATCTCAACAAACCATCTAAGGCCAAGGCTACTTTTAAACACCAGTAGACATTTTGTTTACCAAGTTCTACACAGCCCGTTCCTTCTTTCTCCAGGATGGTATATTTCCTCATTCCAAATACAGGGACACTGCTCTAAGGGTACACATAAGTCCTCTTTGGAGATATCATCAAGAACAGTCCCTGTGGCAAATGAAAACAGTGCTTTAGATTAAACATGCTAATGTTATTGAGATACGTAAGAACATAAGAATTGCTAGACGAAAGAATAAACAAAAGGAACCTCAATTTAACATTTCATCCGAATGACGGCATCTCCAGCAAAACAGGGCTTCCCTAGCCCTACATTGGTGCATCAGCCCAGACTGTGAAATCAAAGACCCAATATGTTATTGAACCCCAATCTTCTGACCCAGATATGAGAGAGGTATTAAATGAACCAAGCTGACACCTGACCATTGAGATTTAATGACAAAAACAAAATTTTTTCCAAAATTCTAACTTTTAAGACCCACCCCTCACTAAGTGTCTAATCTCATGTCATTTCAAAGTATATTGAGTATTGTCCAGTCCTTCACACAGTTAACTGTTCCTGGATGTTTCTAAGGTTGAATTGTTAACTTACCTTCTGGGCAGAAACAGCCATAGGTGCCATGACTATCACAGGTGGTGCGTAAATTGGAACAAGTGGCATAACAAGGTGAGCCACATTCCAAGTATATTTGATTTGTTGGACATTTAGCTGGAGCTAAAAAAACAGATTATGTTAAATTCTTATCAGATAAAAGTATATCCAGCTCAATTAACAAAGCAGAAAGTTAGAACACAATTCAAACCCATAGTAACTGAGCATAAAATCCTGAAATAGTATCATCAACCTGAACGATCAGAACAGACAGGCGGGACTGCACTTTACCATCTAATTAACAAATGGACCTTCCAGCAATGCAGCACTCCCTAAGTATCGCACTGGAATGTCATCCTGGGTTGGTACCACACACATTCCGATATGGACTGGAACCCTCGACCTTCTGTCCTAGCTCGGCCTGTCTCAACAACAATTTGCATTTATATAGCAGCTTTCACATAGAGTAGCGTCTTGGAGTGCTTCACAGTGGCAAGGATAGATGGCAAGCAGGAGGAGGGGAGAGGGGGGAGGGAGAGGCAACTGTAGATATGGATAAAGTGGTAGGTTTTAAGGCAAGACTTGAAAGAAAGGAGGTGAAATGTAGGGGTTGGTGGAGGGTGGTCCAAAGGTTAGGAGGGTATCAGAAAGCCCAGCCACCTGCCTAAGAGTCTTCTAATCTCCTAACCTGGCGAGGAGTTAAGCAGCTGTGCAACAGTATGTATCCCTGTAGATAGATTACTTACAACAGAGATCGTTCCTTCTCCAGTTGTAGATGGTCTGCAGCATTCTGGAACACTCCCTCGCATATTCTGACATTGTGTCGCAGGCACAGTTTTTGTCATATTTCTTGGGACATTTGCAGAGGTCTTGTTGACAACGTTCAATGTAACTAAATTTTTCCACTTTGCATTCTGGTGCGACTAGATGCAACAATGCTGTGCAGAAAGCCACCTTTAAAAAGAATTAGCAGGTTCAACTGTCCATGATCTTTATAGCCTTTTGTTCAAAGTAACTGCGTGCTTTGATTAAACCATATGGCAAAAAGGTAAAAATACAGTGAAACATTACTCTAGCATAAATACCGTGTTGTGCTTTGCAAGCTCAAGCAGTCTGTGTCACAGGTGATTCACAGCCAGACGCTGTCTGGTGTCTGGATCAGTCAATTTGGTTGTTCACTTCTGTTGGAAGATGTTCCTGCTTTTTGAGCCCAGACATTTCAATTGCTGTTCAAGATACATCCTAAAGTTTGTATGAGGAATACCACTGAAGAATTCACGACGAACTAAGTGACCTGAACCTTTAGTAGACCATTAAGACTTCAGTGGAATCTACCTACCTGCCAAGGTTGATGAAGTTTCACTCAATCACTCAAACATGTAGGTTAGAGCGGAGGGCAAAACAACAAGAAAAAGAAATCCGTAGATTACAGATCACACGGTGCTGCGGAGATCGGCGAAGATTTAGCCCGTGCTGGATACCACCTGTGCCTCAAATGCATCAATGCTTCCTTGTTGTTGGTTACATGTGGCAGCCTTGATGAAGCTCTCACCCCTTGCTTTCTCCCAGTGTTACCAATCCTAGCTGGTGTCCCAGTCAGGCCAAGCACTTCCTCACTGCACAGTGAATGATTCCTGGTTCAAATATTTTTTTCAAAATTGGACAGCGAAATAAACAAATTTAATTAAGATTAGAGTCAATGGTTTAATGTGTTCAAGCAGGTGTGAGAATATATCTCACCGGATTTGGACTTTTTCTTCTGACCCAATCAGTTTCATTCAGTGGGGACATAATTTTAGTCAAAAGCAAGCAAGACTCAGCAGGTCTGGGAAGCCTGTTAGGGCACAAGCACTCACATAGTTTGGAGAGGATTCCTGCACACTGTTGTTGCACTTGTGTATGCACGTTTCCAAAGGATCATCTAAATTCCATAGACAAGCATAGTGGAATGGATCAATCCTCAACCCTAGACAAAGACCAGAAATGTTGTTAGATTGGAAACTAGTCACTCTCCCATTGCTGAAGCACACTCAGCCATTCTTGTTTAGACTATCTACACCTGTCATGAACAGCTGGCAGTAGCCTCAAATGTTTCAGGAACTCATCAGGGATTGAAATTCCACCTCCTCACAGGATCCATGAATGCCATAATAGAACTTTTTCTCTAAGCCTCTTGGTTTTCTCCTCTATCAACTTTCCTGAGCACTGACCAGCAATACAATAGAGAAGGCTGCGAGGTTTCTACCATTCTCCCATTCCAGGACCGCAGAATGCCTGTCAGACATCAAATCCTGGACGAGAGCTAATTTCCTCCAGTTGAATGTCGACAAGAATGAGACCCTCCTGCTTGGCTCTTTCATAACATCCAGGTCTGACTTGCTTGCTGATCTTCCCAACTCTTCCCTCCACAAGCTGCAGATTATTTAGAACAGCAAATTACATTTCTATAGCTCCTTTCACATTGGGAGGAAGTCCCAAGTAACTGGACAGTTAAGATTCGGACCTGAGCAGTGGGTTGGGATCAGGACAGGTGGAGGGCAGGGAGAGCTTTATAGATCTTGTCCTCTCCCGCATTAAGCTCCGTGAGCCAAATACCCCCATCCTCGTCCAACTTCAATGGCTTTCCATCCTCCCAAATCAAATTTTAAATCCTTGTCTTCAACTTTAGAGTCCACCGTGGTCTTGCTCTGACCTACCTCCATGCTCTCCCCATTACACCAGTCCTCGCCGGCTCCACTGGCTCCCAATTATCGATGAGATCGATTTCAAGACCCTCTCGCTCGTTTTCAAATCCCCTCATGCCCTCGCACCTCCCTAACTATCTGATTTGCTTACCCCCCACTCAACCACCAGCTGACTCCTCAGCTGTCTCCAGCCTCTTGTTTGTCCCTCATCCCCTCCACTCCACCATCAGTGGCCGTGGCTTCAGCCTCTATGCCGCAAAACTCTGGAACCCTCTCCCTCAATCCCTCTGCCTTTCCCCATTCCTGCCCACTTTCAAATCCCACCTTAAGACCTTCCTTTCTGATTGTGCTTATGGCCACCACCCCGTTCCTTCTCCACCTGCCTTGGCATCAGACTCTGCCACTGTCAAGCATTCTGGGATGCTACTCCACATGAAGAGAGCTATATAAATGCAAGTTGTTTAAACCCTTCCAAACCTGTCTGCTCCCTCCGCTTGGTGGGCACTGGCCTGCTCCACATCTCCACCCAACCAACGGAAGTTGAGCCTTCAGTCTTTCTGCCCCCACTCTTTGGAACTCCAACCTAAAGTCCCTCCCCTTTGCCCTCTCCCTAGCCTCCTTCATGGCCTGTCTCAAGACCTTCCTATTGACCATGCCTTCAGTCATCTTCCCACCACCACCCTCCCTGCCACACTCCAACTCAGGAGCAAACCTTGACTGTTCAATGCCTTGGGAGGTGTTCCTGACGTGAAAGGCACTGTATAAATATAATTTGTTGTTCTATTCTTCAGCCATCCTGTAAGAAGCTGGACCCAGGGCGAACCTCCCTCCTGCAGCAGATGAAAAATGGCCTAGCAGGACTCAGCTCCTCCCATTTTCTCTCAGTGGAGGAACAACTGAGTTCAAGTGGAGGGCAGGTCAACTTCTTGCATCGTCTGCCCAGGCTCTGATGCCAAACAGGTGCATCAAAAGTTTGAAAAAGATCCTTTCACCAGTGGAACTTAGAGTAAACTCAATCATTTATTGGGCCCACATGTAAAAGTGCTCCCTTACCTTCCCAAATCAGCTCATTCAGCTCAGGAGAGCCATTGAAGTCGCCACATAGACCGCACGTTTGGTTTTTATATTTGTCTCCAAGCTCAACCTGGAAATGAAGAGGGAAAGAACTCAAGCAATTTGTTCTTTAAACATCTAGAAAAGAAAAGAAAAATTCCATTTAAGCTAACCATCCAAAGGGGTTTGGTTAGACTCAATATTATATCAAACCTCACTGAGTAGTCTGAAATACCCTGTAGAGATGCTTTCAGATCCCTGAACAAAATCAAGGTAAATCTCCAGACTGTTCATCCACTCCACACTTCAGTCCTACCCTCTGCCTTCCACAGACAATCCTCCCAGAAACTGTCAATGCATTGACATTTATAAACCTCATTGCTGCCTGCTCTGTCAGTAGATGTTGAAGCTCATATGGAGTCTAGCATGAGCACAGACTAGTGGGGCCAAATGGCCTCTTTCCATACTTAACTCTATGTGATTTGAGATGGCCTTATTTCTGATTATTTTGCATTGTCTGACATCTGGTGTGCCCTGCCAATAACAGTGGCCTTTGTGGGACCCACAGTACACTAGACTCAATCCCTCAGTGCTTACCTACATCACCGCCCAGGAAACAAAACCTAGCCCAGTGTGGCACAGAAATGAACAGAAAGTAGAGAAGGTAAGTAAAGGAAAAGAAACTTTAAAAAAGGGAGTCAATCTGAGAACCAATGAGTCCGGCAGAAAGTTGCAGAGCTACCCACCATCAGATAGTCATGGTTGTTCCAGAGAATGCTGATGTCAAGCGCCTGCTGCTTAGCAACCAGTTTGATAAGGTTTCCAAAAGGCTTAATGCTTATTCCATTGGAACAGTACGGCAATCGAACAATCCTAACAAACAGCAACCAGTGAGTTCAATGATATACCAACATAATGTTCATTCACCCTTGTTCTTCTGTACAACAAGCCATTACATGTAAGAAGGCTGACCAGAAGCACTGTCCAGCTATCACACTCAGCATTGCAACAACAACAAAATGACATGTGTATAGCGCCTTTCACATCGGGAGAACATCCCAAGGCGCTGGACAATCAATATTTCAGACTCGAGCTGGGAGTCCGGATCGGGGAGAGTGGAGAGCAGGAGGCGAAGTAGGGTGACCGAAGACACGGTCGAAGAGGAGTGTCTTGAAATGGTCTTGAAGGAGGCAAGGGAGGGAACGAGATGGAGGGACTGCGGGATGGAGTTGCCGCAATTGCACTGCATTGTGATAGACTGAAATACATATTTGCAAATAATAATAATTGTTGCATTTGATATAGACATTTCAGCGCACTTTACAAAATATACTGTATATTTTGTGGGTAAATGTAACATAATATAGAAACAATCTAGGAACAAATCAAAAATAACTTACCATCTGCTATTAACTTTAATTCTTCCCTTCTCAACTATGACTGAGGTACCGTACAGCTGAATTGTGATTCTTTCAATAATCCCAGAGCTTCCTCTGCGAAAATGAACCCTAAAATCTGGGAAGTTATCTGAACACTCACTAACAAAGACGTAGTTGCAAGTTTTGAAAAAGTCATACATGAAATTATCAAAGGTATGAAAATGCCCTTTACCCCATGTGGTGCAGACTGCCCTTGTAGGACCTGTGAAAGCAATATTTGATAAACTGGATTACAGATTCCTCTATACCGCTGTCTTTATCAGGAGAACATTTCCAAACCAAGACTAAAAAATCACATTTGCGAGTCTGAGCCAATCAATGTACAGGTCCCTTCATAAAATGGGTACAGTAGTTTGCAGCAGATGTGTGAGGAATTACTGAGCCTGACAATGCAAGGAAGTTGGAGTAACATTTGCAGAGATACATCACTGACACAGGGCGTAGCTAAGACACTCCTGATAATCCACCTTCAGTGCAATTTGGACTCAGTACCTCCAAGTCCTCTGCAAATGAAGAGATGGTCAGAATTATTGGAATAAATAAAAAAGATTTTAAATTTGACTTAGCCTTTGTTAAGCAACATGCAACAACAACAACAAGATTACATTTGTATAGCGCCTTTCATGTCGGGAGGACGTCCCAAGGGGCTTGACAGTGTACAGCATTTCATACCAGAGCTGGGGTCAGGGAGGGAGAAGGGAGGGGAGAGGAGGAGAAGAGGACCGATGGTATGGTCGAAGAGGAGGGTTTTGTGGCGGGATTTCAAGGACTCCAGCTAATAACCTGACCTGCCTTATTCCCATATCCCTTAATCCCTTTTGCAATAAGAAATCTATCTATCTCAGTCTTGAATATGTTTAAGGACTGAGCGTCAACAGCCCTTTGGGGTAGCGAGTTCCATACATTCACCGCCCTTTGAGTGAAGAACTTCTTTCTCAACTCAGTGCGAAAGGGCTGCCTCTGATTTTAAGGTTGTGACCCCTGGTTTTAGTTTCTCCAACCGGGGGACACAATCTCCCACTATCTACTCTGTCATGCCCTTTGATGATCTTATAGGTTTAATCCTTTCCTAATCCTTTCATAATGAATGCTAATATACCGTTCGCCTTCCTAATTGCTGCTGCACCTGCAGACTAACTTTCTGTGATTGGTGTACAGGGGCACCCAAGTCCCTCTGGACGCTAACACATTCCAATCTCTCCCCTTCTAAAAAAATAACCCGCTCTCCTGTTTTTGCTACCCAGGTGGATGACTTTGCACTTCCCTAAATTATACTTCATCGGCCACCTACCTGCCCAATCACCTAACCTATCTATGTCTCGCTGCATTTTTTTAATGTCGTCCTCTGTGTTGACACTTCCTCCTAGTTTTGTGTCATCCGTGAATTTAGATATATTAGCTTCGATGTCCTCATCTAAATCGTTGATGTAGATGGTAAATAGATGAGGCCCAAGGACTGATCCTTGTGGCACTCCACTGGTCACATCCCACCAATCTGAAAAGGACCCATTTATCCCTACTCTTTGTTTCCTACCCGTTAACCATTCCCCAATCCAAGTCAATATGCTCCCCCCAATTCCATGGGCCCTTATCTTTTGGACTAACCTTTTATGCGGCAGCTTATTGAATGCCTTCTGGAAGTCCAAATGGACCACATCAACAACAACGACAAGATTCCATTTATTGAGCGCCTTTCATGTCGGGAGGACGTCCCAAGGCGCTGTACAGTTGGGTCAGGACCCGAGCAGGGGGGAAATGGTCAGGGTGAGGGGAAGGGAGGGAGCGAGGAGGGGGGAAATGGTCAGGGTGAGGGAAGGGAGGGAGAGAGGAGGTGGGAGATGGTCAGGGTGAGGGGAGGGAAGGGAGGGAGTGAGGAAGGGGTAGAGAGTCGAGAGGGGAGCTGAAGGCACGGTCAAAGAGAAAGGTCTTGAGACCGGCCTTGAAGGAGGAAAGGGAGGAGGCAAGGCGAAGGCACTGGGGGATAGAGTTCCAGAACCTCGGGGCTGAGAGGCTGAAGGCCCGGCCACCGATGGTAGGGAGGTTGGGGCGGGGGATGTGGAGCAGACCGGAGCCAGAGGAACGGAGGGTACGGGCAGGTAGGTAGGGGGATAGTAGGTCGGAGAGGTAGGAGGGAGCAAGGCCGTGAATGGCCTTGTAGGTGAGGATGAGGATCTTGAACATCCACTACTGATTCACCCTTATCTAGTTTACTGGAAATATCCTCAAAAATCTCTATGAGATTCATCAAACATGACTTCCCTTTTGTAAAGCCATGTTGACTTACCCTGATTATATTGTGCCCTAAATACCGCACTACCATATCCTTAATCAATGATTCTATTTTGCCTTTTGTGCTGCAGTTCTGTTGCCCACTGTCATTCTTCGGTGAGGAGGAGACAGAAAACTAAACAGAGAATGTTTAAGACGCTGTTTGCTGGGAGTTTCCGTATCTCCAAGTACTCAACAACAATGACTTGCATTTATATAGCACCACTCACACAGGGTAGCGTCGCAGAGTGTTTGACAGTAAAAGGAGCACGACACCGGGCTGAGGGGAATGGGGAGGTGACCATAGGCACAGTCGAAGAGTTTTACGGTTTAAGTGTGTAAAGTTTTACTCACTGTAAAAGATATGCGGGAAGTATTTATTGGATTCCTTGATCTCCATAGGATACATCAAATTTCCTCCTGCTATCAACAAACAAATTTAGATAAGATGATAAAAATGTATGTTATCATTTTTATTATTCCATGCTGGGATGGAGGAAACTTGCAGCCATATCTTGCACAGCCCTGGGTCCACGTCAATACCATTTAGATTTACCACCGGTTTAAAAGAGGTTGTTGGTAAAGGTGTTTTTCTGCACTGGTGTCACTAATCTTTGCATTTGATATAGCGCCATTCAGAGCACGAAATACTGTAAAGTGTAATGGCTTTTACTCACTGTAAAAGATGTATTTGTAGACAAATCTGACAGCCAGTTTTCAGACCACAATGTCCCACAAACAGCCACAAATAGCCACGAAGTGAATGGCCAATTGTATTTGAGGGATTATTGGCAGGTCCTTGGGAGAAACTCCATTCTCTTTTTGAATAGTGCTGTGGGATCTTCAACGCCCACCCGAACAGGAAGGGAGGACTTTGGTTTAACGTCTCATCAGAAGGACATCACCTCTAACATTGCAGCACTCCCCCAGCACTGCAATGGAGTGTCAGGCTGCAATTGTGAGTTCAAGACCCAATTTAAGCTTGAACCACAACCTTCTGACACCTACTGCATGTCTGTCGGTATGTTGTAAACGGATGTGTGCTACAGACAGAGAGATGCTAGGCAGTGTAAAGAATGTAGAGAGAGAGAAATGCCGGGTGGTATTGCCTCCTAGTACAATTGACAAAAAACAAATGCTCCTTCCAGTTAGACAGTGAGGTTAATAATGAAAACATGTACCAAATCTGTGAAAATGGGATTGATCGAATGCAGAATATAAAGACAAAACATCCCTCATTTTCATTCAGTCAATTTTCAACCACTGTTTAATAGATGAAGCAGCTAGCTTTGGGAGCACTGGACAAACACTTGTGTAGGAAGTGCTGGCGGCTCGAGCTTGAGCTCAGGGTTTCCGAGCTAGAGGAGAGGCTGGTATCATTACATAGCATAAGGGAGGCTGAAGAGTTCATGGAACGTTTCTGGAGTTGGTCGCCCCATACCACAGAGGGTTCGAAGGGAGAATGAGTGGGTGACCACCCGGCATGGTAGGAAGAGGGGACGGGCAGCGTAGAAATCCCCTGAGAGTGTGGCGCTCACAAACCGGTTCTCTGTAATATCGGTCAGGGTGATGACACCTCTGGGGAGGGGAGTCAAACGCAAATGGTTCCACAGGGGGACGCAGGGAAAAGTGTCAATGCAATTGTTATTGGGCACACACTGGTGAAAGGAGTAGACAGGCGTTTCTGCAACCAAAGACGTGACTCTCATATGGTATGTTGCCTCCCTGGTGCCAGGATTGAAGACCTCACAGAACGGGTGCAAAACGTTCTACAGGGAGAAGAGGAACATCCAGAAGTCATGGTCCATGTTGAGATCCATGACGTAGGCAATAAAAGGGCTGAGGTCCTACAGGGAGAGTATCAGAAGCTAGGGAAAAAGCTAAACAGAGGACCTCAAAGGTGGTAATCTCTGGATTATTCCCAGTGCCTCGTGCAAGAGAGTATCAAAACAACAGGATCAAACACATGAATGCATGGCTGGAGAAATGTGCAGAAAGGAGGGCTTCAGGTTCCTGGAAATCTGAGACCACCTCTGGAGCAGATGGGACCTGTGCAAGGTGGATAAGTTACACCTGAACAGGGCTGGGACCAATGTCCTTGCAGGGAGGTTAACTAGTGCTGTAGGGAAGGGTTTAAACTAATTTTGGGATCAGTATGTAGGATTAGAGGACAAACAATTTAAGTAGGGAGATAGCAATGTAATAAGGAGTAATCCAGAAAAAGGAGGGACGGGGGGAGAAATGCAGAACAGACTACAACAACAACAAGATTGCATTTATAGAGCGCCATTCACGTCGGGAGGACTTCCCAAGGCGCTGGACAGTTGGGTCGGGACCCGAGTAGGGGAAAATGGTTAGGGTGAGGGGAGGGAACGAGAATGGGGTTAGAGAATCGAGAGAGGAGCTGAAGGCACGGTTGAAGAGAAAGGTCTTGGGACTGGCCTTGAAGGAGGAAACGGAGGAAGCAAGGTGAAGGCACTGGGGGATGGAGTTCTAGAGCCTAGGGGCTGAGAGGCTGAAGGCCCGGCCACCGATGGTAGGGTGGTTGGGGTGGGGGATGTGGAGCAGACCGGAGCCAGAGGAACAGAGGTTACAGGCAGATAAGTAAGGGGATAGTAGGTCGGAAAGGTAGGAGGGAGCAAGGCCATGAATGGCCTTGTAGGTGAGGATGAGGATCTTGTATTCGATCCTCTGGGGGATGGGGAGCCAGTGGAGGCGAGCGAGGGTGGGAGTGATGTGGTCGCGGTGTCTGGGGCGGGACAGTACACGAGCTGCAGAGTTCTGAATGACCTGCAGTGTGAAGGGAGGTGCCAGGAAGGCCGGCGAGGAGAGAGTTCCCATAGTCCAGCCTTGAGGTGATAAAGGCGTGGACCAGAGTTTCAGCAGCGTGAGGGGTGAGGTAATGCCGTAGTCTGGCGATGTTCCGGAGGTGATGGAAGGCGGTGCCAGTTGTGGTGCGGATATGAGGAAGGACAGCTCAGGGTTGAACAGAACCCCGAGGTTCCTGATGGCTTTGAGAGGTGGAGAGTGCAGCCTTGGATGCTGATGCTGTCAGCGCCTGAGGTGTGGAGGCGCTGACGCAAGTCAATCAGGAGGGCCTCAGTTTTGCCGACATTGAGCTGAATAAAGGTGTCTCTCGTCCAGGACTCGATGTCAAACAGGCAGCTGTCAGGACATCGGGGGTCGTGGAGTTGAGGGTAGAGGAGGAAAGGTAGAGTTGGGTGTCCATGTGGAAGTTAACCCCATGTCTGCGGATGATGTCACCACAGGGGGAGCATATAGAGGGTGAAGAGGAGATGACCGAGGACAGAGCCCTGAGGGACACCGCACAAGACAGTAAGGGGGCTGGAGGAAAAGCCGTTTGCAGAAACAAAATGAAGACGGTGGGAGAAGTAGGACCTAAATCAATCAAGGACAGGGCCTTGAAAGTTGAGGTGGGAGGACAAGCGGTGGAGGAGGATAGAGTGGTCGACCGTATCGAATGCGGCCGATAGGTCGAGGAGGACAAGGAGACAGAGGGAGCCCTGGTCGCAGATGGTCAAGATCTCATTGATGACCTTGACCAGGTCGGTTTCTGTACTATGGCAGCACCGAAACCCGACTGAAGGGGTTCGAAAAGTGAGTGGGTGGAGAGGAAAGAACCCAGCTGGGAGCCAACGACTCTTTCGAGAACCTTGGACAGGAAGGGGAGGTTGGAGGTGGGCCGGTAGCTTGATAGCTGTGACGCATCAAGGGAGGGTTTTTTTCAATGTGGGAGTGATGATGGTAGTTTTGAGGGGAATGGGAACAGATCGACTAAGTCGATCTTAGAGTGCATGTGTGTAAATGCACGGAGTGTGACAAATAATATTGGTGAGCTGCGGCTCAAGTTGCCACATGGGGTTATGATGTAGTGGCAATAACGGAGATCTGGGTCAAACAAGGGCAGGAATGGGAGCTGAATATTCCTGGTTACAATGTACTCAGGAGGGACAGGGAAGGGAAACAAGGAGGAGGGAGAGTGGCAATATTGATTAAAGACACAGTGTAGGGCCTGGAAAGGGACGATGTGCTGGAGGGTCCCAAAACAATCTTATTTGGTTAGAGTTAAGGAGCAGAAAAGGAGCTGTTACACTGTTAGGTGTATATTATAAACCAACAAATAGTGGGAAGGAGATAGTCAAGCAAATCTGCAAGCAGGTTTCAGAAAGATGCAAAACCAATACAGTATTGATAATGGGGGATTTCAATTATCCTAACATAGGTGGCAAAATAACAGCATAAAGGGCAAAGAGGGGGAAGGATTCCTGAAATGTGTGCAAGATAACTTTCTGGATGAATAGGTTTCCAGCCTTACGAGGAAGGAAGCAGTGCTATATCTAGTTCTGGGGAATTGAGTGGGGCAAGTGGAGCAGGTTTCAATGGGAAAATATCTGGCAATAGTGAACACATCATTAGGTTTACAGCACTTATGGAAAGGGACAAAGAACAATCAAAGCTGAAGGTACTCAACTGGAAGGGGGGTAATTTCATTGAGTTAAAAAGGGAGGAATTCCAAGGTGGAATGAAAAGAAAGAATGGTAGGTGAAACAGCCAACGAGCAATGAGAAGCCTTCAAGGAGGAAATAGTTTGGGGACAGAACAATACATTCCCACAAAGGGGAAAGGTAGGGCATCCAAACCTCCCTGGATGAATAAGGAAATTGGGATTAAAATAAAACAGAAAAAGGAGGTTTATGATAAATGTCATGTCCAAAATACAGAAGATAATCAACTAGAATATAAAAAGTACAGAGGAGAACTGTAAAAGGAAATAAGAAGGGCAAAGAGATTGTATAAGAAAAGATTTAGCAGGTAACATAAAAAGGTATTTTATAAGCCTATAATAATAAAAGGTTAATCAACTGTAGGATTGGGTCCAAATAGGGACCAAAGAGGAAATCTTGTGGAGGCAGAGTACTGAATGAGTACTTTGCATTTGTTCTTCATAAAAGAAGAGGATGCAGCCAATGCCACAGTATCGGAGAAGAGGGGAGAGAAATTGGATCAGATAAGAATAAACCGAGGTACTAAAAAGGTTGTCGGTGCTCAAGGTAGATAAGTCACGGTCCGGACGGGATGCATCCTAGGTTATTGAGGGAAGCAAGTGTGGAAATAACGACGGCTCTGGCCACCATCTTTTAATCCTCCTTGGACACCGGGTGGTACCAGAGGATTGGAGGGTTCCAAATGTTACAAAAAGGGGCAGAAGGATAAATCCAGGAATTACAGGCCAGTCAGCCTAACGTCAAGAGTGGGGAAAGTTCTGGAGACTACAATCCGGGACAAAATACATTTTCACTTGGAAAAATATGGGTTAATAAAGGACAGCCAACATGGATTTGTTAAAGGCAAATCATGTCTAATAAACCTGAAGTAATGGTGAGGGTGGATGAAGGATGAATGTAGTGCAGTTGATGTAGTTTATATGGATTTTCAAAAGGTGTTTGATAAAGTGCCACAAAAAAGACTTGTAAGCAAAATAGAAGCCACGGTATTAAAGGAACAGTGGCAGCGGATACAGAACTGGCTGGGAGATAGAAAGCAGAGAGTGATGGTGAACGGTTGTTTTTCTGACTGGAGGGACGTGTGCAGTGGTGTCCCCCAGGGATCAGTATTGGGACCACTGCTGTTTCTGATCTATATAAATGACCTGAACTTGGGTTTAGGGAGTACAATTTCCAAGTTTGCAGATGATACTAAGCTAGGAAAAGTAGTAACCAGTGAGGACGATGGTAGCAGATTGCAAATGGACATAGACAGATTGGTAACATGGGCAGACGCGGGGCAGGTGAAGTTTAATGTGGAGAAATGCAAAGCGATGGATTTCAGGAGTAAGAATGAGGAGAGGCAATATCAGCTGATGGTACAATCTTAAAGTGCGTGAAGGAACAGAGAGACCTGGGTTTTCATATAAGGAAATCTTTGAAGATGGCAGGACACGTAGATAAAGCTGTTTAAATAAAAACACACGAAATACTAGCCTTTATAAATAGGAGCATAGAATACAAAAGTCAGGAAGTTATGATGGAACCTTTATATAAAACACTGGTTAGGCCTCAGCTCGAGACTGTGCTCAGTTCTGGGCACCAAATTTTACAAAGGATGTCAAGACATTGGAGAGAGTGCAGAGGAGATTTCCCAGGATGGTACCAGGAATGAGGGATTTCAGTTATCGGGAGAGGTGAGAGAAGCGAGGATTATTCTCCTTGGAGCAGAGAAGGTTAAGAGGAGACTTCATAGAAGTTTTCAAAATTATGAGGGGATTTGATAGGATGAACAAGGAGAAACTATTCCCACTGGCGGGCGGGTTGGTAACCCAAGGACACTGATTAATTTTTTTTAAAAGAAACAGACGGGAGGTGAGTAGAATTTTTTTTACGCAGCGAGTTGATTGGATCTGCAATGCATCGTCTGAAAGGCTGGTGGGAGTTAATTCGATAACAGCTTTTAAGAGGGAAGTAGATAATTATTTGGGGACCACTAGTTTGCAGGGCTGTGGGAGAAATCCTATGACTTAGCTGCATGACTAAGCAATAAAGGTGACAGTTTTTATTATAACAAGTTCAGTCAATACAAATGAACATAATAGGTAGGGGATTTCATAGATGTCATGGATTTGGACACAAAAACCTGATAACAATCATATCATGGTAACTGTCATGTTCAGAGTAAAGTACAAACACAGAAGTCAGAGCCTGACAGCAACACAATGAAACACAGGAAAAACTATATCAAATTAGCATAGATTAGATTGTGAAACAGAGAATGAGGAGTGATTAGTTGGAAATGTGGAAACATGGAAACAATGGAGTGAAGGTAGACCTGGGTTATCTGATTAAAACAACACAACTCACTCGAATCAATAAAGAAGTTCCTGAACAATGATATTTAACAAAATACAGAACTTACCAGAGGTGTGCAGTAAAATGGGAATAAAGATCGATAGAAAAAATAAATGTAGCATTTTGAAAAGCTGAGGAAAGGAATGGGGCTGAGACAGACAATACTACTGCAACTGACCAGTATATGTTGGCATTGCCAGTCTGAAATTTATATTGAGAGAACAGAGGCAGTCACTCCCTCCAAGAATTAGAGAGCAAAACAAGTAGCACCCTGAGTGCCAAACAGGATCCAGACTTTCCTCCCTGCTATTAGCCAGTGCTTCACACCTTACGGCAGGTCACCCTTCCTCCATTCAGCCTTTGCTGGAATGATTCAAATACTAAAGGGTGACCAAAAAATGGTATCACAACAACTTGCATTTATGAGCGCTCTTCACGTGGGGTAGCGTCCCGGAGTGCTTCATTACAATGTCCTGGAGCGTTTCATCACAGACATATCTAATAAGTCTTAAAGAAATTATGATTTTATTTAGATAATTGGGTAGTTATCACAACTTTTTGTTCATCCTGTATATGATACTATTTCCATAGAGCTCTTTCCTCTCACACGTAGTTAGTGACCTTTGAGGGGATGTAAAGACAACAAGTTTTAATCTGCAGTCTGTGTCATTCAGCAATTCTGAACTAACTCATTCCTCTCACTAATATCTTTTCCTTTCCTTTTTTTCCATTCTATTTTGCAAAACGATAGGGAAACAGAACGGTAGAAAAGTAACAAAATCACTCAGAACGAAATCCAACATCAAACACATCAGCACAATAAGAGCCTTCACGAAAGCTAAAGAGATCTTTAAGGTCAGTCAGTTGCAAACATGGCAGAGAGTCTCTAAATGATGTCATGCTCTGTTAATGCCAGAGATTAGATAAACTTCAGTAGAATTTTACGCAGCTTCTTCGGTAAAAATGTTGCGTAAACATTTCCCTATGACTATTCCTTTTTNGGCTTTTCTTGTGGTTACTCTATGTACGGTACTAAAATGGGGCATGTGAAGGAGCTGAGAATTAACAGAGATAAAATACTACTAGCACAATTGGTTCCAGATTTACCTGCTGTCAGTCAGAGAGCAGTCAGGGAGCAACTGCCACACAAACACATTTATGTTATCCATAAAGTGGACACCATACTATTCTTGTAGGCATTCAGCCAACACTTCATGTAGGCCCCTCTCCAGCATGTGGTATAAAAAGATAACCACAAGCTTGTCTGGAGATCCATTCCCAAGTGTCAATTATTATGTACCAACACAGTACCCAAGATGTAGCACTAGGATCAGTGCCAAAGTAAATCTAAAGACAGAGTGAATGAAACAAATGCTTGTGTTTCCGCTTCAGGTACTGTTGCGAAAGCCTCCAATTCCTTTGAAGAGCAGTCTCCTCTAACTGATAACATAGCAATATGTGGCCAACGAGATGCAGAAATCAAGGGTGTATTTTTATTGCCTGACACGGTGCTAAATGTGACACAATCACAGCGGTAACCGCAGTATGATGTTAATGCGGCCTCCATCCTCTCAAGCATTTAATATATTCAGCAGGAACCAATCTGCTTCACTAACCACATCAGGATAGTACAAAATGGCACTCTGACTGCAGAGAAGTGGTCACTCCCTCACTTATAAGAAATTAAACAAAGGAAAATAACAGTTTTTTCCGTGAGTGCTGACATGCTGGGAACATGTTGTTTTGGCGAATGTTTAGTGTGCTCAGTTCTTTTCATCGACAGATCTATGGCAGCAGCCGGATGGTGAACAAACTTGAGTATTGTAGGGTGTGACCCTGTCAAGATAATCAGTGGGCACTCAGACTCACCTTTCCCTAGACCCACAAATACAAATTGATATTGTAAGCATACACAGACCATAACCAGGCCAACACTTTCGGAGAAAATATATACCCGATATATCCTATATATAAATATATCCTCTCTCATTGACTCAACATTTGTGTGTAAGCCTGGCTCAGCTTGCAGCACTCTCACCTCTGAGTCAAAAGGTTGTGGGTTAAAGCCCCACATTTTGACTTGGAACTCATATAGTCTCATCTGGAGTGGAGTCCTGTAGCTCAGTGGTTAGAGCACTCGCTTTGCAAGTGAGAGACCTGAGTTCAATTCCAGGCAGGGCGAAACCTTGGGCAAGTTTCCTTACTCCACACAGAGCCTAATAATAATCCCTCCAAAAATAAAAAAAAACAATAATAAATTGGTCATTTTCAATCTACGACTGTTTGTGGGACATTGCTGTGCGCAATTGGCTGCCGCGTTCGCCCACAAATATACAGTCAATTCACTTTACAGTGTGTTCTGTGCAGCGCTTTGGGACGTCCTCCCGACGTGAAAAGCGCTATATCAAATGCAAGGATTATTATTATTATTATTATTATTATCTGACACTCTGTTGTCGTCTTTTGGTTGAGATGTTAAATAAATTATAATTTCAAGCACCACATTGAGAATTTGAGCTCATAGTCCAGACTGAAACTCAGTGAAGTATTGGGAGAGCACTGCATTGTTGTGTTTCAGATGAGATGCTAAAACAAGGTCCTGGTGTGTGTATTTGTAACCTCGTTGCCTGCTTTTTTCAAATAGATCATTGGATTGTTTCTCCCAATGTCCTGTCAAGAATCCTCCAGGAAAATGAGTCATTCACTTTGTGGCTGTTTGTGGCAACTGACCGCCCTGTTCACCACCATTGCCTGCTTGTACAGTCACTATGATGGGTTAGAGAGGAAATAATCAGTCATGGATTCTGCTTCTATCTGCTATCCTGAGATCTTTGATTGAAGACACACTGGGGTATTTTCGGATGCACCAAGATGACATAGACTTAGAGATGCAAAAGAAAATTTCCAGCCTGACACCAGGAAGCACATCTTTATCAGAGGGTGATTAATGACTGGAACAGGTTACCAGTAAGGGTGTTGAGGCCAAGCCACGGGACTCATTTAGAAAATAGCTTGAAGCTGTGATGGGAAGATGGCAGGGTGGGTATTTCTGGAAGGAAGTGATCAAATGGGCCAAATCAAATGCAATTGTTTGAGCCTTCTTCATTTGAACTAATCCTGAAATCTTATGATCTTAAGGTTCACACATAAATAATGGCCACTTTGATGAGGGACTAGTACATGACCAGAGCCCATGAAGCTATATACTCTAGTAGAAGGATAGAGAAGGAAAACACTTGCAGAAGAGTAAATTGGACCATAGATTTTTTTTTAGCAAGAAGACTCCTTTGGCGCACAAAATGATCTCTATAGCCATTCTCAGCTTCATATGGAAACTGTCCAAACTGTTGCATCTGCAAACTGGTAATAGATATCAGAGAGCAAGATTTTATTCTGATTTTTTTAGTCAGTTGGGTGCGGAAACCCATCATCATGCTCAAGAGTATTCAAACCAAACAGAGTTCCATGCATCACACATTTGCAATGAAATTCCAAAGATATTTATTGGAATGGAATGCACACGCTCTGCCCTGAAGGACACATCCCGTTAACTAATTCTAGAGGGAAATTGGGCACAGGTTGGGAACAGCCAAGGTTTGGGACCCCAGAGTGTGCGTTAGGTTACTGCCTGAATATAAGTTAAAACAGCATTGCTTACCATTGAAAGCACTCTGCTTGTCCAGCTAGGAACACCCTACCTGTTAGGGCTTTTGGCTTACAGGGTTAACCGGAGCTGAATAGGAAAAGTTCTTGCCCCTAGTGACTGGTCTGTCCTTTAAAATCCTGACAATGAGCCCAGTTTGCAGTGCTATCATCAGCAATGCCCTGGCTCAGAAACCATGGGATTTGAAAGGATCTTGGTGCTTGAATACACATTCCAGATAAAATTCAGATTTGGCTATGTAATCGCATGATTTCCAGTTTCATCATGAAGGCTTCATGAGGCACTAGATCAAAAGCCTTGCAGAAGTTGCTGAATAATAATAATAATCCTTGCATTTGATATAGCGCCTTATCACATCGTTGAGATGTCTCAAAGCGTTTCACAGAATATACTGTTAAGTGAATCAGTGAAACAAAATGCAAAATACTGCAGATGCTGGGAATCTGAAACAAAGGAGTCCTGTAGCTCAGTGGTTAGAGTACTCACTTTGCAAGTGAGAGACCGGAGTTCAATTCCAGGCAGAGGGCGAAACCTTGGGCAAGTTTCCTTACTCCACACAGAGCCTAATAATAATCCCTCCAAAAAACCCAAAACAATAAGAAATTGGTCATTTTCAATCTACGACTGTTTGTGGGACATTGCTGTGCGCAATTGGCTGCCGCGTTCGCCCACAAATATATGGTCAATTCACTTTACAGTGTGTTCTGTGAAGCGCTTTGGGACGTCCTCCCGATGTGAAAAGCGCTATATCAAATACAAGGATTATTATTATTATAAAGGCAGAAGGCGCTGGGAACACTCAGCAGGTCAGGCAGCATCTATGGAGAAAGGAAAGTGAGTCAATGTTTCGGGTGCACAACCCTTTATCAGAACTGGGGCACGTTGGGAGGGAGAGGCTCTTAAGGGATAAAAGCGGGGGGGGCAAGGAAAAAAAAGGAGAAAATGGGGTAGAGGACAGGGGATGGTGGGTTAAAGAGGTGTTCATGATGCAAAACAAAATGGGGTGGGAGTGGAATTGCAACAGAACAGGCAGACCAAAGAGAGATAAAGTGTGCCTGGGACCCAGATGTGGTGATGAGCTGTTATAGTCTGAAATTGTTGAAACTAATATTGAGGTCAGAGGGCTGTAAGGTCCCTAGCTGATAGATGAGGTGCTGTTCCTCGAGCTTGCGCTGTGGTTCATTATAGGAGAGGTCAAAGTGCGAGTGTGAGGGAGAGTTGAAGTGGCAAGAAACTGGAAGGTCAGGGTTGTACTTGCGGACAGAACAGAGGTGTTCGGCAAATCAGTCACACAATCTGCGTTTTGTCTCCCCAATGTAGAGGAGACCACATCGTGAGCAGTGAGCAGTGTTCTCTTTGACCGAGCCTTCGGCTCCTCTCTTGACTCTCTACTCCCTCCTCGCTCCCTCCCTTCCCTTCCATCACCCTGACCATTTCCCCCTGCTCGGGTCCTGACCCAACTGTACAGTGCCTTGGGACGTCCTCCTGACGTGAAAGTCGCTCTATAAATGGAATCTTGTTGTTGTTGTTGAATGCAGTAAACTACATTGGTGGTAGTACATGTAAATCACTGTCTCAATTGAAAACTGTATTTGGGGCCCTGGACGGTGGTGTGGGAGGAGGTGAAAGGGAGATACCAGTGGGAGGAAAGCAACTGTTAGTGGTGATGGAGGAATGAACCAGGGAGTCACGGAAAGAACGGTCCCTTCAAAATGCTGAGGGGGGTGGGGGAAAGAAAGATATGCCTAGTGGTTGGATCATGCTGGAGGTTCCGGAAATGGAAGAAAATTATTTGTTGGATGTTGAGGCTGGTGGGGTAGAAGGTGAGGACTAGGGGGACCCTATCACAGTTCTGGAAAGAGGCGGAAGGGGTGGGGGAGATTTGCGGGAAATAGGGTGGACACGGTCACGGGCCCTGCCTACTACAGGGGATGGGAATCCTCGGTTGAGGAAAAATTTCAGCTGCTCTGTGTGGGAGGTTGCGGTGTCAGAGCAGATGCAGCAGAGGCAGAGGAACTGGGAAAAGGAAATGGAGTTTTTACATGAGACAGCTTGGGAGGAGGTGTTGTCCAGGTAATTGTGGGAGTTGGTGGGCTTGTAAAAGATATCTGTAGATAATCTATGCCGCAAGATGGATACGGTAAAGTTGAGGAAGGGAAGGGAAGAGTAGGAGATGGACCATGTGAATATTATGAAGGGGTGGAAGGTGGAAGCGAAATTGGTGAATTTTCCAGCTCACTGTGAGAACAGGAATCAGAGCCAACACAGTCGTCAATCTATCTGAGACACTGGGAGCGGACCTGAGTAGGCCCAGAACAAAGAGTGTTCCAGGTGGCCAACAAACAGTCAGGCGTAGCTGCGACACATTTTACCTTTTACTTGGAGGAAGTGGTTGGAGTTGAAGTGAAGTTGTTCAATGTCAGACCAAGTTCAGCCAGGCGGGCGGAGGAGGGTGGTGGTGGTGGCTACAGACTAGTTGGGCCACTGTTCAAGGTGGAAGTGGAGGGCCTGTAGACCTTCCTTGCGGGCGATGGAGGTGTAGAGGGACTAATCCATTGTAAATAGGAGACAGTCAGGGCCCGGGAACTGGAAATTGTTGAAGTGGGGGAGGGCGTCAGAAGAGTCACAGATGTAGGTTGGTAGGGCCTGCATAAGAGGAGCAAAAATGGAGTCCAGATATGAAGAGATCAGTTCGGTGGGGCAGGAACAGGCTGAAACAATAGGTCTCCCGGGAAGTCCTGCTTGTGGATCTTGGGGAGGAGGTAGAGGCAGGCTGCGCGTGGCTTGGGGGCTATAGGTTGGAGGCTGTGGGAGGAAGCTCCCCAGAGATGAGGTCATTGACTTTCTCAGTGATGATGGCTTGGTGTTCAGTTGTGGGGTCACGATCCAGGGGAAAGTAGGAGGAGTTGTCAGGGAATTGCCATTCAGCCTCTGACAGGTAGAGGTCCTTCCGCCAGATGACGATAGCACCCTCCTTGTCAGCGGGTTAGACAATGATGTCAGGATTGATCCTGAGAGAGAGGAGTGCAGTGCATTCAGAAGGAGAAAGATTTGAGCGGGAGAGTGGAGAAACAGACAAGGCCAACGTCACGCCGGCAATTCTCAATGAACAGGTTCAGGGAGGGTAGGGGGCCTAGTGCCGCAGTCCAAGTGGAATGGGACTTCTGAAGACGGGAGTATGTGCGGGGGGAGGCTTCCTGGCTAAAAAAGTGGCCGCGGAGGCGGAGGTGGCATAAGAAGAGCTCAGCATCATTCCGGGATCAAAATTCATTGAGGTGGGGGTGTAAGGGGATGAAGCTGAGGCCTTTATTGAGGACGGATCATTCGGGATCAGAGAGTGGGAAGTCAGAGGGGATAGTGAAGATACGGCAAGGAGTGGCATTGGGGAGAGGGTTGGGGTCAGAGGAAGGCAAAGGGGAGGAGGGGGCAGGAGAGGGTTGGCATTCACGAGTCGTTGAAGTTTGTGATCCTTGCCATCTAAAAGAAAGAACAAGTTTTTTGTTAAAAGTTTTTTGTTTGTTTTGCGATGGATGAAATAGAGTTGAGGATGAGGGCAGTTCTGAGATAAAGTGTGTCGATGCTGCTGAAGGCAAAGGTCGAGAGTATGCATGGGTCGGCGCATGCTGGACACAGTGCAACCCCTGTGTAGTTCTTGGTCTCACTAGAATCAGACTGGTTGTGGATAGATACCATAACTTTGGAACACTGACAGACAGAGTGTGCGCTCAGAGAGGGAGAGTCAACCAAAGCTATGAGGGCAGCTCCAAAGACAAGTTAGAAGTTCCTGGCATGAGGCTAAACCTTTTAGAAGTAAAATAAGGAAGCATTTACTCACGCAGTGAGTTGTGAGAGTGTGGAATTCACTTCCCGCAGAGTCAATTGAACAATTTAAAAAGCAAATAGATAAATGCTTGATAGACAGGGGTATCAAAGGATACGGAGAGAGGTCGGAGAGGTGGAACTGAGTTGTGAATCGACCACCATCTTGGAAAGTGGTGGGACAGGCTTGATGGGCCCAATAGCTTAATCTTGCACCTGTGTTCCTATCTACCTTCCTGTTGGAGAAAGATGAAAGCTGCGCTGGAGAGATTGCTAAGATTAGAAGGTGTGGTGTACTGTAGGTGGCACTATGAGCTATAAAATCCTGTAAAAAAAACTACGTCTTGGGTTTGGTGCCTGACAACAATTGCATTGTGATTAACCGATAGAGATCTGGTCAACTCACAGAAAATCAATAAAATACAAATTAGGGATTTCACTGATGGAAAATGTCTGAAATAAGAATAATTAGGAATTCATAACTTTGAAAAATTATTTCTAGGAATGAAACATATGGAGAAAACAAACTTAATCAGTTTGAGCTCGAAACCATTTGACTATAAATTGAAAGAAGTTATTCTAACCCCGTGTGAAGAACATTATGTGCAGTCTGGGAACCTGGTGTTTTAAGAATTGAAACATTGGAGGACTGTGGCGAGATCTCAGGGAAGAACAACCGTCTATCAATGATGTTTTGTGTCTGGAAGTTACGGAAGTTGCTTCAATTATCGTCATGCTGAAAGCTCTGATCTAATTTCTGAATTGTAACATGGTGTTCAGCACAACCACTCACCTGGTGATTCTCACACTTAACTTTACCTGGAACTCAACCCTTCAATAATTTTGATGATCGACATCTCCAAAGCCAATTGACTTTTTAGGGTCAGCCAAGTGTCTGACACATGTGGAAACCCATCACCATGCTTAAGAGTATCTAAACCAAACAGACTTCATTGCATTTCACCTACATGTGGAAATGGCAGTGTTGTTCATTGGAATGGAATACACACTCTCTCCTTGGAGGGATGCTTCCCGCTTACCTAACTTCAGAAGGTATCAGGCGCAGATTGGCAAAAGTTATCGCTTGGGGACCTCAGATTGTGCATTGATGTACTGCTGGAGCCTAAGCTGTTAAAACTGCATAGCTTGCCATCGAGAGTACTTCCTTCCCACTGCTTATACCATCCTACCCATTAGGGCTTTGGCTTGCAAGGTTAATGGGAGCTGAGTGAGAAGAGTCCCTGCCTCCAGTCACTGGACTATCCTTTCCTCTCTCTTTTTCCATCTATGCTGTCACAGCAATACCCATGAGTGCTGCTGACCTGCCTGGCTCAGAAACTGGACTAAAGACTTTCACAGAGGACTGGCTCGATTCTGACATTCCGCTGCCGAACATGCCACCTTGGAACCAGTTCAGCTCCAAGAAGACCCTACTTACTGTCCCTCCAATGAGAGTAGTCACTAGTTGGCCATTTGAAGCGCTTCCGGATGCTATCCGGCACCTCCCTCCACACTGCAGGTCATTCAGAACTCTGCAGCGTGTACTATCCCGCACCAGGCTTCGCGCCCACATCACTCCCACCCTCGCTCGCCTCCACTGGCTCCCCATCCCCCAGAGGATGGAATTCAAGATCCTCATCCTCACCTACAAGGCCATTCACGGCCTTGCTCCCTCCTACCTCTCTGACCTACTATCCCCCTACTTACCTGCCCGTACCCTCCATTCCTCTGGCTCCGGTCTGCTCCACATCCCCCGCCCCAACCGCCCTACCATCGGTGGCCGGGCCTTCAGCCTCTCAGCCCCGAGGCTCTGGAACTCCATCCCCCAGTGCCTTCGCCACTTCTTCCTTTTTCTCCTTCAAGGCCGGTCTCAAGACCTTTCTCTTTGACCGTGCCTTCAGCTCCCCTCTCGACTCTCTACCCCCTCCTCGCTCCCTCCCTTCCCTCCCCTCACCCTAACCATTTCCCCCCTGCTCGGGTCCTGACCCAACTGTCCAGCGCCTTGGGGACGTCCTCCCGACGTGAAAGGCGCTCTATAAATGAAACCTTGTTGTTGTTGATGGGGGCTGTATAAATACAACTTGTTGTTGTTGACATCCCACAAGTGCAGTGATGTGCCAACCACCGTGATGTTCTCGGGGTCCGAGTCCAAAGCTGTGTACGGGCCTACTCTGCACTAGCTGCTTAATCCAGGTCCTTATGTGAGAGGATTTGGCAAAGAAATTGATATCTTAATGTACTCCACCAAAATTATTTTCATGGGAATCCAGTCCCGTCTATAATAATTCTCTAAATCTGCAATTTTCACCCACAAAATACACAGTCAATCCACTTTACAGTATATTTGAGATGGTTCGATGGCGTGATAAGGCGCTATATAAAATGCAAAGATTATTATTATTAGTTTATCCTCTGACTCTTTCATCATCAATTTAAGAAGGTTCCCTTAAGCTCAGTGTTAACATAACCCCCAGATGGTGTTAGGATGACAGATTTATAGAGCTTGACGTGCACTTGTACCCAAAAACTTACCTAAAATGTTTGACAGATCCCTGGCAGCAATTCAATGACCTCTGTTACACAATACAATCACAGTTCCCTGTTCCAAGCTGAAATACAGAAGCCAGATTAATAGCCTCCAGGAACTGTAAAATGTATGCAGCACTTTTAACTAAATCTCAGGTAAATACATCTAAGGAAACTCAGCCACCTGGAGCCTGCAGAGAAGTAAGCAAGTCGTGCCTACACCTCAGGCACTGCTGTGTTCTTTGGTGTTGAATAATAATAATAATAAGCAGCAGCAGCAAAGAAATAGCCAAACTCTATTGGTTCATGCGAAAATTGCTATTCAGGTGATCTCAAATTCCAAACCACAGGGTCCTTCCAGGTTAGCTAAAGACACCTCTTGGAGTCATTGGTCAACAGTGCCCGAGCTGCAGCCACAGCCCAATTGATAAATAGGACTGAAAGAATATCCATCTTGATATAAGACTCTATATCAAATGCAAGGATTATTATTATGATTATTATTTCTTTCTTACTGAATTTGAGAGATTGTCAATGAACAATTACAAGGATTAGCATTATTAGTTCTTATTTCACTTAATTGTTTGCATCATTAACCCAAAGAACACACAGTCACTGCAATTTACAGTATAATCTGTTGGGACTTTCTCCCTGGTCAGACCAACCATGAAGTCAGTTCAGTGGTTTTGGCTGCTCATCAACTAAGCAGCTGAATTTCTTATGTTGGTAATTCTTATGATACAAGTTGCCATCAATGGGTCATTATCAACCACAGGAGAAAGCAGCAGCCACCAGAATATAGGAGGAAAAATACTGCAGATGCTGAAAATCTGAAATAAAATCAGAAGTTGCTGGGAACACGCAGCAGGTCAGGCAGCATCTGTGAAGAGAGAAAAATTAGTTAACGTTTTGACCTGAAACTTCTGTTGTTATACCAAAAAATAGTAGTTGTTTTAATATGAATCCAGTTGCTGTGGAAACCACCATGCAATACAAACAGGGTGGTGTCTGCAGTAACAGATGCTGTAGCCAGGATTACACAACCAACTCAGCAAAGTGGTCTGGTACCATTATCTAGAATGGATGTAAACTGGAGTATTAAAAGTCGCATTACAATTGGGAAGTAGGTTAGAATTTCAGAAAACTGCCAGAAAATGTGGGATAGTTGTCAAGAGCGTATATCACACAAGGCATTAGAGAACAGGGTAGAACGGTAAAACAATGTAATCTTGTATTATTAGAATGCTGTGGAAATCTCTTGATAGAAAGAAGTAAACATTTCCCACCCACATTTTTTCTTTACGGGCCATAGCTTGGTTGAGATCTCCAGGTATTTGATCTATGACAGCTGTTAAATATGCTGTTAGGATTCAGATATAAGCAGATAAATCCTTCATTGCTGTTCTCTGCCCCATGTTCTCACATCCCAAATGCTTTTATTGACAAATGGTGAGTGTTATTTTAAACTGTTATAAAAGTTGATGTTGTGCTGCATAGGTTAGTGGTACACTAGGCGGAAATGCGGCCTGGGAGTAATCTACAGTAATTACATGTAGATAAAAGCACTTACAGTCCTGACATTCAGCCATAAAACTATTCATGAATGACCCTACATACACCTTGCCCTCTGACAGATGTAAGCCATTTAAACTTCTGGAATGCTTTAGCAAATAAAATAGTTTAACAGAAGCAGGAATAGATTCAAGATAATAACTTGATCCAATCAGAGATTCCCAGACGTTTCCAAGAGCAAAAGCACCAATCAAATTTAAAATAATATTGACCAGCAAAAAAAAGGGATTGATACTAAAATACAATTCATGGTTGGTCACAGATATCAGATTAAAAAGTAATTTTGTATTGTATTGTCTTTTCCAGGCATGTTCTAACCTATATTTTCAGTCAGCGCTATAACTGTGGGGCCATCATATTCAAACCCAATATTGTCCTTATCCAATAGTCACAAATGTTCACTTTCTGTTCAGGAATCGGCAGTTAATGTTTAGGTGCCAGAATCTTCTTGAACATTAACTGCCGATTCCTGTTTTTTCTTTTCTTTTTCCTTTCCTAGCGTAGAGGCTCTGAGGCCAGATGAGATCAGCACAGACACGTGATCAAACCTGGAGCCTTTCTGTATCAATTCATTCCACAATGGGAAATGCCCTTATTGCCAATAGGACCTTAGCAAAGCTCCATCTTCAGGAGTGCCGATGAGATGATTTTGAAGGGTGCGTGATGCAGTTCCAACTCTTTACTGATCCCGAACCATTTTGTAAAAGTACAATATTTGTCTGCATCACACATTGCACCACAGAATATGAGCACCACTTAATAAAAATGTGTTGGTTAAATATGTCATTGATTTCTCTGTACCACATGGATTGAAACACATTGGGTTCATATCATTTTATATTGAATTTAGCTTCAGCTAAATGTAACATGGCCACTGTACTTTATGCTTGGTCAGCTGGCAGTAGACCATGAAGTGCGATGTGTTACTTCCATAGGATTCGATTGAGAATAGTGGTGGGAGATCATGGGGAGCAGTTGGAGGGAGTGGAGACATGTTTTAGAAGGCTATTGAAGCAACAATAATAACAAAATTACATTTGTATAGCACCTTTCATGTTGGGAGGATGTCCCAAGGTGCTGGACTGACAGAGTTTCGGACCCAAGATGAGGATCGGGGAAGGTGGAGGTCAGCGGGGGAAACAGGGTGATCAAAAGCATGGTTGAAAAGGAGTGTTTTACGATGGGTCTTGAAGGAGGCAAGGGAGGGGGCGAGATGGAGGGACAGGGTGATGGAGTTCCAGAGGGTAGGGGCAGAGTGGCAGAAGACCCGCCCGCAAATGCTAGGGCGAGCGAAATGGGGGACGCGAAGCAGGCCGGAGCCCGCTGAGCAAAGTGAGCGAGCAGGATGGTAGGGGGTTAGGAGTTCGCAGAGGAAGAGGGGAGCAAGACTATGGAGGGCTTTGATGGTGAGGACCAGGATCTTGAACTGTATTCTTTGTGTGATGGGAAGCCAGTGGAGTCCAGCGAGGATGGGGGCGATAGGGTCACAGAGCCTGGTGCGGGAGAGGACACGGGCTGCAGAGTTCTGGATGGAGGGAGAAGTTGGAGAGACCGACAAGCGAAGAGTTTGCATAATCAAGCCTCGATATAATGAAAGCGCATATGAGGGTTTCAGCAGCCTGCGATGTGAGACAGTGGCAGAGCCGGGCGATGTTGCAGAGATGGGGAATGCAGAGCGGGTCATGGCACAGATATGCAGTAGAAAGAACAGTTGAGTGTCAAACAAGACACCAAGGTTCCGGACTGGCTTAGTAAGGTGGAGTGTGCAACCATGGATGGTGATGCTGTCAGCGCCTGAGGTGAGAAGGCGCTGACGGGAGACAATCAGGAGAGCCTCGATCTTGTTGCCGTTCAACTGAAGAAAGTTAGCTCTCAGGAACACTGCATGAGACGGTGTGGGGGCTAGAGGAGAAGCTGTTTGTGGAGATGAAGTGGAGGTGGTATGAGAGGTACGATCTGAACCAGTCAAGGACAGAGCTGGGAAGGTTTAGGTGAGAGGAGAGGCGGTGGAGGAGGATAGAGTGGTTGACAGTGTCAAAGGCAGCAGAGAGCTCAAGGAGGATGAGGAGGCAGAGGGAGCCCTGGTCTCAGATAGACAGAATGTCATTTGAAAGTAGAGAGGGGCAGTAATTTGCACAGAGCAAAGTTTCTTCACCACCTCAAATAATAATATTGTTTGCATATGATATAGTGCCTTTTAATTCAGGAGGACATTTTAAAGTGCATCGCAGCATATACTGTAAAGTGTAGTGACTGTGTATTTGTAGGCAAACACTTACTTTGTTTTAACATCTCAGCCAAAGGATGGCATTTCCAACAATGTAGAACACTCACATTGGAACAATGGAATATAGGCCTAGATTATATGAGTCCAAGGTCCCAACATGGATTGAAACTACAAACTTGTTGCCAGTCAACTTCACTCCCACCCTTACCTCCATTCCCTGCTTCGGCTCCTCCAATCCTGATTGCATCCTCATCCACATTGAACTCCACATGCCCATTATTCCAGTAGCTCCCAACAGATCAACTTCAAACCCCTTTGTGCCGTCTTCCCTCCCTACCTTCTGATCGCCTCCTACTCCATTCTTCTTTTTGCCCTTTCAGCTTTGCTAACTTGGGCCTGCTGCGTGTCTGCTGCCTGCTGCCCTTTCAGCTTTGCTAACTTGGACCTGCCCATCCCCGCAACTCCCCTTCAGTGGCCAAGCCTTCAGCAACTCTACCCCTAGCCTCAGGATCTCTGTTTCTTTACCCCTCCAACTTGCTCCGTCTCTATCCATTTTTAAATCTTACCTAAAGACTCTTCACCCCAACCTATGGTCACCACCTCTCCCCCCTCTCTGTTCAGCCCCCAACCCCGTCTTTGTGAAGTGCTTCAAGATGTTATCCTACATGGAGGATGCTATATAAATTCAAGTTGTTTTTGCTGAGTTCCAAAAATAGTTCCAGAAAGCCTGCTGACATCCTTCTAGATAACAAAGAGTTTGGAGAAGATAGTGCCAACATTGTGAGCAGTGATGCTGGCCTGACAATCAGAAAAAATGGGGTACAGCAACCATAATCTCAGAGAGGAGTCACTGGTGTCCAGTTGGCACATTGTGGAGGCTGTGCCTGGAGAGCGAGCTGATGCTTGTGAACAATGCATCGTCTCTGCAAAGACGTTGCTGGATAGATATTACATTCTGGCTGATTATTGACACATTTGTGGTTTTTGGGTTGTACTCAAGCATTGGCAAGTTATTTTCCAAATATTCAAGGGCCAAATCTTTTGAAAGATATCAACTGTAGGAAGAGGAAGACAAACAATAAATGTCATTTATTGTCAGCAACCATCAGATGGCTGGGGTTTACAAACATCAATGCTGAACTATTTCAGCTAGCGCTTCACAGGATCCAATTCATGTCACTTGTCAATCTTAACCCAAAGTGAATGGCACCTATACGCCCGAGCAGTTAGTGAACAGCACGAACTGGCAGATACTCTGGCAGGTACAAAACCACAACAAATAAAAAAAGGATAAAGAGGTAAAACCCAGAGAATGCACAAGATCCAAAATAAAGCCAGAAATGCGTAACAGATCATTCAACATCTGAAAGGAAAGGCAGGTTAGTATTTAGGGTGTGACCCTTCATCAGGATCTGTAATTTTTTATGGGAATGTGAAACAACTTAACTACAAAACCAGCCCAAGGTGTTGGATGTTAACAGCTGAAAGACCCTTGGTGAGATAAATACATTCCTGCTACTCTTATCATTCCTTGTGTGGATAGGAGATACCGTTTTGATAAATCAACACAATCCTTGGTTACCTACACACCACACCGCACAAATAAGAGTTTTTGTTTGTAGTCAGGGCTCACAATTTTGTCTGGGCCTCTGGCAGCCTCCTAATCAGTCTAATTTTTTTGTTACTAATTACTTTAAATATCTCTGCTTGGGCTTCTACTACCCACAGATCCCCTAGTCTGTTATTCCAATCCCTATAATGTCTCGAGTTGTTTGCCTATCACAGGGTATTTCTTCCACCACAGCCTGAAATTCCACAGAGTTTTGGCCAATATGACTATTTTGTCTTAAAGAACATAGGAACAGAAGGCCATTCAGCCCTTCAAGCCTGTTCCACCATTTAATTAGATCATGACCTCAACTATTCCTTCCAATTCCAAATTTTAAGATTGTGAAGAATCGTAGAAAATTCTTGAATTCTTGAATTCGGTAATAATTTGGGAGCCAGTTTTCCCACATTTCAAAAAAACTATCTTCCAGAGCAAGACTGAATCGAAGAATTTTATAGAACCTGCTCAATCGCAAAAAATGTAAACAAAATGGACTTGGTGAAATTTCTGATTTCTTGAGAATGCCAAGTGTTACACCCAGCGGTGAAGATTATTTGATATCTGCCTCCCTGATCAGGGGAAATCTGAATCTGAATTCATTGCAAGAATTAAAGTTACCATTATCAGAAGTCTTGGAACCCATCTTCAACAACTTATATTTTTATAGCACCCCTCACGCAGGGTAGGATCCCAGAGCGCTTCAAACATTGAAACTGGCTGATTTAAGTTTGGCTGACAACTGGTGATTTTTTTTTACCTTGTCCGGATTAATCATTTCATTGTCTCCCTCATTATTCTTTGCCTTGCTGACTAATTTCAAGCTAACATTCTGAAGCTCTTATCATTAAAGAGCAGCTTAAAGTGAGTCAGACGTGACAGCAGGCACGCAGAGGCCAGATTGCTGATGAGAAACAGGATATATTGCATCCGGGTGAATACAAATACGGCATTTGATATTTGAACTCTTAAATTACGGTTGTTTCCCTACAAGTATAATAATTTGTATCCTCCCTCCCTCAGCAATCAATGAGTAACCCCCTGCTTTAGTAGGGATCGTCTAGTAGGAGTTAAGGTTATAATTCAACTGTCCAGGTGGGCTAAATCTACTAGATCTCAGATGCGCAACAGTGATCTGGAGACCTTAAAATGAGAAATGTGATGTGAGGTGGAGACATGTTTGCAGGTCATGTGAGACTATAGATAGACAGGGTCTTTAGGTTGAGGCATTCAATAACTGAAAAGTGACTTCCACTGACTAACATCGAATGTCTAACTACCAAGGACCATAGGTCAGAGTCAGTCAATTACAAACATAAAAGTCAGCAATTATTTTCATTGCTGCTATTTGACACAATTGTAACCTTGTGGCACTGAGGTCAATAATCCAGATGTTTATAGGATTAACTTTAAAATGACCCACCATCACTCCACTCCTGTGGGTGTATATTGTCAGTGACGTGAAGCACAAATAGAGCAACCATTTAAATTGACCACCCCAAAACACTCCGCTTAACACTATTCCAATCACAAAGCTCCCCCCTACCTAAGTCTGATGTACTCTTACTCCAGAACGCATTGTTGTACTATAATATATCAAAGCATATCATAGTGACTGGTGTAGTAAGCATATCACAGTGAGCACAGCGAAGTATATTAGAGTGAGTGGTGTGAAGTACATGACCTAAAATGGCAATTGTCCACCTGTGAATTCAGATCTCGGTTACAAATTTGTGTTTCTGCTCCACACCCTAAGCTTTGCTGGAGATCATATCCTAACAGTCAACTCAAAACCACCAACTTGCATTTATATAGTGCTCTTCACACCATACAGCGTCTCAGAGCGCTTCACAGTGGCAGAGCCCGATGCTGAGTCAGGAGGAGGGGAAAGGTAACTGTAGGTACGGTCGATGACGAAGGTCTTCAAACGCGACCTGAAAATGGGGAGAGCGGGCAGGGCAAAGAGATTGAGGAAGAGAGTTCCATAGCTTCAGAGTGTAGTGGCTGAAGGCATGGCCGCCGATGGTGGGGCGGAAGGTCCGGGAAGGTTGGAGCCAGTCAAGCGGAGGCAGCAGATAGCGGTGTATGGAGAGAGCAGGTTGGAGAAATTGGGGTGTGGTGGGGGGGTTGGTGGGGGCAGGGCGTAAAGGGATTTAAATACAAGAGTGAGGATCTTGAAAGCGATTCGCTCTGTGACAGGAAGCTAATGGAGTTTGGCAAGGACTGGGTTAATGGAGGTACGGAGTTTAGTGCGGATAAGAATGTGGATGGCGTAGTTTTGACTTAGTTGAACTTTCAATAGTGGAGCAGAGGAGACTAAGAACAACAACAAATTACATTGTATAGCACGTTTCATGTCAGGAGAGACTGTCCAAAGCTCTGGACAGTTAGGGCTCCGCAACTGAGCTGGTGGTTGGGATCAGGAAGGGTGTAGGATGGGAAGCGTAGGGGAAAGAGGGTGACCAAAGGCTCGGTCGAAGAGAAGAGTAGGGAGGGGGGTGAGGCTGAGGGACCGTGGGATGAAATTGCAGATGGTGAGGGTAGAGGAGCTGAAGGCTCAACCGCCAGTGTTGGGGCTGGCTAGGCAGGGGATGTGAAGCAGGCCAGAGCCCGCTGAGCAGAGGGAACAGACAAGTTGGTAGCGGGTTAGGAGGTCACAGAGGTAGGGAGGAGCAGGGCCATGGAGGGCTTTGAAGGTGAGGACCAGGTTCTTGAACTGTATTCTCTGACCAGCGAAGAGGGCGTTTGAGTAGTCGAGGCATGGACGAGGGTTTCGGCAGCTTTTGGAGTGAGGTACAGACGGAGGCAGGCAATGTGGTGGAGGTGAGGAAAGTGGTCCTGGCCAGGGACTGGGTGTGGGGTAGAAAGGATAGCTGGGGATTGAACCTGACCCTAAGTTGAGCACCAACAACAACAAATTGCATTTATACAGTGCCCTTCATACAGAGAGTATCCACAACTAGAAAAGGGTGATGGGACTGATCTCCCAGTCAATTACAAGGAAAGTATAGGATGACAAAGGAGAACATAAGAAATTAAAATTCAATGTTTACAGAACAGACCAAACTAAGTCACCACAAACTATACCTACAATCTTTCCTTTTTATTTACCTAAAAGGGAAAGGAGAAAGTAGCTGAAAGTGCCAACCAGTCCCAGTTATGTCTCAACGTCACTCCCAGCAGTAGGAAAGCAAGCGACATTCCACAGATGCTGTCACACACACACACACACTACTTAAAACGTAATGATAACTGAATGACTCCCTCCTTTCCTTCCTCTCCCACGTATGAGTACCGTGGCATTGAGGTACAGAGAGCAATTTGCTCTGTTTGGGAGTGCTTTTACTGCAAACAACCCGGATTAGGAGTAGGCAATAAACCAGGCAAATAAAAACACTTGACTTTATCATTCACTTATAAAATAACATTGTTTGCACCAGGCAATAAATGTTAACATAATGATGTGTAATATAAATGTAATAAAAATAAATGGTCCATAATGACAGGTGAGTTTAGAAATGTTCTCTTGTAAAATTAATTCAGATGAATACAACTACAATGTAATTTATTCATACGAGTCATTTGCAAATTCCTAGCTGGTAGTTACTCTGAAACTGGCTAATCTTGCTTTAGGCCACACTCCCCTCTCCACTCTCCCCCCACCCTCACTACCCTCTAACCACACATCCTAACCATATTCCCACCCTCCACCGCCCATCCCCCCACTTCTTACACTCCAACCCCTCCGACCCCTTCCCTTCACCTGCTTCCCTCCACCCACCCCCTATCCTCCAACATCATTCCCACGCATGCATCCCGACCCTCCCTGAATGTTACTGAAAAGGTCTTGAACAGGATGTATGTAAAGCTTTCTGGACTGGGAATGGGAGTACAACTGTCAACATTTCAACACAAGCAAGAATTGCAAAACCATCTGAATGATGTGAGCAGGAATACGATTAACACAGACAGTACAATGTGTTTCTAAAGGTTACCTTTCAAACTATCCTGAAGTGACTCTCACCATCCTGAGTAGCCTTCATAATCTCTGCATTCAAAGTAATATCTCAATGCTGTTTTATTACATGTTACTGACTCACATTTATTCACTTTTCAAAACTGTATTGTTTTCCAATATTTGTTTTAATGTTTCAGCAAAGACTAATACTGGTTTGCGTGTGCTCCAGGATGTTAACTGGACAGTGATGACGATATGTGTCTTAGAGATAAGATCCCTGATGTAAAAAGATTTTAATACACAGCAGCTGGTGAGCATGCAGAGCCCTGGGAGTGCCCTCCTCCACATGCTTGACTTTTTGTGTTTGTCTTGTTAACGTGCTAAAATAAAAATTGATAGGGTAATTGTACTCAGTTTGGGGCAGCCTGAAGTCAGTTCCTAAGGTTTCCTAAACAATACTATCATCTTTATATAGCATATTATTTTTGTCTCTTAATGGGCAAAAATTATAGTCTAATTCTGGGGAGACACAAAAATAAGCAAATATTTCATACAATTTGCTGGGCAGTGCTGAGAGGGCTTTCCTCTGTCCCTAATCCATGTTCCATGAACCTAGGATTATTTAATGGGAAAGTGTGAAGGGAGTTTCTTAACATGGTATTGATGGAAGAAAATCACAAATAATTACAAATTACAATAACATTTAATAGCATATTATTTTTATATCTCTCATATTTCTCTTTGGTCACATCTGACAGCCAGTGCTATTCTGAACAGTTACTACACCATCCAACAACAACAACTACCATCTAACAACAACTCGCAATTTTGTCTTTTCTCTTCAAGCGGAAAAAAGCGTTGTTTCCACTTGTCCCTTCTGAGAGTAATGAAGAGTAATAAGAGAATTCAGGGAGCATGGGCTGAAACAAGTCCCAATGTCCATAATAATAATAATAATAATCCTGACATTTGATATAGCGCTTTTCACGTCTTCTAGACGTCTCAACGCGCTTCACAGAATAGACTGTAAAGTGAATTGACTGTATATATTTGTGGGTGAAACGTGGCAGCTATTTCGCACAGCAGTATCCCCCAAACAGTCGTGGATTGAAGTGACCAATTTATTATTGTTTTTTTTGAGGGATTATTATCAGGCGTGTGGAGTAAGGAAACTTGCCCAAGGTTTCATCCTGCCAGGAATCGAACCCAGATCTCTCGCTTGCAAAGCGAGCGCTCCAACCACTGAGCTACATGCACCCTTGTTGCAGAAATATTAGGATTTCATTTATTTTACCCCTAAAGATTTCAATAACATCCCCAAAACCTTCTGTTCCATAGCATGATTGTTATCAGCCTTTGCAATATTTTTGTCTTTTTTTCCTTTAGACGTTCTCCCGACGTGAAAGACACTACATAAATGCAATTTATTGTTGTTCTAGCCAGCACTACATAATAATAATAATAATCCTTGCATTTGATATAGCGCTTTTCACGTCGGGAGGACATCCCAAAGCGCTTCACAGAACACACTGTAAAGTGAATTGACTATATTTGTGGGCGAACGCAGCAGCCAATTGCGCACAGCAATGTCCCACAAACAGTCGTAGATTGAAAATGACCAATTTATTATTGTTTTTGGTTTTGGAGGGATTATTATTAGGCTCTGTGTGGAGTAAGGAAACTTGCCCAAGGTTTCGCCCTCTGCCTGGAATTGAACTCAGGTCTCTCACTTGCAAAGCGAGTGCTCAAATCACTGAGCTACAGGACTCCGGGAGAACTACGTGACAGGATTACATGGGCAGACTATGTGACAACATTACACAGTATTATATAGGTAGGCAGCATTCCACAGGTAGATTACACAGCAGTTTATGAATGGTGGCCTGATTCATGGCGTTGCATAGCTAAAACAAGAATATGGCAACATGAACTCATGGCATCGGCACGTACTGACGTGACAAACCAATGGTTCAGAGTCATTGAGTCAATTTACCAATAGCTCATTAGCTTTCACTGTGTCTGGAGCCATCCTATGTGTACATTGACCAGAGTAAGAATTAGCCCCCATGAAACCACACCTCATATTATAACTTTTATGGCTCTCAGCAAATCATATAAAAGATGTGATCTTACAGAGTTACCTTATTCAAACGCTTTCCAGTCAGGCTAGCATGAGGCCACATCAAATAACAATATGGATGCTCAGTTGGGCTATATGCTGTTCATTTTGCATGGAGATCAAAACGAGTAAGTTAAATAGGGATAAATTGCTGCAATAATGATCAATGTACAGATATTTCCTTCAGTCAGAAAGGGCTTATAAATAATTGCTTTAATATGACTGATTTATATACATATCAATCAATATATATATATATTTATAGAAAAAAATGAAACATTGTTTAACCTTTAGAAAGCAGTTTTACTTTGTTTCTTTCTATACTGAGTTGAATGCTGTTGCTGATTAATAAAACGTTTGCTTTTCCTTCTTGCAGCCAAACGCCAAGACCATAGCAATAATGTCTGCAGTACCTGGGGAAACAACCACTTTAAGACCTTCGATGGGGACATTTACCAGTTTCCTGGAACCTGTGATTATAATTTTGTTTCTGACACTCATCATATTCTGAAAGAATTCTCTGTGCACATCAGTCGCAAACTCAAAGATGGCCACTTGATGATAGATCACATCACAGCAACAATCAAGGATTCTGAAATTAAGCTGCGGCCCCAATTTGTGGTTGTCAACGAAAAGATGTAAGTGGGACAGCAAATGATTTTTAACTGTAGATGTTACAGTATAGTGAATAGCAATATTAGGCATGTTGTATTATGATTTAATGCTATTTCCCGCAGCAGATATGCCTTATTCGTGCATCTTGGGATGTCCTCCCGACATGAAAGGAGCAACACAAATATAATTTTGTATTGCATTATATTGGGAGAGAAATTCGAGTCAGATTTCCTTCTTTTTCCTAGGATGCAATCTGGCAAATTGTTGAAGTCAATCTTTGATTTGAAGTTGGTTTACTGTAGTTCTTTGTGTGTGAAATTTGAAAACAATGATTTAATTTTGTATCTTTAGTCATATTATTTATAATTTATAATTTAAAATTGAATCAAGGTTATTTATAAGAACAATTTAATTATAAGAAAAATTGTGAAACTTACCAAATGGAGTCACATAGTGCTCATCCCACAAGATTGTCCAGAGAGCAGAATAATTTGCAGCGTTCACTATTCAAATAATAATTTATGACTGCCATTGCTGTCCTGCAGCATTAAGAAAGGCAAGGCCACTGTGGTCTTTCTGCAATACACCCATATCTACTTTGCACCTGAGACAGCGCAAAATAATCTCTTATAGCCATCCAATCTGTTGTAACTGCTGTATCTGACCTGAAAGTGATTTATGAGCCATGCTTGGTTTTTATCTAATCCATTCTATATCTGGCATTTGGGTCCTGGGCAGAACAGTGTAAACAGTTTTATTTCATACTTTTACCCTATGATGTATCTGACCTAGAAGGAAAGCTCTTTCTGAGAGAACTGTTGATGGAACAAGTTATTTAAGGGCTTTTCGATAAAAGCAGAAAATTAAGCTCTTAAAGTGTATGTGTATCATATGGTCAACAGCAGTACTTGGATAATGGAGGGCGGTTAGGTCTTTCAGTTTGTTTGAAAAGTAATTTCAAAATTGCTACTTATCATATAAAGAGATATCTGAAATAAAACAGAGTGTAATGTGCCTGCTTAATCAATTAAAGAGCTGATTATCCATATTAATTGGGATTGGTCCCACGGTGGATAAGCAAACAATGCAGATAATTGCTTACCTAAATCCAGAGTATTAGGTGCCAATTGGCAAGACCCAGAATGTGCATTATAGAATCACAGAAATTTACAACAAGGAGACCATTCAGCCCATCAAATCCTCTTTCAGAGCAAGTCCATTCAATCCCACTGCCCACTCTATCCCCATACTGGGTATCCCATGCTGGAATTTTTTACTGGCATCTAGCAGTCCTGTGTGTCTTCCCCAATGGAGCCCGATGTGGAAAAGGAACATGCGGCCAATTGGATTTTAGATAACTGAGCTTCTACAGAATTGTCAACACAATTTAATTAGCCCCTTAATCAATGATTTTCTACAGATCGTTGCAACATTATGAAGAATGTTTTACCTTGGACCTAGGTCCCTCCACTTGGTGTCACTGGCCTGCCTCATGTCCTCCGCCCTGCCTTCAGCCTATCTGCCACCACTCTCTGGTACTCCCTTTGCCTTGCCTTCTCCCTTGCCTCCTTCAAGGCCCATCTTAAGACCTTCCTCTTTGACTGTACATTCGGTTTTCCTCTCAACTCCAACCCCCTTGGCCACCACCCCTTGATTCCAAACCCCAGCTCAGGTGCAAGCTCTTGACTGTCTAGCACCTTGGGACATAATCCTGACGTGAAAGGCGCTATATAAATCCAATCTGTTGTTGTTGTATAACCTACTAGTTGACTACACAGATTCATTAAGCAGGAAAATAGTGAATGTGGACTGTGTTGGCAAAGTCAAGAGAGAGCCGGTTATACATTTGGCAGAAAAGCGATTAAGGGGCATGAGAGAAACAATACTGCCCATTACTGTGGTGAGGAGCAGCTAGGTGGGATGGCATTGTCCTTTCTGGCCCTGCTCTTAATCCTTTTGTTTCTTTTCAGAGTTTCACTACCTTACTATGCACCTGGTCTATACATAGAAAGAAACAGTCAGTACACTAAACTCTATGGTAAACCTGGATTCATGCTGATATGGAATGAAGCAGATGCTCTCATGGTAGGTACCGACATTAGAAAGCTGTAAATAATAATCATATTTTGGAAGATTTGTCGATTGAGCTAGGGTGGAGCGGTTGGACTCAGGTCATAAATACTGATAGTTATGCTATATCATCAAATTAACCTATATAGAGTTACTTGGCAGTGTCTGAATCCTGTTATATAATAATCTTAATACTTGCATTTGACATAGCTCCTTATCACTTTGTTGAGACGTCACAAATTACTTCACAGAATATACTAAGTGACTGAATATTTTGTGGGCGAGTGCGGCAGACAATTTGACGCAGCAACCTCCCACAAATAGCCATGAACTGAGTGACCAATCAAACCTTAAGTTCTAATATTACTGCTTCACTGTGTAAGAATATATTTACAATATATACAGCTTTTGTTGTTTTCTATATTCATTGAACTTACAATATATATAATTTCAGCACAGAAGGAAGTTCAGCCCACCATGCCCATGCTGGCTCCCTTTGCTTCCACTCCCTCATCTTTTCCCCACAATCATTTATACTTTTCAGATATTTGTCTAATTCTCTTTTTAAAGTTATTACGGATTTGTCTTTTACTATAGTTTTTGGTAAGATATTGCATGTCCCAACAAACTTCTGAGCAAAAAGCATTCTCCTAACCTCTCCCTTTGTTCTTCAATCACTTTAGGTTGAGCTCGATGAGAAGTTTCACAACCGGACCTATGGGCTCTGTGGTGACTACAATGGAATTCCAGATGGCAAGTCTAGAATTACCTGGGTTTTTAACCTTCCCGCAACTAAACTTTTCAACCTAAGAGTATTTATATCTTTTACAACAATATTTTCATAAATTACAGGGCTACAATCTACAGCCAATGACTTTGGAAACCTACAACAAGTCCATCAGCCCAATCGGATATGTAAAGATGTAGAGGACACACCAGAGGAAGACAATGCTTTTTGTGAACAATACGTAAGTCATTACTTACAAAATTTAAAATAATGTAGAGCACAGAAACAGGCCACTCGATCCAACCAGTCATTCCGGTGCTGATACTCCACACGAATCTTCACCCATTCCTTACTCCCACCCATACCTTTCTGTTCCTCTCTACCTCATGTGACTGAAAAAAAGTTAGAGCTCAACCAGGACTTCATATCTGACAGGCAATTTGTCACAACAGAAACGCTTTTTTCTACACTACACCTTAAATTCACAACATTGAGAAGAAGTGGAAAAGAGTGGTCGGCAGTGTCAAAGGCAACGAAAGAGAGAGCCCTGGTTACAGATTATTTATTTATTTGTACTTTGACCAGGGCTGTGGAATGGGCAGGAACCACAAGAACACAAGAAATGCTAGACAGAAAAAGACCAAGGTCCATCTAGTGCACCTTCCACCTTCCTGGGGGTCGCTTGCATATATGTCCCGAACTACCTGTGTACTATATCCCATAATGTTATTTCCTAAGAGAAAACTATCTAATTTGTGTTTGATAGAATCGACACCTGCTGCTTCAACCGTCTCCCTAGAGAGGTTGTTCCACAGGTTCACTATTCGCTCACTGAAATAGTTTTTGGTAGATTTGGTCGGAATTTACGCCCCTTCAATTGCAGGCCATGTCCTCTGGTTTTACTATTCTGGACAAGTTAAACAGCCTGTCATGATTTATATTGTCTAGTCCCTTATATATATTATATATTCAGTCCCTTAAGAATCTTAAAAGACAGCAATCATGTGCCCTTCCATAATTTTTTGTCCCCATTTGAAGTACTTTACGTTTCTCCACATTGAATTTCATCTGCCACCGATCTGCCCAATTCCCAAGTATGTTCAAATCCTCCTGTAACCTATCTTGGTTAGCTTCTCGATCTACCACCTTCATTAGCTCTGTGTCATCTGCAAACTTAGCCACTGTGCTTGCGACTCCTAGTTCCAGATCATTTATAAAAATGTTTGGACCAGATTGGAAAGGCTCATAAAGGGAATAAGAGTAAAGGAAAGAGCAAAACTGGCCGGCATATTTACGAGAGGGTAGCAAATTGAACTCTTTTTCTTGTTGAAGAATCCCCATTTCCAGTTGTAGGGAAACCATTGAAACCATCTTATTTCACAGTTCAAAATGACCACATCCTGGGGAAACACTGAGTACCTATACTAAGAGAATACAGGTCGGGTTGGAAAATGCCAAGATATTAGAGAACACAAAGTGCATGCTCAGGTGGTCCAGGCTTATTCATGGTGAAAAGAAGACGTAGCTAGACATTGGATGAGAACAGATCAGACTAAAGCTATGTCTCCTCCTATAATCTAATAGTCTGCTGGCATCCAACATCCAGTTTATTAATGAGAAAGTTAATTGATTGAGTTATTTGAGTTTTATTGATAGCAACAGAACTATATCCAGCAGGAGGTAGTGTCTTCAGGAGACATGGGCAAGGGACAACTGTTGCAAATGTAACAAATAAATAGCCTTTGAATGTCTCAAAGAATACAGTATTTTGCAAAAGGTCTCCTGATAAGATACAGTTGTGTTTTTCAGGAAAAAAATTCTCTGTATTATATTTTTGTTTTGTAGAGAGAGTCCTGTGAAAAACTTCTCTCCAGAAAAGTGTTTGCAAGTTGCAAGTCCCGCTTAAACACCCAACGCTACATTCAAGCTTGCATGCTGGATATGTGCAGCTGCAATAATGTCCTAGACGGATTCTGTCTATGCAGCACAGTCTCTGAATATTCTAGACAGTGTGCCCATGCTGGAGGAAAACCAGAGAATTGGAGGACGGAGAAATTTTGCCGTATGTATAATGCCAAAGAATTGATTCAGAGAAGCTGTGTGTTTTTAACTAAAACTTCTTTAACTAAATATTTTGGTAGAATATAGTACTTAGCTTTCTAACGGCAAGAGACTTTCTCAGAAATGTTAAATATATATGGGTTTGTTTTTAAATAAACCTATAAGAGTCCCAATTTGGGGCTTGAACCGACAACCTGACTCAGAGGCAAGAGTGCCACCAACTGAGCCAAGCTGAGACCTTAAATAACTTAACTTAAATAACATAAGATAAGAACTCTTAAGTGTTTATTAGTTGCTTTTCAAGTTTCAGATTTTGGCTTTTTGATTTAATGTTTATATATGTCTTTAAGAAATTACTGCAGAATATATCAAATATATCTGTATAACAATATGTATGTTTGTTTCACAGATATGGAATGTCCTTACAATATGATCCACAAGGAAAGTGGCTCTCCTTGTATGGACACCTGTTCTCATCTTGACACCAGTAGCTTGTGTGAGGATCACCATGTGGATGGCTGCTTCTGCCCCCCAGGTATGCATTTCCAATGGTGTCAGAGTGCTTTCAAACAACAGCAAAACATTTATTATTCAACACAAAGCAAAGCTAACCAGGGGGTTTCACAAGACCACAAGAGATGTTTGGATGAAGAAGGCCCTTCGGTCAATTTGATTCCATCCTTCTAGAATACCCACCCAACTTTACTTCCATTAAGCATGGATCTGCTTTTGAAATGAATCCAGCGTCCTGACCTCAGCCACAACTGTGAAGGTTCTTTATGAAGTGATTTTGGACATTTATAACACACGGTCCACTACTATTGGATAATCTCATTCAGATAAGCCATAGGATTCCTGGTATCATATTAATACAAGTCGAGCGCTCAACTGAGACTGTTTTTTTGTTCACACTATCGGGTTAGAGCGGATGGAGGTTTATCTTAACTTATTTCTGCCTTGATAGTCATTATAGATGAAACACTGTCAAATGTATTCCAATTACCAGCATGAACATGGCTTGTCTTGAGAACAAATAATTCACAATAAAATTCCCATAAAAAAATAACTCCCAACCACTAACAACACACGTATTTTATTATTTCAGGAACGGTGTTTGATGATTATTCTAAAAGTGGGTGTATCCCAGTGCATGAGTGCAAATGTACAATGAAAGGAAAGCATTACAATCCAGGTTCCCTGGTCTCATCGGAATGTGAGGAATGGTAGGATCCACATTAACTTTGATTTAATAAACACTACTGCACCTTGCATTATTAGCTGTTCCTGCAGTCCTGGCATTAACTAACTTGTTGATCTGTTCATATGATTAAAGTGTTTGCAATGGAGGTAAATGGCTGTGCAAAAATCTTCCTTGTCCCGGAGTTTGCTCATTGGAGGGGGGCGCACATTTCTCAACCTTTGACGGCATGAAATACACATTTCATGGTGCCTGTTTTTACACTCTCTCCAAGGTAAGAAAGTCTTTTATCTTCTTTCTACAATAGTTACATCTGTTGTTGCATGTTTAATGATATATCAAAGCATTTGTGTTTGGGTCTGATTATGGGAGCTCTGCAGCATTTCACAATATAAACATAAAAGACATGAAACCCAAAATTATGTAGATGCTGGAAATCTGAAACAAAAACAGAAGTCGCTGGGAACACTCTGCAGGACAGGCAGCATCTATGGAGGGTTGGGTGAGTCAACCCAAAACATTGATGCTTCCCGACCTGCTGAGTGTTCCCAGAGACTTCTGTTTTTGTTTCAAAGACATGAGCCTGTCTTCTCACCCCGGCTTCAATGCCTTATTATCTGAGGGACAAGGCCTATTCCTGACCAGTTATGTACCTACCTTTTATTTAAAAATAAATTAACTATTTTTGCTGAGAATGCTTACCACGGGCGTGTAAAAAATAATTGCTCCTATTAGTTTCAGTTCTGAACAGCTCTGAATGGAATAACAATTCTCCATGTTTCTTTGAATGGCAGGACTGTAAAACCCATCTGTACACTGTGCTAGTGGAGATTATTCAGTGTGGACGGATGGAGACGGAAACCTGCTTAAATTCAGTGGTGTTGTTAAGCGAAAATAAACATAGTGTAAGTAGCTCCAATATTGCCTAAGGAATGGAAGCCTGCATTTCCTTCTTCATTCAGAATATGAGCTTCAATCATTTAAAATGATTTTTTTTCATTTTCAGGTGCTGGTTATTTATGCTGATGGCAGCATTTTTGTTGATGGAATAGAAGTTAGGTTGCCGTTGGTAACAGGTAGGAACCAGTCATTGATATAATAGGATTTATCACGGATTGTCCATGACATAACAGGACATTCTAAGGATTTTTGTTGGTGCAAAGTACACATAAAAGCCACTTGTCAAGATACTGTCACATGCAAAGCGGCACAATGATGTTTAAAATAATCACATGATGTTGGAATGCACACCCAACCTAGTCCAGTGACAGAAGAGAGCATCAGGCTTGTTGAGGGAAGCAAACTATCCCCAAGAAAATCAATTTGGGGGTAAAACTGAAAATGAGAAGTAGAAACAAATCTAAAAATATCGTACAAGGATATAAAAACTGAATGAGATTGTTTCTTTTTCCAGCAAATTACACAATTTTTAGACCATCAACATTCCACGTCCTGTTGGAGACCCGATTTGGTTTGCAGCTGCAGATCCAGCTGGTTCCTCTGATGCAAGTGTACATGACACTGGACCAATCACATAAGGATAAGACATGCGGTAGGCATCATATTTGATCACCTCCACGGAAATGTAATTTGTATAATAGTAAATCCCTTATATAAAGAAATATGTAGCAAACACTGGTTTCATTTTCTTGACACTCTTTTGACTATCTTGTCTTTCACCTCATGGCAGTTTGCGGAGCATTGATGTGTGCAAATTGGCTGCCATATTCACCTACAAAATATAGTCACTACATTTTATAGTAAATCCTGTGAAGTGCTTTGGGACGTCCTCTCCAACGTGCTGTATCAAATGCAATGATTGTTACTATCCTATTACTAGCTACTGCACTGGCATGCATTTCCACATTATCTCATTCTCATTTATCATTTTTGACTTTTTTAAAAAATGTTTCAAAGAAGTATTTTAATGATCGGTTTTGTTGACCTAGGTTTGTGTGGGAACTATAATGATGTTCTGTACGATGATTACAAGACAGCCAATGGCTTGATTGAGGGAACAGCTGTGGCCTTTGCAAACACATGGAAAGCCCAAACAAAATGTCCAGACAAATCTGATCTTCTGGAAGACCCCTGCACTTCCAGTGTCGAAAACAGTAAGTGCTAAAGGGAATTTCAGGGGAGGTAAATAAAAGAATGAGCTGAATAGTTGAAGATACATTTCAACAGAATATTAAATTTTTGAAATGGATTTCCTGACCATTCTTCACATAAACCTAATGGAAGATTTGTACTGTGACTCAATTACTATGTTTAAAACTTTAAATTATCTATTTCAGGTTATTGCATATGAAAATAACATTTATAACAGAATCCTACAGAATTACACAGATGCTGATCAATTGAATCCAAATACCGTGAAATTCAGGAAATAGCCCGAATCACACAGGATTTGGGTTCTGATTTGAATGATGTTTGCTTCTAAAAGTGCACAAAATTTATATACATTTACTGTGAAATGCTGTGCTTACCCAAAAAATCCAGTGAATATACTGATGCAGGTACAACTTCTTTTCCAGAACAATATGCTGATTTCATGTGTTCTCACCTAACAAACCCAAATGGAAATTTTGCCGAGTGCCATTCCACCATTCACCCAGATGAGTACTTTAAGGTAAATCTATATCGCTACTTCTGCAATACCTCCTGTGTATTTTATTTCTATATTTATGCTCAGAACAGGCTTGGGCCAATGGCCTTTTCGTGCAGCAAAATTTTTTATGAGGTACAGAAAAAATGTATTTCCTAGTTAGGAATGGACAGAATCAGAAGACTATTACGAACCATCTGGTCCCAATTTTTGAAGAGTATAAAATAATAATTGTTTGAGGGATATGCTTGATTATGGTCATCAGCAGGTGAAATTTCTCTAAAAGAACCACAGAGCAGGAAAGAATGCAAAACATAGATGGAAGCTTTTGATGACAGCACAGCCAGCCAAGCTCATCAGCACAACTTGGAAGGGTAGACCAGTTATTGAGAGCAGGGATTCTTTCCTTTCAGCTCCTATTAATCCTGTAACCCAAAGCCCTAAAGGGTAGCATGGTCCTAGCTGGACAAGTATCAGAAAGCTTGCCATACAGTACATTCAATGCCAAGCGATACTCCAGCAGTACCCCAATGCACATTCTGGGGTCCCCCAGCCTTGCTTTTTGCCAACTTGTGCCTCATACTCTCCTAAATTAGATAAACAAATGCATCCCTCCAGGGAGAGAGTGCGCACTGCATTCCAACAACAACAACAAATTGCATTTACACAGTCGAGAGGACATCCCAAGGCAGTGGACAGTGCTTTTACCCGAGCTGTTTGTACCCGAGCTGAGGGTTGGAGTCAAGAGGGGTGGAGGACAAGGTGGGTGGAGGTGGGAGGATGGCACAGTCAGAGAGGAAGGACCAATAAATATTTCGGGAATTTCCATGTGTCTTAGGTAGGTAGGATGCAATGGAACTCTCAATTTGTATAATCTTAAGCAGCTGATGGGTTTCTGCATGTGTCCGGCTGACTAAAAAAAATGTTGTTGACTGAAGAACTGATCCATTAATGAAGAAGAATACATCTGTCAGGACTTTTGCCCGCACACTCCAATGGCTCAACTGATTAAATGTTTTCTTTTATTCTTTACCTCTAAGATAATTAGTTTGTCCTTTTCTTCTTTTTAAAGAAATGTACATACGACACCTGCAACTGTGAGAACAACAAGGACTGCATGTGTGCTGCCCTCTACTCATATGTTCGAGCTTGCGCAAGCAAAGGCATCGTGTTAACTGGCTGGCAGGGAGAAATCTGCAGTGAGTAATATTTCTAATTCATCAGGTAGCATAGCAACTTGGTGAACCAGAGGCAATTGATACAAGATCACAGCTCTTATCCCAGTAGTTACTTAGAGCGTAGAAAGATTTGTAGAAAACATACAGGGATGCCAAAGGGCAAAGGGGTTGTCGAATGTACTCTTTAGCACTGATGTTTCAACAGGTGACTGTTAACTGTGTCAATGCTTTGAGTCATCCTCACAATGTGAAAGAGAGAAAAATATATAAATATTGATGTTAATTGTTGATGTGTTTAACCTTCTCTGCACAATAAAGGCAGAAGAAGCTGTATTGTAAAGCTCCATTGTGTGTCTGGTTTACCTGTAAGCATGTATGTAGCTTCTGTTTACATGAGGTGGGTTCTGAGAGATGTTTCTGATATGGAGGATCATAGCACAGTGCTTGTTGACCGTTGAATCCATTCACTTGTCTAGTCAGATTCAGTTCAACAGACTGATTGTTAACATTATTATTCTGAATCTTCTATTTCTCTCTCTGCTTTTGCATTCCTCTCTCTGCTTCTCATCCACGCATTCATTACATCTAGGCTCGACTATGCCAGCTACCTGCTTGTCAGCCTTCCCAACTCTTCCCTCCAGAAGCTGCAGATCACTCAGAATTCTGCAGCTCGTGTTCTCTCCATCACCAAGCTCCACGACCCTATCATCCCCACCTTCGCCCAGCTCCACTGGCTCCCCATCCCCCAAAGGATAGATTTAAAAATCTTTGTCCTTGCCTTCAAAGCCCTCCACAGCCTTGCTCCTTCCTTCCTCTGTGATCTGCTAATTCTATATCAACCTGTCCACTCCCTCTGTTCAGCAGGCTCCGGCCTGCTCCACATCCCCCATCCGGCCCGGCCTGCCCCACCATTGACCTTTCTTCAGCCTTTGTGCCCCCTCCCTTTAGAACTCCATCCCAGTCCCTTTGCCTGCTCCCTTGTCTCCTTCAAGATAAGCCTCAAGTCCCTTCCCTTCAACTATGCTTTCGGTCACCCCTACACCTATCCTCCCTGCTCTCCACCCTTCCTGATCCAAGCCCTCTGCTCGGGACCAAATTCCTGACTTCCAGCTCCATGGGTCGTTCTCCCAATGTGAAAGGCACTGTACAATGTAATTTGTTGTTTGTGATTGTTGTTGTTGTCTTCCTCTCACTTTCTCTCCCTGCTTCTGTCTTCCTCTTTTTCTGCCTCTCTCTATCTCTCTCCCTCTGTTGGATTTCCTTTCTCTCACCCTTAAAGTCTCTTTCTCTCGTTGCTACCAACTTTCTATCTCACACTCTTTATCTTAATTGTTGAATGAGACACTTAACTCTTGTTGCCAGTTCTCAGTTGCATTGTGGAGATATCTTGTAACCTTGTGCACACAAATAATTTTTTTATTGACATTGCAGTTCCACTTCACTTGTGTATCACAGCCAGTTACATAGCCTGTGGATAGCTGGCTTCAGGATACAGGATATTTTACTATAATGATAAAGTAATGGTTTTAAAGTAATGGTTCTTTTTGTAAAGTGAAAGTGCCCTTCACATAGGATAATGTGTCAGTGGCAGAGTTGGATGCCAAGCAAAGGAGGAGGAGTGGGAGGTGATCATAGGCATCATTGAAGAGGTAGGTTTTAAAGATAAAGAGGGGGCCAGCTGGAAGGATAGAGGTTGTGAGTTACAGAAATTAGCAGTGTAATCTAGTGGGTAATATGAACAATTGGTCAAAACTTTAAACTTATAACTAAACTAGTAAAATAGGAGTCCAGACAAAGTGTTGTAGGAATACCGGGGCAACTTCCTCAGAAGGCAATAGATACCAAGTTGATTGAAGAATTGAAAAAAAGAGATAAACAGATGTAATAATTGGGGTCTATGAAATTTAATGCTGAGATGCGTGGCCCACTGGAAAGCTCACAGAGAGTTTATTGTACCCATCATCCACCTAGTCAGGGCTCAAACCCACGCTGGTTGGATGTCAAATGACCAAATAATGACCATTCTCCATGGGGGAGGAGGTAAGTGGGGCCTCCTTGGAGCTGAACTGACTCCAGGCTGGCAATGGAATGTCGGAATTGAGCCAGCCCTCAGTGGCAGTCTCGGTCATCCGGTTCCTGAGCCAGGCGGGTGCGCAGTATTCCAGGGCACTGGTGATGACAGCACAGCCAGCCTGGCTTATCGGCAGGACCTAGAAGGGCAGACCAGTCTTTGAGGGTAGGGTGTCATTCAACTCAGCTCCTGTTAACCCTGCTTGGAGTTCATGGGTAGGATGGTCCTAGCTGAACAAGCAGCGGGAAAGCTTGCAATTTCAAAGGCAAGCTATGCGTTTTTTGCTGGATAGATTCCAATAGTTACCCCGACGCATACTCTGGGGTCCCCAAGCCTTGGCTCTTGCCAACCTGCAGATTCTCTTAACACCTGGCTGATCTCAACAAATAAAAAATCCATGAAATCATAACATACTTAGTAATTAGGTTGCAATTGCTAGTCAGCACTTCTATATTCACTGCCCATACATGTAGCCAGCCAGCTCCCATGCTAAAAAATGACTAACTGGTCATTAGGTCACTGCCGACATAACATCCAGCACATGTGCAGCAATCTAATGACCTGTAAGCTGGCCAGTTTTAGTGCAGGAAGCCTGAGGGCTTTTTGGTAAATAAATATTAGGTCCACACCCCAATTGCTCTACAAGTGAATCCAAGATGAAGTAAAGGTACAATTGCATAGATTATGTATTTCATTTGGATATTGTGATCAGTTTTGTCCTTCCATCCTATTAACCTATATTAACAATATTAACCTTGAAGCAAATTCACCAGATCCAAAAGGATGATCTTATAGTGCAGGTTAAGATCAGAAAAGATTTCTTTCAATTGTGAGAATGTGGTGTTCCTATTTTCAAGATATTTTCACACAGGACTAACTATCTACACCTGACATTTAGCAATAATCATTAGCTTGAAAAAGCAGTCATCCATGGTCTCCTAATAATCCTCTTATTTATATACTGTTTGTTTCCAGATTCTTACACAAACACCTGCCCTGAGACACTTACCTACAGTTATGATATGAAAAGTTGTGGGCGCACCTGTCTTTCTCTGAGCGAGAAGGACCCTACATGCGGAATTAATCACGTGCCTGTGGATGGGTGTGGCTGCGCTGAGGGACTATACATGAACAAAAATGACAGATGCGTGTCTTCGCATGAGTGTCCATGTCGCTACCATGGCACCTACCTGAAACCCGGGGACAAAGTTCTACAAGAAAATATGAAATGGTAAGTTAATATAGCATACACTGAATCTGCACGGCAAATAATAAAGTATTTGTATGATTGACACCCTTTCTACTTATCTGTTTCAGTGAGTGTAAAAATGGGAAAATCCATTGCCCTTCTACGATGTCAATATTCAAGAGTAGATTCCGTAAGTGCTGAAAATTTAAGATATATTTATGTGTGAATATCTATTTATTTGATAATTTAAACATTTCTATCTAAATACATGAGCTGACTTTATAAGCATTCCATGTATTGCAGACTGCGTTCCACCAATGATCTATCGTGACTGTAATGCTGTACCAGATACAACAGGGATAGATTGTCCCAGGACCTGCGGAAACATTCAAAGGGATTGTGTAGGTATCCTTTATAACAAATAATTAAAAATGATTAGGTATAAAAATGGGCACGAGAGGTGATGGCTAACTACTTTCTGAGGTTGCTCTTCCCTTTCCAAAAACAAAGTAATCACTTTAATTGACTATTGCAGGTCTATGGAGTGTTTATTTTTTCTTAACTATCTCAAGTGTGACTTTCAAAGTGCTGTATTTCTACCCACGGGTGTTGCTATATTTAAAGCTAAACACAAAAGCACTTTGAGCCTCACATGTCCTAGGAGCATAATGGGAAGCGTAAACAGACAACAACAACATTACATTTGTATAGCGCCTTTCACGTCGGGAGAACGTCCCAAGGCACTGGACAGAGTACAGCATTTCAGACCCGAGCTGCGGTTAAGGGTGGGAGAAGGGAAGGGAGGGGAAGGGCACTCGCCGATGGCATGGTCGAAAAGGAGGGTCTTGAGGCGGGACTTGAAGGAGGCTAAGGAAGGAGCGAGACGAAGTGATCGGGGGATGGAATTCCAGAGGTTGGGGCAGAGTGGCTGAAGGCTCTCCCGCCAATGGTGGGGTGGGTGGGTCGGGGGACATAGAGCAGCCAGAGCCGACTGAGCGGAGGGAATAGGCGGGTTGGTAGGGGGTTAGGATGTTGCAGAGGTAGGGTGGGGCGAGGCCATGGAGGGCTTTGTAGCTGAGGACCAGGATCTTGAACTGGATCCTCTGAAGGATAGGGAGCCAATGTAGTCGGGCGAGAATGGGGGAGATGGGATCACGGAGTTTGGTGTGGGAGAGGTACGGGCTGCAGAGTTCTGGATCTGCAGCCTGTGGAGGGAGGAGTTGGGAAGGCCGACAAGCAGGGGGTTTGCATAGTCGAGCCTGGAGTTGAAGAAAGCATGAACAAGAGTTTCAGCGCCTGAGGGTTGAGGCAGTGGTGGAGTCGGGTGATGTTACGGAGGTGAGGGAAGACAGAGCGGGTCATGGCTTGAATGTGGGGGAGAAAAGACAGTTGAGGGTCGAACAAGACACCGAGGTTCCTGACTGACTGGTGAGTTGAAATGTGCAACCATGGAGGTTGATGCTGCCACAGCCTGAGGTGCGGAGGCGCTGGCGCGAGTCAATCAGGAGGGCCTCAGTCTTGTTCACATTCAACTGTAGAAAATTTGCCCTCATCCAGGACTTGATGTCCGACAGACAGTCTGTCAGGACAGCAGTGGGTCTGGAGTTGAGGGTAGGGGCAGACAGATAGTCTGTCAGGACAGCAGTAGGTCTGGAGTTGAGGGTGGGGGCAGAAAGATAGAGACAATACATTTACTCAATTCAGATCCAAATTCTAACCTGGTTGTTAAAACTAGTGCCTATAAGTCTGGTTCTGGACATGGTATAAACAACAAAATTGGGGATACTTCAGACAAAAGTGGCTACTCACTCAGGTTTCCCACTTAAAGATCAAATTCTATAGATTCGAATATATATATATCTACACACACACACAGAAAGAAAAAGCTATAGGATTTAAAAGAGATTTAAATAAAGAGTTAAAAGTGCATAATCTCAATCAAACTGTGTTTTTTTTTTCCTCTTCTGTTTAATTTACTAACTGACTTGTTTTTCCAACAGTATAATGAGGAATGCAGACCGGGCTGTATATGCCCCGACAATCTGTTCAAAAACGAAGCTGGCAAATGTGTCATTGAAGACGAGTGCTACTGTTCACATAACGGTACCTCTTATTCACCTGGATCCAGAATTAAGACTGATCGCAAAATTAGGTAACTTACCACCTACAATTCATCTAAACATTTAATATAATGTTTTCTAACAAACTGGAAATATCTACTTAAACTTTGTAGAAATATTATATTACAAAACCAGTTCCTGTGTTAATATCTAGTATTATTTTTAACCCATTACATCACATTTCATGTACAACACATGTTCTTGCTGCAGTAAAATCAAACTATGTGAGGGAATAAAACAATTTAAGATGATCTAAGGTTACAAATTCAACCTAGATTTACTGTACTAAACAGCATTTGAGAATGTGCAGATTTAGTAAATTGATAAATTCAGTTTTAACTTTAAACAAGCAGATTTTGACTTTTTCAATCCCATTTCTTCACCTCTTCTCTATTTGATTCTGAAACTGTAGCCTTTTGGAGCAGGACATTTAACATTTTCACAACCCTTTGTATGAACAAATGTTTTTGAATTCACTGTAAGCTGCTTAGTTGTGCTTAATTTTAAGATGCTATCTCCCCTGTTCTGGAATCTAGTTGGCTTCTGATATCACAACTGTTCATCATAGTTTGACATTTTTTGTGTATTACTTCAAACCTTTTATTTCTACACAGCACATGTCAGAAAGGCATTTGGGGGGACTCTATACCCATTCCCTTCATTGGAAAATGCACAGCATATGGAAATGGCCATTACATTACATTTGATGGTGTTCGTTATAATTTTGATGGGAATTGTGCATACGTCCTGGTGCAGGTAAGCTTTTATTTCCCATTTCCAAATTACCACCCCATCCCCAAGCTCCCTTTCCTTTCCAAGGTCTTGGAATGAGTCATTGCTTTCCAGCATCGCCTCTTCCTCTCCCGTCAATCGGGTTTCCGTGCCTCCCACAGCACAGAAACAGCTTTGGTCAAAGTGACAAATGACATTTTGTCCATCTGCGCCCAGGGCTCCCTCTGCCTTCTCATCTTCTTTGACCTCTCTGTTGCTTCAATACAGTTGACTACTCTATCCTCCTCCATCGCCTCTCCTCTCACCTCAACTTTCATGTCCCTGTCCTTGAGTGGCTTAGTTGCTACCTCTCACACTGTCTCCACTTCATCACTACAAACAGCTTCTCCTCTAGCCCCCGCCATCAAGGCCCTCCATGGCCTTGCCCCTCCCTACTTCTGCAACCTGCTGACCCCATGTTCACTCCTTCCGCTCAGCCTGCTCCGCATCCCCCGCCTGGCCCAATTCCCCCATCAGCAGCTGGGTCTTCAGCCTTTCTGCCCCCACTCTATGGAACTCCATCCCACATTCCCTTTGACTCGCTCCCTCCCTTGCTTCCTTCAAGGTGCATCTTGAAAATCCCAGGCATGAATCCATATCTCACTGTTCCAGAACACAGCGATGAAACACCAATTAACTGCTCCAATATGTCATTTCTAAATTAATTACATGTCAAAGTAATGACTTGATTCTCTACTCTGAATTTCCAGGATTATTGCGGAGACCAATCCAGCAACGGCACTTTCAGCGTTGTTATAGAAAACATTCCCTGTGGGACCACTAAAACAACATGCTATAAGTCAATCAAACTTTTCTTGAATGTAATGTATTAGTTTTCTACCTATTTATTTCAAATCTATTATACTGATGTTTAAATGTTATTTTGGAGCTAAAACCTAATTATTTCCTTTTTCAGAATTTTGAACTGGTTCTAGGTGAAGACAAACACAAAGCAATAAGTCCAAATGAAAATGAACCATTCCCTTTCATTGTCCGTACTCTTGGCCTTTTTGTGGTGGTAGAAGCTAACAACGGATTGACTTTAATATGGGACAAAAAGACTAGCATCTTTATCGAGCTGACATCTTCTTACAAGGTACAAGTAGAAAATAGCTGCAATCCAAATATCCATTTTCCTCAAACATTTATAAAGTATCAACACACAAATATCTGATCTTTTTAGAAAGGTACAATAGGGCTATTATACGCCATTCATTAGAAATACACAATAAATGATTTGCTAAAATTAAGAGACAATATATAATAGTTAACATTTATGATTTATTTGGAGACAATGGTTCATTGACGTTTTCCTTTTGAAACATCAGGGAGAAGTTTGCGGATTATGTGGTAATTTCGATGGAAACTCCAATGAATTCACAACAAGGGGCCGGTATACCGTTGCTGACGTTTATGAGTTTGCAAACAGCTGGAAAGTGTCCCCTTTGTGTCAAGATGCTATTCATGGCAAAGATCCTTGCATCGAACATCCAGTTCGAAATGTATGGGCAATTTCGATATGCCAGATCATTATGAGTGAAGTCTTTAAAACGTGTCACGAAAAGGTTTGTGCAACTCTTTTCTATTTTTTAAATGTGTTATCCCTATTATATTTAAAATTATACATGAAATTATTAAATGCAAGGATTATTATTATTAATTAATCATTTGTTTACAGGTTGATGCAACTCCATATTTTGATGCATGCGTTCATGATTCGTGTTCCTGTGACACTGGTGGAGACTGCATGTGTTTCTGTACTGCTGTAGCTGCCTACGCTTTTGCCTGCAAAGAAGCTGGTGCATGTATTGATTGGAGGACTCCTGATATCTGCCGTATGTATACTCATGTACAAAGTGTTAATGAAATTTGGGGAAAGCATGTTTTTTATCCTGTTTGATTTCAGCAAAGACTGATCGAAGGAAAGTTTCCCCTCAGCAGTAATAATTTTTCAGGATTAAACAAATTTAGTTTCAATGGCATAAAACTGCGGAGATTGCCATTAATTAACACTTAAGTTGTCAATTTCCTTCAAAAGAATTTGTGATGTGAGTAATGGAAAAGTTGTAATAGTACAAGCCATGTCTTCTGAAATTCATACTAAAGTATTATGTTGGGGGGAAGGAGCTTTATTAGTTCAAATCCACGATATATTTGACCTAATGAGAAAGGCTGATGCCGACATCAGGGTTCCTAAAATTACATTTCCCTACAACATGTCCCTCACTTTCAGAATCTTCACTACCTGAATAAAACATAAGATGTATGTATAATTCAAATGTTTTCATGAATGCCCTCCCAGTTCAATTTTTGATCAATATATTAGACAGTGAACACAAAAACTTTGATCTTATCAGATAGTTGAATTATTTTGACATTATGTGTATTGAATTCCCAAGTGCTGAATACCATCAACAACAACAACAAAATTATATTTGTATAGTGCCTTTCACGTTGGGAGGACGTCCCAATTCAGGAGTTGACCTGTATTACTGGGGTAAATGGTTGGTTTACGCCAACTCTGCTTGCCAGACGACAAGACTCTTCAAAAGCTCACTATCTGGAGCTCTGCAACTCATTGCTTTCCTGCACTAATCTCCGCAAGCCTATCAACTTCAAGGTCCACTTCCTCTTTGACCACGCCTTCAATCATCTTTCCCCCCACCACCACCTCCACTCTCCCAGGCCCCACTCCAAGTTCAGGTTCAAACCTTAAAATGTCCATGGTCTTGGGATTTCCTCCCAATGAGAATGGTACTATATGAATGTAAATGTGTATTGCATTATATTTTTGATAGAATAATAGACATAAACTAACATTGCATTCACCTCTCAATCAAGAGACCTGGGTTTGATTCCCGGCAGGGCAAAACGTTGAGCAAGTTTCCTTACTCCACACGCCTCTGTTTACCTAGCAGTAAGTAGGAACCTAGTTGTTAGTCAATTGATGGATCGCTTTTCCAGGGGTAATAATTCCTTCAAAAAAAATATTAATAAATTGATCACTTCAATCGACGACTGTTTATGGGACACTGCTGTGTGCAATTGACTGCTGTGTTTCGCCGACAAAAGATAATCAATTCACTTCATAGGATATTCTGTGAAGCGGTTTGAGACGCCTGGAAGACGTGGTAAATCACTATATCAAATGCAAGGATTATTATTGTGAGATTCCCACTAATCATTGTGCAATACACTAACTGACCACCAGGTGACAGTGTCAGTGCCTCACCCAAGGGCTCATGTACATTCACAATCTCAGCCTTACTTATGTTGAAGTCCTGGAGCTCAAACGGTAAAAAGTTTAGAAGTAAAACTGATTCTCATAGTAATAATAATTATAATCCTCACATTTGATATATTGCAGGTCGTAATTTGCATATAATAATAATAATCCTTGCATTTGATATAGCGCTTTTCACGTCGGGAGGACGTCCCAAAGCGCTTCACAGAACACACTGTAAAGTGAATTGACTGTATATCAGCATCTTAGCCCCGAGGCTCTGGAACTCTATCCCCCAGTGCCTTCGCCTTGCCTCCTCCCTCTCCTCCTTCAAGGCCGGTCTCAAAACCTTTCTCTTTGACCGAGTCTTCAGCTCCCCTCTCGACTCTCTTCCCCCCTTCTCGCTCCCTCCCTCCCCTCACCCTGACCATTTCCCCCCTCCTCGCTCCCTCCCTTCCCTCCCCTCACCCTGACCATTTCCCCCCAATGCTCGGGTCATGACCCAACTGTGCAGCGCCTTGGGACGTCCTCCTGACGTGAAAGGCGCTTTATAAATGGAATCTTGTTGTTGTTGTATTTGTGGGCGAACGCGGCAGCCAATTGCGCACACAATGTCCCACAAACAGTCATAGATTGAAAATGACCGATTTATTATTGTTTTTGGTTTTTGGAGGGATTATTATTAGGCTCTGTGTGGAGTAAGGAAACTTGCCCAAGGTTTCGCCCTCTGCCTGGAATTGAACTCAGGTCTCTCACTTGCAAAGCGAGTGCTCTAACCACTGTGCTACAGGAATACACGATATAGCAAAATCCTACAAATAGCCACAAATTGAATGAACAATTTTATCTGGGGCAGTGTTGCCCAGGAGAATAGAAGAAACTCCATTCTCTCTTTGAATAGCACTGTGGGATCTTTAACATCCATCTGTACAGACAGGATCTTAAAGTAACTGTGTATGTGGGAAACACGGCAATCAATGTCCCACAAACAACCGTAAAGTGAATAATCAATTTTATCTGGGGAATAGTTGGCCAGGACACCAGGAGAAACTCTGCAAAGTAATGTAACACTTTTATATCAACTTCAGAATAAGGCACTTCCTTTATTATGACATAACTAATAACTATCAAACCAGATTAAAAGCTGACAACTATCTCTAGGGACTACAATGTAAAGCCAATGTAAATCAGTCAACTGTATGAGCTCCAAGAAAAATGGCAGAGGGCACAACTTTGAAAATTGAATCAAGAATTCGGAGGGAGGGCGGGAGGGGGAGATGCTGCCACCTCGTGGCCATTAGTGCCTTACATCATGGCCGTATCCACCTGATATTAAATTGCATCGCAAATTGCGGAGATAAAATTAATCCACGCTTAATACATTGAACAACCCAAATGTTGCCTCCTTCAAGACTCATCTGAAGACCCTCTTCTTTGACCGTGTTTTCGATCTCCCCGCCCTCCACTCTCCCCAATCCCCAGCACAGGTCCGAATCTCTGCCTGTACAGCGCCCTGGGACATCTTCCCAATGTGAAAGGCGCTATACATATATAATTTTGCTGTTGTTGCTACCTCAACAGGAGAGACATCCAAAAAAATACCAGACAGAAACACTAAGGGATATAGACAAGACAGAGAGTATATGTTTCACAAGCCAAGCTGGGGAGATTTGTGAGTCCGGATGTGAAGAAGGATAAAGGAATGAATGAGTATCTCAGCAGCTTGAGGATGACGTAGTGGCAGGGAAGACTTGTTGCTACAATTTCTTCTGCTGAGACAAAAAGATGAAGGAAAGCCAAGCAAATGCAAGCCCAGATATAGGATATGAAGGATAATTGGAGGCAGAGCTGGATTAAGAATTCTTGGGGCCCTGGGCACCAAGAACATTCCGGACCCTATGCACGGTGCAGGGGGCCCTAGAGCCGGGGCGGTTGGGCCTCATGTTCGCTGTCAGTTTTCCGGATAAACGCCAGCTGCTCACCATGCATTCGGGATAGCCCAGCCTGCCTGGGCAAACCGCCACACCTGTTTGCCACCATCCCCTCCTAGGAATAGGGTCCTTTCACCCGTGCAGGACAGCATGGTAGCCTGTGTATGTTGTCGTACCATTGGGGCCTCATCACGCCCATGCCAAGAGCATGCCACAGCCTCTCAACCTGCGAATACGGGCACAGGGCACCCTGGAAAGGACTCATATTCAGCTGGCATAATTTTTAGGCAACTATCTTAGAAAGAAGTATGAAACACTGTGGTCCCGCCAGTCCAACTGAAGAATTCTCAGCTCATTAGCCCTAGACTTGTTGCTACAATTTCTTCTGCTAAGACAAGAATAAAAAAAAGGGATAAAGAAAATAGGGGGATAACAGGAACATAAAAATGACAATGAGGGAAAGATTTGCAAAGAAAACATCAAGCAAATTATTGAAATAACTGCTTAGTATTTAACACAGATTTCCTTTCCTTTTAGCCATGTTCTGTGAATACTACAACCCTTCCTTGGAAGTTTGTGATTGGCGCTATTACCCCTGTGGAGCCAATTTAAAAACCTGCCTGAACCCAGAGGGCCTCAATGTCACTCTTCAGCTAGAAGGTAATTTACATTTTTGCATTTTTGCATGACTTTCATTTTCCCCTTGGGGAGGAACGTGAGCAGGTTCTCCTTTGAGTTGAGCTGGCTCTAAGCTGAAATGCTTGGCCTCAGAATGCCAGAATTGGTCCAATCCTCTGTGGTAATCTGGCTCAGTTGGTAGCACTCTTGCCTCGTGGTCAGAAGATTGTGGGTTCAAGCCCCAAGTCAGGACTTAGAACTGATACAGACTGGGCTGACACTCCAATGCAGTACTGGGATTGTTCTGTATTGTTGGATGTGCCAGCCTTCGAATGAGATGTTAAACTGAAGTCGCTTTTGTGTCTATTGAGGTAGACATTAATAATCCCATGACACTATTCTAAAAGAGAGGTGGGCGGGGAGGGTTCTGATGTCGTAGCTACCAATCCCCAAAATAAAATTGGTCATTCACTCCATGTTTCGGACATTGTTGTGCACAAATTGTTTTTTCATCTACAAAATAGTCATACCATTTTACAGCATATCCTGTAAAGTGCTTTTAGACATCTTGACGACATAACAACAAATTGCATTTATATAACGGCTTTTCAATGGGTGGACATTCTAAGGTACTGGACAATGAAGGGTTTGCACCTGAACTGGAGGGTGGAGTCAAGAGGGAAGGAGGACAAAGAATGTTGAGGTGCAGCTAGAAGGTGCGGTCGAAGAGCAAAGTTTTGAGATGGGCCTTGAAGGAGACAATTGAAGCAAATATTTAATGGAAAGATACAAATTGCTTCAGGTGATCTAGGATTGTGCGACATTAGTTTCAGAACACATGATCCTGGATCCAATTTAAACAGATTCACACTCTGAGTGTGAATCAGTTTAGCTGTCTAAATTAACAATGCCAATTCAGTTTCTCCTCTAAAAGTTTACAATGTACATCTTGCTTTTGATTTATTTTCTCTTAGGCTGCTATCCTAAGTGTCCACCAGACAAGCCCATCTATGATGAAATTAAAAAAGAGTGTGTTGAGGACTGTCCCTGTTATGATGAAAATATGAACCGTTATGAATATAATGAGACTGTGCCGACCACCAATAACTGTGAAATATGGTATGTAGATTTTTTTGCAATGAATAGCAGACTCATTGTGAAATATTGTTGTGTCGATTCCTCAACAAACTCGTTATAGCGCTGGTTTGCTAAGAAAACAGAAGCAGTGTTGACCTGTGGCCAGCTTGCTGCACATGCATGTTGTGTCAATGTGCTATTTGCTGTACTAGATTTGGTGGCACATTGAGTCAGTGCACAAACTAACCTGTTTGTGGCAACAGGTTTGGTTATGTATTGTGAGGCTGGCGAGTCTGTATGCATGCACAGCACACAGAAGTGATGCTGATGTCCAAAAGTTGGCCACTTGTAGTGCAGAAACCAATTGATTTTCTGCACCCGCATAGAGCCTTCATATGGTCAATGGCGTCATGATGCGAAGGTCCCATGCCTTGTTATAGTATGCGTTGAGATTTTCTGGACTCCAACTACCGCATTATAACATGGATGCACTGTATCGTGTCAAACTCTGTAAAAACACGTATAATTGGAATGTTGTCTGCAGTCTAACAAATTGACAAATTATAACTTTCTTTTAGCTGGTGTACATCAAATGGCATCATATGTTGGAATGATAGCAGTGGTGAGTACAAACGGACTAAATTGTAAATTAAATGAAATCCTATTTCCAAATAGCCAATTTCAAACTTTATAAGTTTCCCATGTTTTTTCATTACAGCTTGTGTCTGTATATACAATGGCACAGTATACAGACCAGATGAAGTCATTTATAACATAACAGATGGTTTGGGAGATTGCATTATAGCAATTTGTGCTGCCAATGGAACAATTAACAGGACTATAGAGGACTGTACAACACCTACTCCAACCACAACTGCACTACCGATTACATCCACCTCTTCTATCATATCCTCAACAAGTAAGATGTTTATATTGACAGAGCTGTACAAAGATTTGGACATTTCAAAGTAGACCTTTCCTCAACTTGAAAATTTACCTCAGCATTGAGTATTTGCTTCTCACCAAAAGTGTAGACTTCCTGCTTCACATATCATATTCACAATTCTGACATGTAATTCATTGAAATTACTGTACAAGTTGTGGCTATTTTTTCTATGACCCCTCTGATGGTGCCAGATCAAACAATAGAGATAATATTCCTTACATTTCATATAGCTCCTATTACGTTGGGAGGATGTCTCAAATTGTTTCAAAGCTGACTCCCAATGACCTGCCCCTTCCCCAAGGAGTAATGTGCTGATTACATTCACTGTACGGAATATCAAGTTTCAGTTATTATGTTAAGTATTACAAATGTATGGCACCTATCTGAGAACAGTCTTAGTTGAATATTGTTCTCATCTGAGTTCCCATATATTCACTTTGCATATTTCAAGTTCTATGTTATTGTGTCATCACCTAAAAATTAGTTTCTTGAATTTTATCCCTATTTTTAAAATTGTCTGCTCTTGTTTGAGCACCAAGTTTGCACATGCCATTCCTCTTTCAAGCAGCCAGGCAGCAAGCATAAGCAATGAGAGCGGTCTTGCACCAACTATCATAAAAGGTGCGCAATAAAACCTGTTTTGTTCAGACATTCCGATACCCCTCATTTATCCTCAACAAACCACTCAAGATTTCACCACGTTTAGTTTGTCAAGATCAGTTTTAATGAAAATACTAACCAAATTATCAACATAATTTTCTCTTCAGTTACTGATCCTCATACTGTGAATTTCCAGACTTTTCTGTTTCAGTTTTAGTTTTGCAGGAATCACAGGTTTCCTTTCTTACGTTCACATATAACTACACTATAACACATTGGGATTTTGAAACTATTTTGACTCTGATAATGTTGAAAAAAGTGTTTTTTTTTGAGACATTTATTTTACTTTTTCAGCATTCATACCACCACCTTCAACGACCATGACAACGCCAAAAATAGCTACAAGTAAGCAAACTTAAATGTTACTCATTTCAAAAACTTATCTACAACAACATTTATATGTAGCCCCCTCACACAGGGTAGCGTCCCAGGGCATTTAATTTTCAGAGGTAGGAATATATAAAAGTTGTTTGGGCAAGATAATGCCAAGCAAAAGTCCTAGCTGGAAAAATTGTTTTTAATATCATTTAACTGTGCATTTGCATTAAAAAGTTTGTAAAAACTTGAAAAGAGAAAAGTGAAAATAAACTTGTTCATCAGTTATTAATTCCGTATGAATGTTGAATGGTAGCCACTTTCTAATCATTGACCAACATTATAAACAAAACAATATTTTCTTTCAATAAGAAAAAATTTTTTCCCCATTAATGGCTTCTCCTCCAGCCCCCACACCATCACATGTGGCATCCCTCAAGACTCTGTCCTTGGTCCTCTCCTTTTCACATCTGCATGTTACCCCTTGGTGACATCATCCATAGGCATGGAGTCAACTTCCACACCCAACTCTACCTCTTTGCCTCCACCCTCGATTCCAGGTCCACTGCTGTCCTCACAGACTGCCTGTCGGATATCAAATCCTGGATGAGAGCTAACTTTCTGCAGATGAATTTCAACAAGACCAAGGCCCTCCTGCTTGGCTCCCATCAGCGCCTCAATACCTCAGGCACTGTCAGCATCACCCTTCATAGATGCACTCTACACCTCACAGAGCCAATATAAGAACATAAGAAATAGGAGCAGGAGTAGACTATTCGGCCCCTCCATTTAATAAGATTATGACTGATCTAACCTAATTTCATTTACCCGCCCTTTCCCCATAGCTCTTAATCCCTTTAGTTTTTAAAAATCTATCAATCTCAATATGGAACCTCGGCATCCTGTTGACCATCAACAGTCTTGATCAACCCAATGAGGAAGGTGCTGGATCTTGTTCTGGGGAATAAAGTGGGGCAAGTGGACCAGATTTCAGTGGGAGAGCGATGGGATAACTGATCAAAACATCATTAGGTTTAGAGTACTTATGGAAAGGGACAAGGAACAATCAAAGGTGGAGATACTCAATTGAAAGAGGGCTAATTTCAGTGAATTGAAAAGGGATCTAGCCAAGGTGGACTGGAAAGAAAGATTGGTAGGCAAAACGGCTAATGAGCAACTGGAAACTTTCAAGTAGGAGATAGTTTGGGGACAGGACAAATACATTCCCACGAAGGAGAAAGGTAGGGCATCGAAAGCTCCCTGGATGATGAAGACCACTGGGATTAAAATAAAACAGAAAAAGGAGGCTTATAATAAATGTCCGGTCCAAAATACAGAAAGCAATCAAACAGACTATAGAAAGTACAAAGGAGAACTAAAAATGGAAAAAAGAGGGGCAAACAGATTGTATGAAAAAAGATTAGCGGGCAACATAAAGTATGTTATAAGCAGATAAAGAATTAAATTAGTTGAAGGTAGGGTGGGGCTGATTAGGGACCAAAGTGGAAATCTTCTTGTGGGGGCAGAGGGAATGGCTGACGTACTGAATGAGTACTTTGCAACTGTCTTCACAAAAGAGGATTGAAGCCAATACCACAGTATCGGAGAATAGGGTAGAGAAATTGGATGGGATAAAAATAAACAGAGAAGGGGTACTAAAAAGGTTGACGGTGCTCAAGGTAGATAAGTCACCCGGTCTGAACAGGATGCATCCTAAGTTACTGAGGGAAGTAAGGGTGGAAATAATGGAAGCTCTGGCCACAATCTTTCAATCCTCCTTGGATCCTGGAGTGGTGCCAGAGGACTGGGGCGATTGCAAATGTTACTCCACCATACAAATAGGGGGAGAAGAATAAACCTGGAAGCTACAGGCCAATCAACCTAACATAGGTAGTGGGGAAATTTCCAGAGATTATAATCCGGGACAAAATAAATTTTCACTCAAAAAAATATGGGTTACTAAAGGACAGCCAACACAGATTTGTTAAAGGCAAATCATAGCTAACAACCTGATAAGTTTTTTGATGAAGTAACGGAGAGGGTGGATGAAGGTAGTTCAGTTGATGTAGTTTATATGGATTTTCAAAAGGCTTTTGATAAAGTGCCACATAATAAACTTGTTAGAAAAATTGAAGCCCACAGTGTTAAAGGGACAGTGGCAGCATGGATAAAAAACTGGCTGGGGGACAGAAAGCAGAGTGTAGTGGTAAATGGTAGTTTCTCTGACTGGAGGGAAGTATCCAGCGTTGTCCCCCAGGGATCGGTATTACGACCAGTGTTCTTTTTAATCTGTATAAATGATCTGGACTTGGGTATAGGGAGCACAATTTCCAAGTTTGCAGATGATATAAAGCTACAAAAAGTCGTAAACAGTGAGCATAGTAGCAGACTTCAAGAGACAGACTGATATGACAGACACGATACAAATGTAATCTGTTGTTGTTTGTTATTTTTGCTTCACAGCGACCTGTGTGATAGTGCAGCAATGTAACTGGACAGACTGGATCAGTGTAAGTACTCCACAATTTGGGCCTGGAGAAGGTGATTTTGAAACTTACGATAAAATTAAGAAGGAAGGACAGGAAATATGTGACCCACCCAGTGAGATTAAGTGCAGATTAATTCAGGCTCCGGATGTCCCCTTGGAAAGCACAGGACAAACAGTTCATTGCAACATTTCTTTTGGACTCATATGCAAGAATGATGAACAACCAGACATGGAAATGTGTTATAATTATGAAATAAGCCTCTGCTGTCCATACTATATTTGTCAACCTGACACGACTACACCTGAAAATACAATATCAACAACAAGTCAGACATCAAGTACTGAAACAAGTACACCGGTCACAACAACCTCAACTTTGACAACACCAACCATATCTATCATAACAGAGACACCAAATCTGTCTTCAAGCTCATTGGGAACAACTGGCACACCCATAGTTACACCTTCAAAAACACCCACGACAACTAACACCACTGGCTCCCCACCAACTCCCAGCACTTCAACATCAGGCAGCACAGAGGAAACAACCACAATCTGCACATCCGAAGCCACAGAAACAACAGAAGGTCCTCCTCACACTCCAACAACCACCATCCTAACTACACCAACACACAGTACTCCAAGCACGCCAGGAGAAACAAGTAGCAAGAGCACCTTTTCGACATCAACATCCACAAGCGTTCCAACAACTGCAACAGAAGGAACAATTAGTACAACAACCATTCCTTCCACTTCGTCACCCATCACAACAACTGGAACTCCATCCACTCGACCAACAGAAGGAACAATTAGCAAGACCACAGTCACACCGTCCGAAACACCCACAACAACCAGCACCACTGGCCCACCACCAACTCCCAGCACTTCAACATCAGGTAGCACAGAGGAAACAACCACAATCTGTACATCCGAACCGACAGAAACAACAGAAGGTACCACCATCAGCTCGACCATCATACATTCGACATCAACATCCACAAGCGTTCCAACAACTGCAACAGAAGGAACAATTAGTACAACAACCATTCCTTCCACTTCATCACCCACCACAACAACTGGAACTCCATCCACTCCACCAACAGAAGGAACAAGTAAGAAGAGCACTGTTTCTCCATCTACACCATTCACCAGTGAAATATCAAAAACGACAACTCCTACAGGATCCACTCCAACTCCCACCATCCCAACTACTCCAAAACACACACCTCCAAGCACGACAGGAGAAACAATTAGCAAGAGCACCTTTTCAACATCTATACCATTCTCGACTGAAACATCCACCACGACAACATCAACTGGATCCCCATCTGTAACAACAGGGACATTGTTTCCGTCATCAACCTCACCCGGAACACCTGAGACACCCACAGTTACACCATCCAAAACACCCACAGTCACACCATCCAAAACACCCACAACAACCAGCACCACTGGCCCACCACCAACTCCCAGCACTTCAACATCAGGTAGCACAGAGGAAACAACCACAATCTGTACATCCGAACCCACAGAAACAACGGAAGGTACCACCATCAGCTCGACCATCATACATTCGACACCAACATCCACAAGCGTTCCAACAACTCCAACAGAAGGAACAATAAGCACAACGACCATTCCTTCTACTCAGTCACCCACCACAACAACAGGAACTCCATCCCATACACCAACAGAAGGAACAAGTAGCAAGAGCACTTTTTCTTCATCTACACCATTCACCACCCAAGCATCCAAAACGACAACTCCTGCCGGGTCCACAGTTACTCCTTCCTCTCCAACTCCCATCAACCCAACTACTCCAAAACACACACCTCCAAGCACGACAGGAGAAACAAGTAGCAAGAGCACCTTTTCGACGTCTACAAAATTCTCCACTGAAACATCCACCACGACAACATCAACTGGATCCCCATCTGTAACAACAGGGACCTTGATTCCATCATCAACCTCACCCGGAACACCTGAGACACCCACAGTTACTCCACCCAAAACACCCACAGTCACACCGTCCAAAACACCCACAACAACCAGCACCACTGGCCCACCACCAACTCCCAGCACTTCAACATCAGGTAGCACAGAGGAAACAACCACAATCTGTACATCCGAACCGACAGAAACAACAGAAGGTACCACCATCAGCTCGACCATCATACATTCGACATCAACATCCACAAGCGTTCCAACAACTGCAACAGAAGGAACAATTAGTACAACAACCATTCCTTCCACTTCATCACCCACCACAACAACTGGAACTCCATCCACTCCACCAACAGAAGGAACAAGTAGCAAGAGCACTGTTTCTCCATCTACACCATTCACCAGTGAAATATCAAAAACAACAACTCCTACAGGATCCACTCCAACTCCCACCATCCCAACTACTCCAAAACACACACCTCCAAGCACGACAGGAGAAACAAGTAGCAAGAGCACCTTTTCAACATCTACACCATTCTCGACTGAAACATCCACCACGACAACATCAACTGGATCCCCATCTGTAACAACAGGGACATTGTTTCCGTCATCAACCTCACCCGGAACACCTGAGACACCCACAGTCACACCATCCAAAACACCCACAGTCACACCATCCAAAACACCCACATCAACCAGCACCACTGGCCCACCACCAACTCCCAGCACTTCAACATCAGGTACCACAGAGGAAACAACCACAATCTGCACATCCGAACCCACAGAAACAACGGAAGGTACCACCATCAGCTCGACCATCATACATTCGACATCAACATCCACAAGCGTTCCAACAACTGCAACAGAAGGAACAATTAGTACAACAACCATTCCTTCCACTTCATCACCCACCACAACAACTGGAACTCCATCCACTCCACCAACAGAAGGAACAAGTAGCAAGAGCACTGTTTCTCCATCTACACCATTCACCAGTGAAATATCAAAAACGACAACTCCGACAGGATCCACTCCAACTCCCACCATCCCAACTACTCCAAAACACACACCTCCAAGCACGACAGGAGAAACAAGTAGCAAGAGCACCTTTTCAACATCTACACCATTCTCGACTGAAACATCCACCACGACAACATCAACTGGATCCCCATCTGTAACAACAGGGACATTGTTTCCGTCATCAACCTCACCCGGTACACCTGAGACACCCACAGTTACACCATCCAAAACACCCACAGTCACACCATCCAAAACACCCACAACAACCAGCACCACTGGCCCACCACCAACTCCCAGCACTTCAACATCAGGTACCACAGAGGAAACAACCACAATCTGCACATCCGAACCCACAGAAACAACGGAAGGTACCACCATCACCTCGACCATCATACATTCGACAACAACATCCACAAGCGTTCCAACAACTCCAACAGAAGGAACAATAAGCACAACGACCATTCCTTCTACTCCGTCACCCACCACAACAACAGGAACTCCATCCCATACACCAACAGAAGGAACAAGTAGCAAGAGCACTTTTTCTTCATCTACACCATTCACCACCCAAGTATCCAAAACGACAACTCCTGCCGGGTCCACAGTTACTCCTTCCTCTCCAACTCCCATCAACCCAACTACTCCAAAACACACACCTCCAAGCACGACAGGAGAAACAAGTAGCAAGAGCACCTTTTCGACGTCTACACCATTCTCGACTGAAACATCCACCACGACAACATCAACTGGATCCCCATCTGTAACAACAGGGACCTTGATTCCATCATCAACCTCACCCGGAACACCTGAGACACCCACAGTTACTCCACCCAAAACACCCACAGTCACACCGTCCAAAACACCCACAACAACCAGCAGCACTGGCCCACCACCAACTCCCAGCACTTCAACATCAGGTAGCACAGAGGAAACAACCACAATCTGTACATCCGAACCGACAGAAACAACAGAAGGTACAACCATCAGCTCGACCATCATACATTCGACATCGACATCCACAAGCGTTCCAACAACTGCAACAGAAGGAACAATTAGTACAACAACCATTCCTTCCACTTCATCACCCACCACAACAACTGGAACTCCATCCACTCCACCAACAGAAGGAACAAGTAGCAAGAGCACTGTTTCTCCATCTACACCATTCACCAGTGAAATATCAAAAACGACAACTCCTACAGGATCCACTCCAACTCCCACCATCCCAACTACTCCAAAACACACACCTCCAAGCACGACAGGAGAAACAAGTAGCAAGAGCACCTTTTCAACATCTACACCATTCTCGACTGAAACATCCACCACGACAACATCAACTGGATCCCCATCTGTAACAACAGGGACATTGTTTCCGTCATCAACCTCACCCGGAACACCTGAGACACCCACAGTTACACCATCCAAAACACCCACAGTCACACCATCCAAAACACCCACAACAACCAGCACCACTGGCCCACCACCAACTCCCAGCACTTCAACATCAGGGAGCACAGAGGAAACAACCACAATCTGTACATCCGAACCCACAGAAACAACAGAAGGTACCACCATCAGCTCGACCATCATACATTCGACACCAACATCCACAAGCGTTCCAACAACTCCAACAGAAGGAACAATAAGCACAACGACCATTCCTTCTACTCCGTCACCCACCACAACAACAGGAACTCCATCCCATACACCAACAGAAGGAACAAGTAGCAAGAGCACTTTTTCATCATCTGCACCATTCACCACCCAAGTATCCAAAACGACAACTCCTGCCGGGTCCACAGTTACTCCTTCCTCTCCAACTCCCATCAACCCAACTACTCCAAAACACACACCTCCAAACACGACAGGAGAAACAAGTAGCAAGAGCACCTTTTCGACGTCTACACCATTCTCGACTGAAACATCCACCACGACAACATCAACTGGATCCCCATCTGTAACAACAGGGACCTTGATTCCATCATCAACCTCACCCGGAACACCTGAGACACCCACAGTTACTCCACCCAAAACACCCACAGTCACACCGTCCAAAACACCCACAACAACCAGCACCACTGGCCCACCACCAACTCCCAGCACTTCAACATCAGGTAGCACAGAGGAAACAACCACAATCTGTACATCCGAACCGACAGAAACAACAGAAGGTACAACCATCAGCTCGACCATCATACATTCGACATCGACATCCACAAGCGTTCCAACAACTGCAACAGAAGGAACAATTAGTACAACAACCATTCCTTCCACTTCATCACCCACCACAACAACTGGAACTCCATCCACTCCACCAACAGAAGGAACAAGTAGCAAGAGCACTGTTTCTCCATCTACACCATTCACCAGTGAAATATCAAAAACGACAACTCCGACAGGATCCACTCCAACTCCCACCATCCCAACTACTCCAAAACACACACCTCCAAGCACGACAGGAGAAACAAGTAGCAAGAGCACCTTTTCAACATCTACACCATTCTCGACTGAAACATCCACCACGACAACATCAACTGGATCCCCATCTGTAACAACAGGGACATTGTTTCCGTCATCAACCTCACCCGGAACACCTGAGACACCCACAGTTACACCATCCAAAACACCCACAGTCACACCATCCAAAACACCCACAACAACCAGCACCACTGGCCCACCACCAACTCCCAGCACTTCAACATCAGGTACCACAGAGGAAACAACCACAATCTGTACATCCGAACCCACAGAAACAACGGAAGGTACCACCATCAGCTCGACCATCATACATTCGACACCAACATCCACAAGCGTTCCAACAACTCCAACAGAAGGAACAATAAGCACAACGACCATTCCTTCTACTCCGTCACCCACCACAACAACAGGAACTCCATCCCATACACCAACAGAAGGAACAAGTAAGAAGAGCACTGTTTCTCCATCTACACCATTCACCAGTGAAATATCAAAAACAACAACTCCTACAGGATCCACTCCAACTCCCACCATCCCAACTACTCCAAAACACACACCTCCAAGCACGACAGGAGAAACAAGTAGCAAGAGCACCTTTTCAACATCCACACCATTCTCGACTGAAACATCCACCACGACAACTTCAACTAGCTCATCGTTCACCACTGAAGTTTCTATAACGACAACTGAAGTAATAGAAACAACAACATCTACAGGCACAACATCTATCACAGAGACACCAATTCCATCATCAACCTCTCCCGAATCGAGTGAAACAAGTTCTGTCACTCCATCAAAATCATTCCCAACAATCAGTACTACTGGTTCCATAACAACACCACCTTTAGCGCCAATAATAACTGTCAGCACAACTGTGACAATCCCTATACCAACGAGCCCAGAGGAAACAAGTAGCAAGAGCACCTTTTCGACATCAACACCATTCACCAGTGAAATATCAAAAACGACAACTCCTACAGGATCCACTCCAACTCCCAACATCCCAACTACTCCAAAACACACACCTCCAAGCACGACAGGAGAAACAAGTAGCAAGAGCACCTTTTCAACATCTACACCATTCTCGACTGAAACATCCACCACGACAACATCAACTGGATCCCCATCTGTAACAACAGGGACATTGTTTCCGTCATCAACCTCACCCGGAACACCTGAGACACCCACAGTTACACCGTCCAAAACACCCACAACAACCAGCACCACTGGCCCACCACCAACTCCCAGCACTTCAACATCAGGTAGCACAGAGGAAACAACCACAATCTGTACATCTGAACCCACAGAAACAACAGAAGGTACAACTTCCACTCCAACAACCACCATCCCAACTACACCAACACACAGTACTCCAAGCACGGCAGGAGAAACAAGTAGCAAGAGCACCTTTTCGCCATCAACATCCACAAGCGTTCCAACAACTGCCACAGAAGGAACAATAAGCACAACGACCATTCCTTCTACTCCGTCACCCACCACAACAACCGGAACTCCATCCCATACACCCATAGAAGGAACAAGTAGCAAGAGCACTTTTTCTCCATCTACACCATTCACCACTCAAGTATCCAAAACGACAGCTCCTACCGGGTCCACAGTTACTCCTTCCTCTCCAACTCCCACCATCCCAACTACTCCAAAACACACACCTCCAAGCACGACAGGAGAAACAATTAGCAAGAGCACCTTTTCAACATCTACACCATTCTCGACTGAAACATCCACCACGACAACATCAACTGGATCCCCATCTGTGACAACAGGGACATTGTTTCCGTCATCAACCTCACCCGGAACACCTGAGACACCCACAGTTACACCATCCAAAACACCCACAGTCACACCATCCAAAACACCCACAACAACCAGCACCACTGGCCCACCACCAACTCCCAGCACTTCAACATCAGGTAGCACAGAGGAAACAACCACAATCTGTACATCTGAACCCACAGAAACAACAGAAGGTCCTACTTCCACTCCAACAACCACCATCCCAACTCCACCAACACACAGTACTCCAAGCACGGCAGGAGAAACAAGTAGCAAGAGCACCTTTTCGCCATCAACATCCACAAGCGTTCCAACAACTGCAACAGAAGGAACAATAAGCACAACGACCATTCCTTCTACTCCGTCACCCACCACAACAACCGGAACTCCATCCCATACACCAACAGAAGGAACAAGTAGCAAGAGCACTTTTTCTCCATCTACACCATTCACCACTCCAGTATCCAAAACGACAACTCCTACCGGGTCCACAGTTACTCCTTCCTCTCCAACTCCCACCATCCCAACTACTCCAAAACACACACCTCCAAGCACGACAGGAGAAACAAGTGGCAAGAGTACCTTTTCGACGTCTACACCATTCTCGACTGAAACATCCACCACGACAACATCAACTGGATCCCCATCTGTAACAACAGGGACATCGTTTCCATCATCAACCTCACCCGGAACACCTGAGACACCCACAGTTACACCATCCAAAACACCCACAGTCACACCATCCAAAACACCCACAACAACCAGCACCATTGGCCCACCACCAACTCCCAGCACTTCAACATCAGGTAGCACAGAGGAAACAACCACAATCTGTACATCTGAACCCACAGAAACAACAGAAGGTCCTACTCCCACTCCAACAACCACCATCCCAACTCCTCCAACACACAGTACTCCAAGCACGGCAGGAGAAACAAGTAGCAAGAGCACCTTTTCGCCATCAACATCCACAAGCGTTCCAACAACTGCAACAGAAGGAACAATTAGCACAACAACCATTCCTTCCACTTCATCACCCACCACAACAACTGGAACTCCATCCACTCCACCAACAGAAGGAACAAGTAAGAAGAGCACTTTTTCTCCATCTACACCATTCACCAGTGAAATATCAAAAACAACAACTCCTACAGGATCCACTCCAACTCCCACCATCCCAACTACTCCAAAACACACACCACCAAGCACGACAGGAGAAACAAGTAGCAAGAGCACCTTTTCAACATCTACACCATTCTCGACTGAAACATCCACCACGACAACATCAACTGGATCCCCATCTGTGACAACAGGGACATTGTTTCCGTCATCAACCTCACCCGGAACACCTGAGACACCCACAGTTACACCATCCAAAACACCCACAGTCACACCATCCAAAACACCCACAACAACCAGCACCACTGGCCCACCACCAACTCCCAGCACTTCAACATCAGGTAGCACAGAGGAAACAACCACAATCTGTACATCTGAACCCACAGAAACAACAGAAGGTCCTACTTCCACTCCAACAACCACCATCCCAACTCCACCAACACACAGTACTCCAAGCACGGCAGGAGAAACAAGTAGCAAGAGCACCTTTTCGCCATCAACATCCACAAGCGTTCCAACAACTGCAACAGAAGGAACAATAAGCACAACGACCATTCCTTCTACTCCGTCACCCACCACAACAACCGGAACTCCATCCCATACACCAACAGAAGGAACAAGTAGCAAGAGCACTTTTTCTCCATCTACACCATTCACCACTCCAGTATCCAAAACGACAACTCCTACCGGGTCCACAGTTACTCCTTCCTCTCCAACTCCCACCATCCCAACTACTCCAAAACACACACCTCCAAGCACGACAGGAGAAACAAGTAGCAAGAGCACCTTTTCGACGTCTACACCATTCTCGACTGAAACATCCACCACGACAACATCAACTGGATCCCCATCTGTAACAACAGGGACATCGTTTCCATCATCAACCTCACCCGGAACACCTGAGACACCCACAGTTACACCATCCAAAACACCCACAGTCACACCATCCAAAACACCCACAACAACCAGCACCATTGGCCCACCACCAACTCCCAGCACTTCAACATCAGGTAGCACAGAGGAAACAACCACAATCTGTACATCTGAACCCACAGAAACAACAGAAGGTCCTCCTCCCACTCCAACAACCACCATCCCAACTATACCAACACACAGTCCTCCAAGCACGCCAGGAGAAACAAGTAGCAAGAGCACCTTTTCGACATCAACATCCACAAGCGTTCCAACAACTGCAACAGAAGGAACAATTAGCACAACAACCATTCCTTCCACTTCATCACCCACCACAACAACTGGAACTCCATCCACTCCACCAACAGAAGGAACAAGTAAGAAGAGCACTTTTTCTCCATCTACACCATTCACCAGTGAAATATCAAAAACAACAACTCCTACAGGATCCACTCCAACTCCCACCATCCCAACTACTCCAAAACACACACCTCCAAGCACGACAGGAGAAACAATTAGCAAGAGCACCTTTTCAACATCTACACCATTCTCGACTGCAACATCCACCACGACAACATCAACTGGATCCCCATCTGTGACAACAGGGACATTGTTTCCGTCATCAACCTCGCCCGGAACACCTGAGACACCCACAGTTACACCATCCAAAACACCCACAGTCACACCATCCAAAACACCCACAACAACCAGCACCACTGGCCCACCACCAACTCCCAGCACTTCAACATCAGGTAGCACAGAGGAAACAACCACAATCTGTACATCTGAACCCACAGAAACAACAGAAGGTCCTACTTCCACTCCAACAACCACCATCCCAACTCCACCAACACACAGTACTCCAAGCACGGCAGGAGAAACAAGTAGCAAGAGCACCTTTTCGCCATCAACATCCACAAGCGTTCCAACAACTGCAACAGAAGGAACAATAAGCACAACGACCATTCCTTCTACTCCGTCACCCACCACAACAACCGGAACTCCATCCCATACACCAACAGAAGGAACAAGTAGCAAGAGCACTTTTTCTCCATCTACACCATTCACCACTCCAGTATCCAAAACGACAACTCCTACCGGGTCCACAGTTACTCCTTCCTCTCCAACTCCCACCATCCCAACTACTCCAAAACACACACCTCCAAGCACGACAGGAGAAACAAGTAGCAAGAGCACCTTTTCGACGTCTACACCATTCTCGACTGAAACATCCACCACGACAACATCAACTGGATCCCCATCTGTAACAACAGGGACATCGTTTCCATCATCAACCTCACCCGGAACACCTGAGACACCCACAGTTACACCATCCAAAACACCCACAGTCACACCATCCAAAACACCCACAACAACCAGCACCATTGGCCCACCACCAACTCCCAGCACTTCAACATCAGGTAGCACAGAGGAAACAACCACAATCTGTACATCTGAACCCACAGAAACAACAGAAGGTCCTACTCCCACTCCAACAACCACCATCCCAACTCTACCAACACACAGTACTCCAAGCACGGCAGGAGAAACAAGTAGCAAGAGCACCTTTTCGACATCAACATCCACAAGCGTTCCAACAACTGCAACAGAAGGAACAATTAGCACAACAACCATTCCTTCCACTTCATCACCCACCACAACAACTGGAACTCCATCCACTCCACCAACAGAAGGAACAAGTAAGAAGAGCACTTTTTCTCCATCTACACCATTCACCAGTGAAATATCAAAAACAACAACTCCTACAGGATCCACTCCAACTCCCACCATCCCAACTACTCCAAAACACACACCTCCAAGCACGACAGGAGAAACAAGTAGCAAGAGCACCTTTTCAACATCTACACCATTCTCGACTGAAACATCCACCACGACAACATCAACTGGATCCCCATCTGTGACAACAGGGACATTGTTTCCGTCATCAACCTCGCCCGGAACACCTGAGACACCCACAGTTACACCATCCAAAACACCCACAGTCACACCATCCAAAACACCCACAACAACCAGCACCACTGGCCCACCACCAACTCCCAGCACTTCAACATCAGGTAGCACAGAGGAAACAACCACAATCTGTACATCTGAACCCACAGAAACAACAGAAGGTCCTACTTCCACTCCAACAACCACCATCCCAACTCCACCAACACACAGTACTCCAAGCACGGCAGGAGAAACAAGTAGCAAGAGCACCTTTTCGCCATCAACATCCACAAGCGTTCCAACAACTGCAACAGAAGGAACAATAAGCACAACGACCATTCCTTCTACTCCGTCACCCACCACAACAACCGGAACTCCATCCCATACACCAACAGAAGGAACAAGTAGCAAGAGCACTTTTTCTCCATCTACACCATTCACCACTCCAGTATCCAAAACGACAACTCCTACCGGGTCCACTCCAACTCCCACCATCCCAACTACTCCAAAACACACACCTCCAAGCACGACAGGAGAAACAAGTAGCAAGAGCACCTTTTCGACGTCTACACCATTCTCGACTGAAACATCCACCACGACAACATCAACTGGATCCCCATCTGTAACAACAGGGACATCGTTTCCATCATCAACCTCACCCGGAACACCTGAGACACCCACAGTTACACCATCCAAAACACCCACAGTCACACCATCCAAAACACCCACAACAACCAGCACCACTGGCCCACCACCAACTCCCAGCACTTCAACATCAGGTAGCACAGAGGAAACAACCACAATCTGTACATCTGAACCCACAGAAACAACAGAAGGTCCTACTCCCACTCCAACAACCACCATCCCAACTCCACCAACACACAGTACTCCAAGCACGGCAGGAGAAACAAGTAGCAAGAGCACCTTTTCGCCATCAACATCCACAAGCGTTCCAACAACTGCAACAGAAGGAACAATTAGCACAACAACCATTCCTTCCACTTCATCACCCACCACAACAACTGGAACTCCATCCACTCCACCAACAGAAGGAACAAGTAAGAAGAGCACTTTTTCTCCATCTACACCATTCACCAGTGAAATATCAAAAACAACAACTCCTACAGGATCCACTCCAACTCCCACCATCCCAACTACTCCAAAACACACACCACCAAGCACGACAGGAGAAACAAGTAGCAAGAGCACCTTTTCAACATCTACACCATTCTCGACTGAAACATCCACCACGACAACATCAACTGGATCCCCATCTGTGACAACAGGGACATTGTTTCCGTCATCAACCTCACCCGGAACACCTGAGACACCCACAGTTACACCATCCAAAACACCCACAGTCACACCATCCAAAACACCCACAACAACCAGCACCACTGGCCCACCACCAACTCCCAGCACTTCAACATCAGGTAGCACAGAGGAAACAACCACAATCTGTACATCTGAACCCACAGAAACAACAGAAGGTCCTACTTCCACTCCAACAACCACCATCCCAACTCCACCAACACACAGTACTCCAAGCACGGCAGGAGAAACAAGTAGCAAGAGCACCTTTTCGCCATCAACATCCACAAGCGTTCCAACAACTGCAACAGAAGGAACAATAAGCACAACGACCATTCCTTCTACTCCGTCACCCACCACAACAACCGGAACTCCATCCCATACACCAACAGAAGGAACAAGTAGCAAGAGCACTTTTTCTCCATCTACACCATTCACCACTCCAGTATCCAAAACGACAACTCCTACCGGGTCCACAGTTACTCCTTCCTCTCCAACTCCCACCATCCCAACTACTCCAAAACACACACCTCCAAGCACGACAGGAGAAACAAGTAGCAAGAGCACCTTTTCGACGTCTACACCATTCTCGACTGAAACATCCACCACGACAACATCAACTGGATCCCCATCTGTAACAACAGGGACATCGTTTCCATCATCAACCTCACCCGGAACACCTGAGACACCCACAGTTACACCATCCAAAACACCCACAGTCACACCATCCAAAACACCCACAACAACCAGCACCATTGGCCCACCACCAACTCCCAGCACTTCAACATCAGGTAGCACAGAGGAAACAACCACAATCTGTACATCTGAACCCACAGAAACAACAGAAGGTCCTACTCCCACTCCAACAACCACCATCCCAACTCCTCCAACACACAGTACTCCAAGCACGGCAGGAGAAACAAGTAGCAAGAGCACCTTTTCGCCATCAACATCCACAAGCGTTCCAACAACTGCAACAGAAGGAACAATTAGCACAACAACCATTCCTTCCACTTCATCACCCACCACAACAACTGGAACTCCATCCACTCCACCAACAGAAGGAACAAGTAAGAAGAGCACTTTTTCTCCATCTACACCATTCACCAGTGAAATATCAAAAACAACAACTCCTACAGGATCCACTCCAACTCCCACCATCCCAACTACTCCAAAACACACACCACCAAGCACGACAGGAGAAACAAGTAGCAAGAGCACCTTTTCAACATCTACACCATTCTCGACTGAAACATCCACCACGACAACATCAACTGGATCCCCATCTGTGACAACAGGGACATTGTTTCCGTCATCAACCTCACCCGGAACACCTGAGACACCCACAGTTACACCATCCAAAACACCCACAGTCACACCATCCAAAACACCCACAACAACCAGCACCACTGGCCCACCACCAACTCCCAGCACTTCAACATCAGGTAGCACAGAGGAAACAACCACAATCTGTACATCTGAACCCACAGAAACAACAGAAGGTCCTACTTCCACTCCAACAACCACCATCCCAACTCCACCAACACACAGTACTCCAAGCACGGCAGGAGAAACAAGTAGCAAGAGCACCTTTTCGCCATCAACATCCACAAGCGTTCCAACAACTGCAACAGAAGGAACAATAAGCACAACGACCATTCCTTCTACTCCGTCACCCACCACAACAACCGGAACTCCATCCCATACACCAACAGAAGGAACAAGTAGCAAGAGCACTTTTTCTCCATCTACACCATTCACCACTCCAGTATCCAAAACGACAACTCCTACCGGGTCCACAGTTACTCCTTCCTCTCCAACTCCCACCATCCCAACTACTCCAAAACACACACCTCCAAGCACGACAGGAGAAACAAGTAGCAAGAGCACCTTTTCGACGTCTACACCATTCTCGACTGAAACATCCACCACGACAACATCAACTGGATCCCCATCTGTAACAACAGGGACATCGTTTCCATCATCAACCTCACCCGGAACACCTGAGACACCCACAGTTACACCATCCAAAACACCCACAGTCACACCATCCAAAACACCCACAACAACCAGCACCATTGGCCCACCACCAACTCCCAGCACTTCAACATCAGGTAGCACAGAGGAAACAACCACAATCTGTACATCTGAACCCACAGAAACAACAGAAGGTCCTACTCCCACTCCAACAACCACCATCCCAACTCCTACCAACACACAGTACTCCAAGCACGGCAGGAGAAACAAGTAGCAAGAGCACCTTTTCGACATCAACATCCACAAGCGTTCCAACAACTGCAACAGAAGGAACAATTAGCACAACAACCATTCCTTCCACTTCATCACCCACCACAACAACTGGAACTCCATCCACTCCACCAACAGAAGGAACAAGTAGAAGAGCACTTTTTCTCCATCTACACCATTCACCAGTGAAATATCAAAAACAACAACTCCTACAGGATCCACTCCAACTCCCACCATCCCAACTACTCCAAAACACACACCACCAAGCACGACAGGAGAAACAAGTAGCAAGAGCACCTTTTCAACATCTACACCATTCTCGACTGAAACATCCACCACGACAACATCAACTGGATCCCCATCTGTGACAACAGGGACATTGTTTCCGTCATCAACCTCACCCGGAACACCTGAGACACCCACAGTTACACCATCCAAAACACCCACAGTCACACCATCCAAAACACCCACAACAACCAGCACCACTGGCCCACCACCAACTCCCAGCACTTCAACATCAGGTAGCACAGAGGAAACAACCACAATCTGTACATCTGAACCCACAGAAACAACAGAAGGTCCTACTTCCACTCCAACAACCACCATCCCAACTCCACCAACACACAGTACTCCAAGCACGGCAGGAGAAACAAGTAGCAAGAGCACCTTTTCGCCATCAACATCCACAAGCGTTCCAACAACTGCAACAGAAGGAACAATAAGCACAACGACCATTCCTTCTACTCCGTCACCCACCACAACAACCGGAACTCCATCCCATACACCAACAGAAGGAACAAGTAGCAAGAGCACTTTTTCTCCATCTACACCATTCACCACTCCAGTATCCAAAACGACAACTCCTACCGGGTCCACAGTTACTCCTTCCTCTCCAACTCCCACCATCCCAACTACTCCAAAACACACACCTCCAAGCACGACAGGAGAAACAAGTAGCAAGAGCACCTTTTCGACGTCTACACCATTCTCGACTGAAACATCCACCACGACAACATCAACTGGATCCCCATCTGTAACAACAGGGACATCGTTTCCATCATCAACCTCACCCGGAACACCTGAGACACCCACAGTTACACCATCCAAAACACCCACAGTCACACCATCCAAAACACCCACAACAACCAGCACCATTGGCCCACCACCAACTCCCAGCACTTCAACATCAGGTAGCACAGAGGAAACAACCACAATCTGTACATCTGAACCCACAGAAACAACAGAAGGTCCTACTCCCACTCCAACAACCACCATCCCAACTCCACCAACACACAGTACTCCAAGCACGGCAGGAGAAACAAGTAGCAAGAGCACCTTTTCGCCATCAACATCCACAAGCGTTCCAACAACTGCAACAGAAGGAACAATTAGCACAACAACCATTCCTTCCACTCGTCACCCACCACAACAACTGGAACTCCATCCATACACCAACAGAAGGAACAAGTAGCAAGAGCACTTTTTCTCCATCTACACCATTCACCAGTGAAATATCAAAAACAACAACTCCTACAGGATCCACTCCAACTCCCACCATCCCAACTACTCCAAAACACACACCTCCAAGCACGACAGGAGAAACAAGTAGCAAGAGCACCTTTTCAACATCTACACCATTCTCGACTGAAACATCCACCACGACAACATCAACTGGATCCCCATCTGTGACAACAGGGACATTGTTTCCGTCATCAACCTCACCCGGAACACCTGAGACACCCACAGTTACACCATCCAAAACACCCACAGTCACACCATCCAAAACACCCACAACAACCAGCACCACTGGCCCACCACCAACTCCCAGCACTTCAACATCAGGTAGCACAGAGGAAACAACCACAATCTGTACATCTGAACCCACAGAAACAACAGAAGGTCCTACTTCCACTCCAACAACCACCATCCCAACTCCACCAACACACAGTACTCCAAGCACGGCAGGAGAAACAAGTAGCAAGAGCACCTTTTCGCCATCAACATCCACAAGCGTTCCAACAACTGCAACAGAAGGAACAATAAGCACAACGACCATTCCTTCTACTCCGTCACCCACCACAACAACCGGAACTCCATCCCATACACCAACAGAAGGAACAAGTAGCAAGAGCACTTTTTCTCCATCTACACCATTCACCACTCCAGTATCCAAAACGACAACTCCTACCGGGTCCACAGTTACTCCTTCCTCTCCAACTCCCACCATCCCAACTACTCCAAAACACACACCTCCAAGCACGACAGGAGAAACAAGTAGCAAGAGCACCTTTTCGACGTCTACACCATTCTCGACTGAAACATCCACCACGACAACATCAACTGGATCCCCATCTGTAACAACAGGGACATCGTTTCCATCATCAACCTCACCCGGAACACCTGAGACACCCACAGTTACACCATCCAAAACACCCACAGTCACACCATCCAAAACACCCACAACAACCAGCACCACTGGCCCACCACCAACTCCCAGCACTTCAACATCAGGTAGCACAGAGGAAACAACCACAATCTGTACATCTGAACCCACAGAAACAACAGAAGGTCCTACTCCCACTCCAACAACCACCATCCCAACTCCACCAACACACAGTACTCCAAGCACGGCAGGAGAAACAAGTAGCAAGAGCACCTTTTCGACATCAACATCCACAAGCGTTCCAACAACTGCAACAGAAGGAACAATTAGCACAACAACCATTCCTTCCACTCCGTCACCCACCACAACAACTGGAACTCCATCCCATACACCAACAGAAGGAACAAGTAGCAAGAGCACTTTTTCTCCATCTACACCATTCACCAGTGAAATATCAAAAACAACAACTCCTACAGGATCCACTCCAACTCCCACCATCCCAACTACTCCAAAACACACACCTCCAAGCACGACAGGAGAAACAAGTAGCAAGAGCACCTTTTCAACATCTACACCATTCTCGACTGAAACATCCACCACGACAACATCAACTGGATCCCCATCTGTGACAACAGGGACATTGTTTCCGTCATCAACCTCGCCCGGAACACCTGAGACACCCACAGTTACACCATCCAAAACACCCACAGTCACACCATCCAAAACACCCACAACAACCAGCACCACTGGCCCACCACCAACTCCCAGCACTTCAACATCAGGTAGCACAGAGGAAACAACCACAATCTGTACATCTGAACCCACAGAAACAACAGAAGGTCCTACTTCCACTCCAACAACCACCATCCCAACTCCACCAACACACAGTACTCCAAGCACGGCAGGAGAAACAAGTAGCAAGAGCACCTTTTCGCCATCAACATCCACAAGCGTTCCAACAACTGCAACAGAAGGAACAATAAGCACAACGACCATTCCTTCTACTCCGTCACCCACCACAACAACCGGAACTCCATCCCATACACCAACAGAAGGAACAAGTAGCAAGAGCACTTTTTCTCCATCTACACCATTCACCACTCCAGTATCCAAAACGACAACTCCTACCGGGTCCACAGTTACTCCTTCCTCTCCAACTCCCACCATCCCAACTACTCCAAAACACACACCTCCAAGCACGACAGGAGAAACAAGTAGCAAGAGCACCTTTTCGACGTCTACACCATTCTCGACTGAAACATCCACCACAACAACATCAACTGGATCCCCATCTGTAACAACAGGGACATCGTTTCCATCATCAACCTCACCCGGAACACCTGAGACACCCACAGTTACACCATCCAAAACACCCACAGTCACACCATCCAAAACACCCACAACAACCAGCACCACTGGCCCACCACCAACTCCCAGCACTTCAACATCAGGTAGCACAGAGGAAACAACCACAATCTGTACATCTGAACCCACAGAAACAACAGAAGGTCCTACTCCCACTCCAACAACCACCATCCCAACTCCACCAACACACAGTACTCCAAGCACGGCAGGAGAAACAAGTAGCAAGAGCACCTTTTCGACATCAACATCCACAAGCGTTCCAACAACTGCAACAGAAGGAACAATTAGCACAACAACCATTCCTTCCACTCCGTCACCCACCACAACAACTGGAACTCCATCCCATACACCAACAGAAGGAACAAGTAGCAAGAGCACTTTTTCTCCATCTACACCATTCACCAGTGAAATATCAAAAACAACAACTCCTACAGGATCCACTCCAACTCCCACCATCCCAACTACTCCAAAACACACACCTCCAAGCACGACAGGAGAAACAATTAGCAAGAGCACCTTTTCAACATCTACACCATTCTCGACTGAAACATCCACCACGACAACATCAACTGGATCCCCATCTGTGACAACAGGGACATTGTTTCCGTCATCAACCTCGCCCGGAACACCTGAGACACCCACAGTTACACCATCCAAAACACCCACAGTCACACCATCCAAAACACCCACAACAACCAGCACCACTGGCCCACCACCAACTCCCAGCACTTCAACATCAGGTAGCACAGAGGAAACAACCACAATCTGTACATCTGAACCCACAGAAACAACAGAAGGTCCTACTTCCACTCCAACAACCACCATCCCAACTCCACCAACACACAGTACTCCAAGCACGGCAGGAGAAACAAGTAGCAAGAGCACCTTTTCGCCATCAACATCCACAAGCGTTCCAACAACTGCAACAGAAGGAACAATAAGCACAACGACAATTCCTTCTACTCCGTCACCCACCACAACAACCGGAACTCCATCCCATACACCAACAGAAGGAACAAGTAGCAAGAGCACTTTTTCTCCATCTACACCATTCACCACTCCAGTATCCAAAACGACAACTCCTACCGGGTCCACAGTTACTCCTTCCTCTCCAACTCCCACCATCCCAACTACTCCAAAACACACACCTCCAAGCACGACAGGAGAAACAAGTAGCAAGAGCACCTTTTCGACGTCTACACCATTCTCGACTGAAACATCCACCACAACAACATCAACTGGATCCCCATCTGTAACAACAGGGACATCGTTTCCATCATCAACCTCACCCGGAACACCTGAGACACCCACAGTTACACCATCCAAAACACCCACAGTCACACCATCCAAAACACCCACAACAACCAGCACCATTGGCCCACCACCAACTCCCAGCACTTCAACATCAGGTAGCACAGAGGAAACAACCACAATCTGTACATCTGAACCCACAGAAACAACAGAAGGTCCTACTCCCTCTCCAACAACCACCATCCCAACTCCACCAACACACAGTACTCCAAGCACGGCAGGAGAAACAAGTAGCAAGAGCACCTTTTCGACATCAACATCCACAAGCGTTCCAACAACTGCAACAGAAGGAACAATTAGCACAACAACCATTCCTTCCACTCCGTCACCCACCACAACAACTGGAACTCCATCCCATACACCAACAGAAGGAACAAGTAGCAAGAGCACTTTTTCTCCATCTACACCATTCACCAGTGAAATATCAAAAACAACAACTCCTACAGGATCCACTCCAACTCCCACCATCCCAACTACTCCAAAACACACACCTCCAAGCACGACAGGAGAAACAAGTAGCAAGAGCACCTTTTCAACATCTACACCATTCTCGACTGAAACATCCACCACGACAACATCAACTGGATCCCCATCTGTGACAACAGGGACATTGTTTCCATCATCAACCTCACCCGGAACACCTGAGACACCCACAGTTACACCATCCAAAACACCCACAGTCACACCATCCAAAACACCCACAACAACCAGCACCATTGGCCCACCACCAACTCCCAGCACTTCAACATCAGGTAGCACAGAGGAAACAACCACAATCTGTACATCTGAACCCACAGAAACAACAGAAGGTCCTACTCCCACTCCAACAACCACCATCCCAACTCCACCAACACACAGTACTCCAAGCACGGCAGGAGAAACAAGTAGCAAGAGCACCTTTTCGCCATCAACATCCACAAGCGTTCCAACAACTGCAACAGAAGGAACAATTAGTACAACAACCATTCCTTCCACTTCATCACCCACCACAACAACTGGAACTCCATCCACTCCACCAACAGAAGGAACAAGTAGCAAGAGCACTGTTTCTCCATCTACACCATTCACCAGTGAAATATCAAAAACAACAACTCCTACAGGATCCACTCCAACTCCCACCATCCCAACTACTCCAAAACACACACCTCCAAGCACGACAGGAGAAACAAGTAGCAAGAGCACCTTTTCAACATCTACACCATTCTCGACTGAAACATCCACCACGACAACATCAACTGGATCCCCATCTGTGACAACAGGGACATTGTTTCCGTCATCAACCTCACCCGGAACACCTGAGACACCCACAGTTACACCATCCAAAACACCCACAGTCACACCATCCAAAACACCCACAACAACCAGCACCACTGGCCCACCACCAACTCCCAGCACTTCAACATCAGGTAGCACAGAGGAAACAACCACAATCTGTACATCTGAACCCACAGAAACAACAGAAGGTCCTACTTCCACTCCAACAACCACCATCCCAACTCCACCAACACACAGTACTCCAAGCACGGCAGGAGAAACAAGTAGCAAGAGCACCTTTTCGCCATCAACATCCACAAGCGTTCCAACAACTGCAACAGAAGGAACAATAAGCACAACGACCATTCCTTCTACTCCGTCACCCACCACAACAACCGGAACTCCATCCCATACACCAACAGAAGGAACAAGTAGCAAGAGCACTTTTTCTCCATCTACACCATTCACCACTCCAGTATCCAAAACGACAACTCCTACCGGGTCCACAGTTACTCCTTCCTCTCCAACTCCCACCATCCCAACTACTCCAAAACACACACCTCCAAGCACGACAGGAGAAACAAGTAGCAAGAGCACCTTTTCGACGTCTACACCATTCTCGACTGAAACATCCACCACGACAACATCAACTAGCTCACCGTTCACCACTGAAGTATCTATTACGACAACTGAAGTAATAGAAACAACAACATCTACAGGCACAACATCTATCACAGAGATACCAATTCCATCATCAACCTCTCCCGAATCGAGTGAAACAAGTACTGTTACTCCATCGAAATCACTCCCAACAATCAGTACTACTGGTTCCATAACAACACCACCTTTTGCGCCCATAATAACTGTCAGCACTACTGTGACATTCCCTATACCAACGAGCCCAGAGGAAACAACGTTTGTTGCATCAACACCATTCACCACTGTAATATCTCACACATTTCCAACTGGATCCACTGGTTCTCGTTCTACTACATTGCCCACATCCACACCACGATCGAGTATTACAAGCACTGTTACTTCTTCAAAAACACCCACAACAACCAGCACAACAACTACTGTGACACCACCAACATCAGGGAGCACAGAGGAAACAAGCACAATTTGTACAACTGAAATTACTGAAACTACAGAAATGACACCAACTACAGAAAAAACATCCACAGAAATCATTCAAACTCCTGCCTCGACATCAACCACAAAAGAAGTGACAACTAGTACAACAGTTTCTCCATCTGCTCCAACACCCACCACAACTGGAAATCCATTCATTCCACCAAGCACAACTGGAGGAACAAGCAGCAAGGGCACCTTTTCTACATCAACACCATTCACCACTGAAATTACTAAAACAACAACTCCTACTATATCCACAGTTACTTCGTCCTCTCCAACGACCAGGATCACAACTGGAAGTCCGCCATCTACTCCAACCACCACTGCAGAAACAAAAACCAAGACCAGTTTTCCTCCACATACATCATTCATCACTGTAGTATCTAAACCAACAACTCCAACTGGGTCCATTGGTATTCCTTCTACTACAACGCCCACAACTGGAACTTCACCAACTCCTCCTAGCCCTCCTGAAGAAACAAGCAGTAAGAGCTCCTTTTCTCCATCTACACTAACCACAACTGAAGTTGGTGAAACAACTTCTTCTGGCATGACATCTGTAATCACAGAGACACCAATTCCATCATCAACCTCATCGGGATCAAATGTTACAAGCACTGTTACTTCTTCAAAAACACCCACGACAACCAGCACAACAACTACTGTGACACCACCAACCACTCCAAGTGCAAGTGCAACGTCTGTTCCAACAGCTTCTCCAACAACAACAAGCACCTCCATGGTTTCCAAAACATTTCATCCAGTCAAAACAGAAGCAACGTACACAACGGCTTCTCAGTCATCTATGTTCACGATGGAATCATCCACAGAAATAACTTCAATTCCTTCTCAACCTATAACCTCTGTTACTCCACCTATACCTTCTACAACAACCAGCACTTCTGGCTCAATACCAACTCCTGCAACATCATCACCACCTATTTACACAGAGGTAACTACAATTTGTACAACAGAAATGTCAGAAACAACTGAAATCACAGAAACCACAGAATTGACAAGCAGTACGCCCATCGAATCGCTTCATACAACCCTGCCTCCAGAATTACCGATTTTCTCGACGACTCCATCACCTTCTATTTCAGTTACACCTGGCAGTGTGACCACAGGAAATGTATCCTCTAGCACCTCCGCTGAATGGACGACAATTGCCACTGTTACTGTTGCTGTATCCCCATCCACACTCACACCAACAACTTCCATAACTGGAACTACTATCATGTTTCCTTCAAGTAGTTCTGCATTGACCTCTAGTTCTGTGTTATTTTCTACCTCCACTTCACCCAGCACAACATATTTGCCTTCTACTACGGAATGCTTCTGCATCTTGAATGGCACAGTCTATCCACAAGGTAATTTATTTTTTTATTCATGTTTGAATTTTTTGATTTAAAATCTTCTACTACCTTGTTTGAGCCAGGTCTCCATTACTCCCAATACATCATAATCCCATGTGGCAACTTGAGTCTGCAGATCACCAGTTTTATTTGTCACACCCGGTGCATTTATGCACATGCACTCCAAGAACAACGGAGTCTGCTTTGCATTTCTCCATTGTCTAATCCCTCCTTTTTGCTGGACTACTCCTTATTGCATTGTTATTCATCTCTATCAGCCCTCAATGTAACTTTTTCTGATGTTACATCCTGATTCCCTTCCCCCCTAGTTTAAACCCTTCGCCCACAGCACTAATTAACCTACTGCAACGACATTGGTCCCAGCCCTGTAGGTGTAACCTATCTACTTTGTACATTTCCAACCTGCTCCAGAGCTGGTCCCAGTGTTCCAGGAACCTGAAGCCCACCTTTGTGCACCATTTCTCCAACCATGCATTCATGTGTTTGATCCTGTTGTTTTGATACTCACTTGTACGAGGCACTGGGAATAATCCAGAGATCACCACCTCTGAGGTCCTACTCTTTAGCTTTTTCCTTAGCTTTGGATACTTACCCTGTAGGATTTCAGCCCTTTTTGTCCCTACCTCATGGATCCCAACACGGATTATGACTTCTGGATGTTCCCCTTCCCCCTGTAGAATGTTTTGCACTCGTTCCGTGAATTGTTCAATCCTGGCACCAGGGAGGCAACATACCAAGCGAGAATCATGCAGAAACGTCTGTCTATTCCTTTCACAGTCATGTTCCCAATGATATTCTTCTCTGTATCCACGTGTCCATCCATTTGTTTTTGACTCCTCTCCCCAGAGGTGTTATCACCGTCACTGGTATTCAGTACAGAGATCCGGTTTGTGAATGCCGTACTCTCAGGGGAATATCTGCAGTGCCCATGAATATTTATCTAGTTCCCTTTTGAAAGCTAATATGGACTCTGCCTCAACCACTACTCACAGCATTTAACCTCCGAATTTGCTCAATTGATGAGTTCAAAGCACTGACTTACCTAACAATGGAAATCATTTCTACCTACTGATTTTAAAAACCTCAAACAACCCAAAACCCTCTGTTGACTATGAAAACATTTCATAATTTTAAAATCCTCAATAAACTCCAAAACTTGAATCAACCCACACCCTCAATTGTCTTTGTTCCAACGGAAAAAATCCCAGTTCTCCAGTTTGATGAGAAGTATGTTGAAAGGATGAGATTAAATGGCCAAAACACCTTCTTTATCCAAACCAATCTTGTGATCTTGTGGTCGTCTGATCTGGTACAAAAATCCTAATTTTGAGATACTAAAGCTGGTACAACTGAGCTTTTGCTGCACTCATTTGTGAACGATCCTGTCTGATGAAATCTAATCTTCCGTAGACTTTAGTTGTCATATCCTGGAAATAGATTTTGCCTGTTGTAAGCTGTTTTTTCTGAAGAATTTGACTTCCTTTTTGAACATCCTACATTAAAATTATACTTCAAAACATTCATTAGGACTAAAATATTCATTTTATTGAATTCAACAATGTGTTTTCAATTGTTTAGCTTAATGTTTTCTGCGGTAATAACTAAATAAGTCTTAACTATTTCTACTCTGAAATATATCATCTTTTGTGTACATTTTAGGTGCAATTTTATACAACTACACTGATGAAACAGGATACTGCATTTGGGCATTCTGTAATGAAACATGCATTGTCGAAAAACATATTGAACCTTGTATCAGCATAACAACTCAACCAACCACAAGCTCCAAGACTGAAGAATCAACTGAACCTATGACTACTGCTAAACAAACAACAGTTGAATCCACAACAAGCACAACACAAGATTGTCCTGATTTTGATCCGCCAAGACTAGTAAGTATCTTTGGAGTGGTATTTTAGGCAATAAGTGAATGCTGGTTTGATTTTGCAGTGTATAGTTCAAGCTCTACATGCTTGAATTATTTGATAATTGAAAAAATATGAAATTACATCATTTTGTGAATCAGATATATCACTCAGCTCTTCAAAACAGTGGTTCCAAAATTTTCTGGGCTCAAGGCTTCCCAGGACATTAGGTATCCTGACTGAGGACCTCCCTGCACTCGGACTGAATGGGCTTATGGGTTAACAAGGCCTCGCTCACTGCCTCCATAAACTTTAAACTTTAAGATTGCATCGGTCTTAAACTATACAATTGCACAAAATTGTGGAAAATTCTTAGTTTTGATCTTAATTTGTAAGCCAGTTTTCAACAATTCTTAAAAAGAACTGACTTTCACATTAAGGCTGAATTTATTATTTTTGCCTAATTCCGCACTATTCTTAATTTTTAAGATAAAATGGACTTTCCGTCTAATGTTTTTGAGGAATTGTAATGCTTTCATGCTCAAACTCAATACATGGCAAAAAACAATCTACACTAACACAATGCCTTTCGCTTTAGGAGAACATCTCAAAGCGCTTTACAAAACTGAGGGACATAAGCTTGCCAATGCTCACTATGACAAACTATGCTGTCTTAGCTGATTAAGTTCCAGTTATACCTCAATCCATGCTCAGGGATCCTCAAGCTTTGGCTCCTAATAACCTGCTTTGGTCAACCGAGTGTCTGACAAATACAGAATCCCATCACCATGCTTAAGAACATCCAAACCGGACAGAGTTCCATGTGTGCTAATTTACACCACTGACGTTCCCGTGTCTGGAATGGAATATGCCCTCTTTCCCTGGAAGAACGTATTCTGTTTCCAGAGAATATTAGGCGCACTTTGACAATAGCCAAAGTTTGGGTTGCCAGAGTATGCCAGGGTATTGCAGGGTATTGTTCAATAACCAGAAATGAGTTTTGATTTTAACACAATGCGAAATGCAAAAACAATGTTTAGGATGGTGTTTTTGGAAACAACAAGAACAACTTGGATTTATATAACACCCTCCACGCCGGACAGTGTCTCAGAGCGCTTCAAGAGAGAAAAATGTGAATGAGCAATAACCATCATACTGCCTAATAAAACAGCTGTAAAATATAAATACAACTTACATTTTTATTATTGCACATATCCTACTATTCCAATGAATTACTGGAGAGTTAGATAGCTGATTAAACAATGTATTTATGGTTGTCAAGACATACTAACTGATAACAATTTTTTTGATATTTTGTAAGTGAATTCATCAATATTCTTTTAACTTCTGTACTTTTTTAATTTAATTTAGCATAATGAGACCTGGCATATTTGTGACTGTCTCATGGCAACATGTATCGTAAACAATGTTGTAGCCATAACACCTATTGTGTGTCCTCCTGTTGAAAATATCATCTGCGCCAATGGCTATTCACCTGCCCAAGTTTATGACGACTACCACTGCTGTCTCCATTCTGAATGTGGCTGTAAGTATTTTCAAGTCACTTGAAGCCCTTTCTTAAAGCACATTTTTCCAAATATTTTCACATTCAAAACATTTAATTTAATCATTTGCTTTGTATGAACATTATAATAATGGTATATGATAGATGTATTTGTTTATTGAATGTTTTATTTTATTTGAATGTTATCATGTTAGAATGCTTTACATCAATATTTCACTTAATTCCCCCATGATTACTTTGGGTGCCAAAAATTTACTGCCAGGCATATTCTGGGTTTTGCCTTATACACATACTTATAAAAGCTTAAGATTTAAGAGGGTGAACTATGCATAAAAGCATTGTAATATTACATTTAATTGAATATCAATATTATTTTCATTAAAAAAATGAATACTTTTCAAAGCACAGACTTTATTCCAACATTCTATTGCCAAGCACTTCACCACGGAGCGAGCTAAGCTCCAAGGAGGACTGCTGACTTCCCCCGAGATGCATAGTCACTAGTTGGTGATTTGGCATCCAACAAGTACAGATTTGAGCCCTCTCTAGGAAAGCAGGCACCAGGAAACTCCCGCAAGCTTTGTGGAGAATAGCAAGATCAGCATCAAACGTAGGAAAACATTGTCACCATCCTTATGCCTACAGCTTGCACACACATCCTGGTGGGATCTCCTTAGAGCTGAACTGACCTTAAGATAATGTTCACAGAATTTTAGAATCAAGTTAATTTCTGTGGCAGTCTCAATAATCTGGTTCCCAATTCCACGGCACTGCTGATGATAAACAAGTGAGCCAAGCTCATCGGCAGACCTCGGAGGGCAGGAATTCTTCCCATTCAGCTCCTGTGAACCCTGTAAGCCAAGGTATAATGGGCAGAGTGATCCTAACTGGACTAACAGCACGTACGTTGCTAAATGATGCTTTTGATGGCAATCAATGCATTTTTTATGAGTTAAACTCCAGAAGTACCCCCAATGCAATCCTGCGATGCCACGTCTCGTTTGGCTTTTGCTAACTAATGCTGTCCAGAATTAGGTAAGCAAGGTGTATTTCTTCAGGGAGAATGCACATTCCATTTCTAGACATGGTAATTTCCATGTGTAGGTGACATGCATAGAACTCTCAGTCTGGTTTGGATATTGTTAAGAATGGTGATGGGTTTCCACATGCATTAAGCACCCAGCTGACCAATAAAAAAAGTCTCTATCTAAGATTACACTTAAGAAAGGGTATTTCAGCAAATACTTGAAAGCATCTGCATCCATATAAACCAAACAACAACAAGAGTCAACACCATAGGGTAGCAATTGAGGAAAATTATTATCTAAAAACTGAGTGAATTCTAAAATGGGAGTTATTTTCCACTTCTCAGGAAATGTAATTATTTTGGGAAGATATGATTTGAATGAAAACCCCAATTATAAAGACTTACTGCTACATTAACAGAAAAATTCCAACAAATAGAAAATAAACTTTTATGCGTTTTTTTTTTCCATGAGGCAATGTACTATATACTTTATTATTGAGATTAAGTTAATATTAACCAAACATGATGTTCACACAGGCCAGTGCAGCGGATGGGGAGGCTCACATTACGTTACATTTGATGGGCAACAGTACAATTATGAAGGAAACTGTACTTACGTTCTCGTGGAGGAAATCAACACGACACATAACTTTGGAGTTTACATCGACAACTATGAATGCAATTCACAGGATGGATCATCCTGTCTACGTGCCATGATAGTGAAGTTTGACAAAGTAGAAATACAAATAAAAAATAATGGTACTAATGGAGGTCAATTTCTGGTAACTATCATTTTTACGTCTGTACTTCCATAAGAATATTTTACCGTACATGTTACCAGACTACAGTCATGTTGCTAATTTAACACAATATTTATGCTTCTTTATTCTATCACCAGGTGACTGTAAAAGGTACTAATGTTTCACTGCCATACTCAAATTACGGAGTGAGCATCTTCAGCCTAACCACTCATGTAACAGTAGAAATTCCTAAAATAGAGGCACAGATTATCTTCTATGGCATGGGTTTCTCAGTCAAACTCCCATACAAATTTTTTGGAAACAATACACAGGGACAGTGCGGTAAGAATGCTTTGTTTTCTTATTCATTAAATAGGACATTTAAAAGTTTTGATTTGTAAAAGAAAACTGTTGGTAATGTATGTATAGCAAAGCCACGATCAAGTCAAGACCACTTATGGGTTTCTTCATTCAACCTTCATTCGGAACATAATAATCCTTGCACTTGATGTTTTTACATCATTGAAGAGTCAACACACTTCACAGAATATGGTGTGACAGTGTGTATTGTGTGGGCGAAATACAAGTATGATATTTCCAATACACAAATGATGCCCTTTAGGTTCAATATCCATCAAAGAATATCGTGAATATGTCTATATAAATATAATTGACATGCTTTCATGTTGTGTCTTCACAGGAACATGCACTAATGACCAGAGTGATGACTGTATGCTACCAAATGGAAAACAGGCATCCTCCTGCTCTGAAATGGCTGCTCACTGGCAAGTCAAAGATGCCAACAAACCAAACTGTAATGCTCCACCCTCATCATCTGCAACTCCACGACCTCATGTGACACCTAGTGACCAGATAACACAACATCCTTGCGACTCAAATTCTGTCTGCAACCTGTTTAAAACCAAGTAAGGAATTGGACTGTGCCAAATATTTGAACTTTTCTAAAAATTCAAGGTCAATTTACCCGAGATTTCTTTCAAGTCTTTTTTGATCATTCAGCAAAGTAAATGCCAATTGGTACAAACTGATTTTGAATATTAACACTATTAATATTAAATTCTAAGCATTTAAGAGCTCTTCATAACTATAAAGCAAAAAACAATCTATTTTAAGTGTTAACCAGGCCCAAAGTTTTCACAAACATTTGTAAAATGTGATGACAATGTTTGACTCTCATGAAATGTGCCAAAATCAGAGCATCTCAGGAACTAGTAGCATAATTCAATTAGGACATTGTCAGTTCTGAAATGTCACTTAGTCTTTAGGATTAGGTTAGGGTAAAATTTAAGGCATATTCCTTACAATTGATATAGCGCCTCTCATCTCAGAAGGATATCTCAATGCACTTCACTACATTTACTGTAAATGTAAAGAATAGAGACTTTCATTTGGAAGTGAATGCAGCAGCCAGTTTGCACATAGAAGTGTTCTATAAACAGCCATAGAGTGAATGACGACTGTTTCCTGGGGTATCGTTGGCCAGGAAACCAGAAGAAACTCCATTCTCTCTTTCAATAGTGCTATGGGATCTTTAACATCCATCTGTACAGAGATTGGTTTTAACATCTCATCTGAAGGACAACAGCTCCAACAATGCATCCCCACCTCCAGAATTGCATTGGAGTGTCAGCCTAGAATATGTGATTTTAAAGTCCTGACATAGAGTTTGAGCCTATAGTTTTCTGACTCAGAAATTAGTGATTTCAATTCAGAAAGACTGACACCTTAAGATACCATGGAAAATTCTTCAATTAAAATCTGATTTCAAAAGCCATTTTCCACAGTGCTTAAAAAGGACTGGTTTCCAAATTGAAATAGATTTTCCCACGATTGTCTAATATTTAAAATTTTGGGCATTAAAAATCTTTTACCCCTGCCACAGAGGTTGAATTCCAACACAGGAAAAACACATTGGAATAGCAAGTACTATAATTGATTCTTTTCTGTGAGTAGCCTGGGACAGAGTTGAGGATGCTACTCTGCATCTCGTTTCGCCCATAAATATACAGTCAATTCACTTTGCAGTATATTCTGTGAAGCGCTGAGATGTCAAAAAGACGTGAAATGCGCTATATCAAATGCAAGGATTATTATTAATATTATTGCATCTAACATGTACAATACATGACGTGAAGTGTTTAATGGGGCAGAGGGCAATGTACTTTTCACTAGACATGCTTGATAAAAAGTGCCAAAAGTCAAATGGAAAAGTTACAAATTTCCACTGGGTCTGGTAAACAGTTTTATTTTAGAAAATTGTTTACATTAATAAAGCTCCGCTTTAATTAATGAATTCAATAATTTAATGAATGAACAAACACTTGGAGAAGGAAGCAAAATTTTAGTTTTTATTAATAATGTGTTTAACAATAATTAATCTGGAAGCCTAATGAACTGTGATGTTTTCAGATTGTTTGAACTGTGCGATCAGGGATTTTCATCAAACTTCTACTACGATGCTTGCATCATTGATGGATGTGTAAACCAAGACATCAAAAAGGCATGCACCAGTTTGCAAATGTATGCAGCTGAGTGCATGTCACGCAAACAACTCTGCATTGACTGGAGAAATTACACTGGAGGACAATGCTGTAAGTAAAACTAAATACATTACTTATTTAATTATTCTGTACTTTAACAACAACAACTTTACAAAGCGCCTTACAAGATGGAAAGATGTCCTAAGGTGCTGGACAGTTAAGGGTTTGCACCTGAGCTGGGAGATGAAATCAAGATGGGTGTAGGGTAGGGGGTTTGGGGAGGTGGCCGAAGACACGGTCAAAGAGGAGGTTGTTGAGACGGGCCTTGAAGGAAGCAAGTGAGAGGATGAGCCAGAGGGATTCAAGATGGAGTTCCAGAGGGTGAGGGTAGAAAAGCTGAAAGTCTCACCACCAATGGTGGGCAGGCAGCACGGGGGACATGGAACTCAGTGGTTACAGCACTCGCTTTGCAAGTGAGAGACCTGAGTTCAATTCCAGGCAGAGGGCGAAACCTTGGGCAAGTTTCCTTACTCCACACAGAGCCTAACAATAATCCCTCCAAAACAAAACAATAATAAATTGGTCATTTTCAATCTACGACTGTTTGTGGGACATTGCTGTGCGCAATTGGCTGCCGCGTTCGCCCACAAATATACAGTCAATTCACTCTACAGTGTGTTCTGTGAAGCGCTTTGGGACGTCCTCCCGACGTGAAAAGCGCTATATCAAATGCAAGGATTATTATTATTATTAACAGGCCCGTGGCTGCCAAGCAGAGGAAGTGGACAGGTTGGTATGGTGTTAATAGGTTGCAGAGGTAGGGAGGTGTAAGACCATGGGGGACTTTAAAAGTGAGGAGGAGGATTTCAAATTCAATCCTATGAGGGATAGGAGTGGAGCCGGGTGAGGATGGGAATGATCAGTTCACGGAGCTTGGTATGGGAGAGGACACGAACTGCAGAGTTCTGAATTATCTGCAACTTGTGGAGGGAGGAGGGAAGTCCGGCAAGCAGGGAGTTAGCATAGTCAAGCCTGGACATGATGACTGCATGAATGAGAGTCTCAGCGGCATGAGGGGAAAGGCACTGGCACAAAAGATCCAGCTCACTCAGACTAACTCAGGCCGACAATAAAACCACGAGAAATCACTCTTCCATCTCCACAAAATAAGGACGGAAATATGTCAGCAATCACACTGAATCCATTTCCAATTTACAAATAAGCTTTCAATTCCAAATGCTATCTGAATCTTGTAAACTTAGATACCATGCATAATTATGTACATCAGGGTGGTCAAACTGGCCACCCTTGGGCCAGGGGATGATTTAATCCGGTCTAAGAAGCATTTCCAACTTCGGGTCACCCGCTGCCTGCCTCCTCGACAAACTGTCCTCTCACGGCAGGAGCCAGTGGTTGGGAGGACTCAGCGCAGAGAATGGAAATAAATCCAGCTGTTGATGCAGTGTGTCAGGGTATCCCTTGAGAGCTAAGGGGAAAGCAAGCAAGTCTCCTTATCAACTGCATCGTCCAATCGTCGGCTCTCGCAGCTGTCAGATAGTGCCCTCCAAACTTCACCAAGTCATAATGCGACTATCAGTATTGATGCTGGATAGACCCTTCCTTACCATTTTTGGCCAGTGGCTCTGTCAGATTTTTCGTATTTTAAAATACTGTCGCAATTAGCAAGTCCATTTTTGATACAAAATTGCAGTTTTGTAACACACTTTGATTACCCCGAGTTTAATTAAACTTTTCTTTCTTATTCTTCAATACAGCCTTGAAATGTCCTTCAAACAAGATTTACAAAACGTGTGAGAGTTCTAAGGAACAAACTTGCACTCCAAGGTTAGTTACAATAAGCAATGCAAGTGTAACACTGCCAAAAACTAATGCATTGATAATAAAAATTGTAGAATGATTTGTTTAAACCAATTATTATCAACATTTTTTTTAAAGCAATGAAAATGTTCTACAACCAGAAGGATGTTTCTGTCCAGGCAATACCATCAATTTCAGCCCTGGGAGTGATATATGTGTAGACAAATGGGGTAAATATTCTGAATAATTCTCATTTTTTTCTATATTTTTAGTTCTAATTTTGAATGTTACTTGTGTACAGTCAGAAATGTTTTAGTCTAAGTGGATGTATGTTTGTTTCTGTCTGCAGAAGGATGCATGGGACCTGATGGAGTACACAGAAAGGTATGTGTTAAATAAAAATACAGAACTTTTCTAATAAACATCCTTTGTCTATTAGAATGCTTAACAATTTTTATATCCATTTATTCTACATCCAGATCCAGAAATATGCCATACAATTAATATGATGAAGATATACTTACATGAAGTAGTCACCCCTTCCTCAAAAAAACTACCCTTGATCTCTCCAAATTCTCCAACTACCAGCCCATAACCAACCTACCCTTCCTATTTCAAAGTCCTGGATTGTGTTGTCGCCACTGAATTCCACTCCCATCTTTCTCTCCACTCCCTGATTCAGAAATTCTAGTCCAGCTTCCACCATGCCCACAGCACTGAAACAGCCTTCATCAAGGTCCTCAATCTCTCTTCCTCTGACTAGGGCTTCCTCTGCCTCTGTATCCTCCTTAACCTTTCTGTCATTTTACTGTTGATCACTCAGTCACTTCAAGCACCTCCCTTCATCCACCTCCGTGGGATGGCGCTCTCCTGGTTCTAATCCCTCCAAAACCAAAAACAATAATAAAACTGTTCATTTTCAATCTACGACTGTTTGTGGGACATTGCTGTGCGCAATTGGCTGCCGCGTTCGCCCACAAATATACAGTCAATTCACTTTACAGTGTGTTCTGTGAAGTGCTTTGGGACGTCCTCCCGACGTGAAAAGCGCTATATCAAATGCAAGGATTATTATTATTATTATTATTATTATTATTATTATTATCCCATTTAGTCCACTACCTTCACTTCATCTCCTCCAATGTTTCTCATCTCATTCTCGCACTAATGGAGCACCTCATGGCTCTATCCTCGGCCTCCTTCTCTCCCTCATCTACATGCTCCCTCTTGGCGATATCATCCGCTGACAGTGTTCCCACTGTATTTTGTCCACTTGCCTGGCATACATCAAGGTGTGAATGAGCCAAGGTTTCCTGCAACTAAATTATGGTCAAGAAAGAAAGTGTCCTCTGAGCCTTTAAGCACTCTGAGATGCTACCCTGCGTGGAAGGCACTATATAAGTACAAGTTATTGTGTTGTTGTTGTTTTCCTCCTTGCTCCCACCAATGTCTCCTCACTTCTGGCTCCAACCTCCTCAACCTCCTTGGCCTCTCAAATTAACTAAACTCTCAAATGTGCAACCTTGCAATTTAGTTCAAACCTCAGCTTTCCTTTCTGCCTCACACCCATTCTCTAACCAAATTACTTTTCTTCTCCTCCACTACATCCACTGCCTCCTTTCCTACCTCACTCCAAATGCACCAAAACTGTTAGACATGTCTTCACCCACTCCTTGTTGGATTTTTCCACTCCAAAAGGAGAATGTTAGTCTCCCTAGCTCCCCTCCCTAGCTCCCTTCCCGCTGTTCAGTGCTAACTACCATTGTAAAGCAGTAAGGCACCATGTGAAAAAGAGAAGGGAGTTTCTCCAGGTGTACCCCAAATAAAATTCGTCATTCATTTCATGGCTGCTTGTGGAGCATTGCTGTGCACAAATTGCCTACCCCATTCGCCTACAAATACACGGTCATTACACTTCACAGTAAAATTCTGTGAGCACTTTGAAACTTCATCTTGACATAATTTCATTATCAAGATAGACCCTTCATATTAGATTGATGAAGAGCCACACTGGCAGAAGTGCTATCTTTCAAATAAAATATTAATCCAAGTTTAAAAGTTCAGATGGTTGCCAATGACGTACTATTTGAAGAGCATGTAATTCTCCAGTATCCTGGTCAATTTACTTCCTCATCCAAAGTGATGGGAAAACATATTCATTTATCTCATTGCTGTTTCTAGAACATTAATTGCGCAAATTAGGTTGCACTTTCAATTGCATAACAGCTACTCACTTCAAAGTAAAAATGGATCACTGGGAACACTCAGGAGGTCAGGCAGCATCTATGGAGAGAGGAAAGTGAGTTAACATTTGTCGATGACCTTTCATCAGAACTCACTTCAAAGTAACTTCTTGTGTAAAGCATTTGAGATGTGATAAGACATTATATCAAACAAGTTATTATGAAAACCTAAACAGAAGTCGCTGGGAACACTCAGCAGGTCAGGCAGCATCTATGGAGAAAGGAAAGTGAGTCAACGTTGCAGGTCCACGACCCTTCGTCAGAACTGGGGCATGTTGGGCTTTTAAGGGCTAACAAATTATTATGTTTATTGAGTCTGTGGACCTGGAATTAAATCCAGCTCAAACTGATGGGATGAAAGCCCTATCCCTCTCCCATTTTGTAAAGGTTATCTGAAGTATCCTATTTCTGATGATATGTCAACAACACAAAACTGCTTGTAATTTTCTGCAAATTTATAAAGTGCTATGAGAATTCACTGTTTCACTCTTAGTATTTTGTTTCAACAGTTTGGAGAAAGTTTTGAATTCAAATGTCAAGACTGCATCTGTGATAACATTACACAACAAGTTATCTGTCAGCCACACAAATGTGATTCTTCCCCGTCAGTGACGTGTGATGGAGATGGATTTATTGTTGCTAAAGTGCCAAACCCAAAGGACCATTGTTGCATGGAAACAGAGTGCAGTAAGTTGATTATTGAAATGTTACACAGGAACATTACTATTATAAGACATTTGGACTATGATTTATTGAAGATCTGCCATTTCTACAATATATCTACGAAGAAACAATTTGTGCGAGAACTCAAAAATGACAATCCCACCTCCACCATGATCTTAGCATTCCATCCTGTCTTACAAAAGTTCAGGGCATAATACTGTCTGTAATTCAGCACACAGTATCTGAAGTCTCTCTGAGAGAGAATATATCAGTGTCTGTGGTGAAAATAAAATGTCATGCTTTCCACGATTTGCAAGTACTTTAAACTCTTGATAACTATTGCTCCAAGGAAAAAGGGCTCTGGAGTTGCGAGTTAGTCATATGTATAAATAAATAAACAAATGTGGCCAGAATACTGACAGCATGATGACTCGAATGGTAGTGACGAGTTAAACCAGGGTCGAGCTATCAGGACTTTACTGTATTTGATGATGAGAATTTATAGGAAGTTTCACTCTGCAACTAATTCATACTATACTGACCTAAGTGTTAGATAAGCTATTGGTTTCCAAAATTGGAAGTCTTAGATACAGGAATTAGTCATATATTGTGATCAATTTATCTCATTTAAATTCATGGGGTAAAATCAAAATTAATTTGGGTGTGATTTGCAGTAGTTTCATTTGCCTGACATATATACTGTGGTTTACCTAGAGTGCATCATCAGCCTTTGCAATTCAACGGAAATTAAATGTGATCTTGGATTTAACATTGTAACAAAAACCCCAGATGGAAAGTGCTGTCCAGTTTCTACATGTGGTAAGTTAAAGAAGCATTTCGTTTTTCCGAATTGGTTGTCACGTTTCGCCCACAAAATAGTTAATTCACCGTATATTCTGTGAAGTGTTTTGAGACGTCACAATAGTTGACACATGATAAGGTGCTATATCAAATGCAAGGATTATTATTATTATAAAGTAGTAGGATATTTAACTTAGTTGTGTAAGAACTGAATTTGGGGTATTTTTGGTTGAATAAAATTCTCATTACAAAAATATCACTTCCATGAACCAAGTTTTAACCAATGCACTGTTTTTGTTCTTACTTGCAATCTTGCTACAGAATAAAGCTTTTACCACTACTACATTTAAATAAATGATTTCTATCAATGTAAACTGTATTTTATTTGTCACGAGCTTTGAGACATTGTTTTTCATGAAAAGCTCTTTAAAAATGCAAATTAATATTAGTATAAGTTGCATATCAATGGTTTTATACCAGTGTTCGATATGGAATTCTGGTGCCCATGAAATAATACTATTGTGTAGGATTGATATGGTACTTTAATTAAATTATTTTACTGAATGTATTGTTTGATTTGTGCATTGTAGTCTGTGACATTACTAAATTGTGTTTGTCAATTCTCTTCCGCAGAACCAATGGGTGTATGTGTAAATGAAGGGGCAGAGTATCGTGTAAGTTGATTTTCTTTTTATCAGTAGACCTTTGTAACCTTCTAAAACCTTACCAACCTGTCCTTTCCCTCCACTCTGCAATTTTAAGAAAATGTTATTTACTTAATTGAATTTAAGTAAAAATATAACAATTAAAAAACCTGTTCTCTCTCCTCTGTACAGCCCGGAGCAGATATTCCTTTAAGCAAATGTCAAAGGTGTACATGTACCAATGAAACCAACCCAGAAACTCAGCTAAACAAAATTAGTTGCCAAAATGTTGAATGTAACAAGAAGTGCGAACAAGTAAGAATTCATATATTTGATTCTTATTCAAGTACGTGTTTGTAGTGAATACATGGTGGGGAGAAAGCAGTGAACTACAATTTTACATATTTATAGCGCCTTTCAAATCAGGACGCCATCTCATAGTTGCTTCACAGAGCTGACTAGGAGCCTAAGCTGGCGGAGGGGGTAGATTACCAAAAGTCTTAAATCAGGCTATAAAGATGGGGAGTGAGGAACAAGGCAAGTGGCTCCAGGATGGAGCTCCAGAAAACAGTAAAAGAGTGGCTGAAAGCTCATCCACTGATGGTGGGGTAGGTCGGGCGAAGAATATGAAGCAGCCAGGTGTTCAATGAGTAGCTGAAACTGCCGGGGTGATACGCTTTTAGGCAGTCACATAGGTAAGGTAGTGAAATGCCATGGAGGGATTTAAATGAAAGAATCTTGAATTCAATCTGCTGAGAGATAGGGAACCAGTGGAATCAAGTAATAGACTGACAGATTCTCATGTTGGAGAACACACAAGCTACAGAGCTCTGGATGGCTACAGCTTGTGTAGGGAGGAACAGGGGATTCCAGTTAGTCAGGCATTTGAATAATATAGCCAAGATGTGATGAGCAACAACTTGTATTTTAGCACCCTTCATATAGGGTTGCGTCTCTGAGCATTTTACAGGGACAGGAATGGATGCCAAGCAAGGTGGCCGTAGGTGCATTCGAAGAGGTAGTATTTGACGTGGAAATTAAAGATGGAAAGAGAAGGGGGCAAGATGGGAATGATGGAGGGAAGAAGTTCTGGAGGTCAGGGTCATAGGACCTGGAGGCTCAGCCACAAATGTAGCCCGGATCGCAGGGGATAGAGGAGTGGGGTGCAAGCTTAATGGTCAATTCAGACAAGCCTCGGAGCAGATGGTCCATGAATGACATGTGCCCTGTTGGACAAGAGGAGAAAACTGGGATTAAGAAAAACTCTTAAAAACCCTAAAAATGATTAATGCTGGATATCTATTGCAATTGTAAAATATGATTTCAAAAATTATGGAAAGCTATTGACATTCTAACCTTTTTAATGTAAGTAACTCATTATTTTGTAACAGGGTTTTGAATATCAAGAAATGACAGATGAATGCTGTGGTAAATGTGTCCAAGTTAAATGCTTGGTAGATCTTGGTGACCAACCTGTCGTTCTACTGCCGGTTTGTATAAAATATTATATATTATTAGATAAAAATAAAGAGATTTATTACTATTTATCTTTGCCAATGTATATTATGACATAGAACCAATCATTATTATTTTACTTAGTCTTATGGATACTTTTTACATCTCATTTCCATCTTTATTTCCATAACATTCTAGCCTGGGGATGAATTGCCTTCACCTTACAACAACTGTACGGTTTTTGGATGCACACAAATACACGACTTTCTTTTACTTAATGTTTCCAAAATCATTTGCCCGGATTTTGATGAAGATAACTGTGAGCCGGTGAGTATGCACAAATTCTAAAACAAATGCTTAATTGTAGTTTTGTGTGAATTTTAAAATGAACATGTTTGTTTGGATTCAAGACAGATCTTCATGTCATCAGATTGGCAGTTTCATTTTATGAAATATAGTTAAACGTAACAGATTTTAATGATACTGTTTAAGATTTTGCAATGAAAATTGTGGTTTCTGTTACAGGGAACAATTAGTATAACTGAAAATGGCTGCTGTAAAACATGTGAGTACCGAATATTTATAATCTTTATGTTTTCTATTTGAAAATGTAGGACTCACTATTTAATAACTATTTGCATCATCAAATCAGCAAATTGTATGAAACACTGCTAAATTTCATGAAACTTATCTGCCCAAGACTATTAGGGATTTGACTTACAAGTTTGAGGACTTGTGTAGTACATCTTCAAGTCTTAATGAACATCCTTTTTTCTGGCTGGAAAAGTCATTTTTGGTCATCCATAATTTACATAACTACTGTTCTTTTCCTTCCATAATGTAAGTCCAGTATGGTATTCTAAATTGCCATATTTAACTCACAACCACAGGTCATGAGAAGGAGACTTGTAAGCGTCTAAGACAAAAGACCCAGATTAAGTACGAAGGCTGTGTGGCTCTAGAGGAGGCGGAAACCGCATCATGTGAAGGGACGTGTGATGCTCACTCCATGTATGTATCAAGCTTTTCATTAGGAATATTTGCCACCAGTTTTGTTGTTTCATTTGCCTCGAAAAGTATCCTATGTTTCACATTTCAACCTTTTATGTCACCTCTAACCATCAATAGGTATTCTACAGAAGCAAATTCAATGGACCATAAGTGCACTTGCTGTCAAGAGACAATGACACACGAAAAGGAAATTCTCTTGCTGTGTCCCGATGGAACCACTATTCAGCACCGTTACATCTATGTTGACGAATGTAATTGTGTAAAAATGAACTGTGAGGAAATAACAAACACAACCAGTCAAAGCAGGATATCTTCAGGAAAATCAAGCTCAGATACAAGCAACCTAATTGAAGTAAAAACTATCTTGAATAATTCAAAAGAAAACAAACACAATCTATCATTGAGTAAAGGAGGTACGTCCAATAACAGTAACAAAAATAAATCAGAAAGCCACAAAAACGGGCCTCAAGAATACAAACCTGAGGATAAAAAGCAAAGACGTGTTAGGCGAGCAAATATGAAGAGGCAGTTAAAGCAGGCGTAAATTAAACCAAAGATCTTAACATAAAGATTCCCGGCTAAGATAAAACAGGAAATTAAATTAATTTTGTTAGTAAAATTTGGCAACTCAGCAGTTTCAAAGCTTACACTATTGCTGTTTATTATTAATTACTCTTTTATTTCTGCTTAGTGCTCAGTTTCTAATGCTACAATTGTACTATTAACCCAAGAGGAACTTTTTGTATTTATTACCTTAGATGATAAATATTCTTACTCTCTGTGCAAAAGAAAATGTTTATCCGCTGCTAATAGTTCTAATAAATAAATCAACCATACATGTTTAAAAAGCAATATTTGGATGTACTTAAAGTATTTTTTTTGTAGTAATACAGCTTCTTCGAGTCTTAAGCACCATCCACCATGTCCTTGAATTTACTGTCACTCATAACCTTTCACTCATCTTTGATCTCAAATGACAGTACAGTCCTATCTTCGGACAGTAGTCCTATTGAATAAACCATTTCAATAAGGGGCTTGTAAGAGAGTAGATAATTATATGGGGAAGACAAGTTTGCAGGGCTATGAGGAGAGACCGGGGGAGCGGGATTGAATTGGATAGCTCTTTTCAAAGAGCCGGCACAGACACGATGGACCAAATAGCCTCTTTCTATGCTGTATAATTTTATGATTCTATCTTCTCAAACAAGTTTGTTTTCCTCTTTCATAAACTTTTCTCTTCCTCTCAATAATTCTTATATCTATATACATTCTAAGTCACTAGAAGGATTATGTACAGTTTCTAACTATGAGGAAAATCTTCAACAGCACATTCCCAATTCTGGACACAATACAAGAAACACCTTGAGATGTCCTGTCGACGTGAAAGACGCTAAATAAATGTAAATTGTATTGTATCATCTGAGGGAGACGATTTGTGAAAAAGAAGGGGTTAGATCTTGCAACACCAGTTACTTTCACAATATGTTTTGCGTTTTGCCCAAAAAATAGTCAATTCACTTTACAATATATTCTGTGAAGGCTTTGAGATGTTTCAAAGACGTGACGAGCACTATAACAAATGCAAGAATAATTATTATCATTAAAGTCAAAAATGAAATGTCAGAGATTTGGAGTGTGTAGGTTTGCATTCTGCACCAACACAAATATCTCCATATCATTGTGTAAGTATCACAATGACATAAATATGCTTTCTGTATCTAAATTTCCCTTTTTGACACCTCTCCTTGTCAAATAATGGGAGAGGAATCACAACAGCAGCTTGCATTTATATAGTGCCCTTCACGCAGGGTAGCGTCCCGGAGCAGAGTCTGACAACGAGCCAGAGGGAGGGGTAGGTGACCATAAGCACAATCAAAAAGGAGGATCTCTTGGTGGGATTTGAACATGGAGAGGGAGGGGGCAAGGTGGAGAGAGGAGGGAGAGAGTTCCAGAGTTTTGGGGTGTAGTGGCTGAAGGCATAGCCACCGAGGGACAAACAGGAGGCCGGAGTCAGCAGAGCGCAGGCAATGGGTGGTGGAGTGCAGGGTAAGCAGGTCGGATAAGTAGGGAGGTGCAAGGTCATAAAGTGGGATATAACGTAAGGATGGAGGCTGGTACAAAAAAAAGCCAAGTGCAAAGTCTCGGCTTTTTTTCTTGAGTCTCTTGTCTCTTGAGACTTAACCTTGATTTTTCAAGCGCATATCCCAACCTCTGCTAGCCAGATAATGATAGTCCATAATCCAACCACATTTTAAATGGTGCTTTGCACATCCTCCTGGGTGGGGGAGAAGGTGACTAAGCACTCCGTTAGAGCTGAACTAGCTCCAAGGTAACGTATTTGGCAACGGAGTGTCAGGATCAATTCTTTGTGGCGGTCACCATCATATGGTTCATAAGTCAGGGTTGCCCTGTACTGTCTAGTTACTGTCATATTCAAACCATATCTCTTTCAACACTCTTTCCCCTCCCGCCCAACCTTGGTTCTCACCCCCTGGAAACAGTGACAAGCTCTTTGGGATGTTCTCACAAAATGAAAAACACCGTATAAATATGAAATTGTATTGCATACTTGAGAAATACATTCATCTCAGTGCTTTCAAAGAAGTAGTTTTCCCCTCATATAAAAATGGGAACCTTGGTCGTCTTCTTAGATGCCTTGGAGGCCTAATGCTCGCGGCCATTCTCTCCCTTTCCTCAGGGAGAGGCCTGCTTCGTACTCTATCCACACCACCACCGATGGGCAGGCTTTCAGCCATTCTGCACCTATTTTCTCTAACTCCATTCCACAGTCCATCCAATTGATTCACTCTCCTCTTTCAAGGCATATCTAAAAACACACCTTATTGACTTGCTTCTGGTCATCTTTCTCCTCCTCTCAGCTTGGGTGCCCATCCAGCACTGTGAATGCACTTTGGGATGCCCTGACAACATGAACGACACTATATAAATGGAAATTGTATTGTACTATTAAAGCACATGGAAAGGCAAATGCTTCAAACACATAATTCTAGCTGATACAACAACAACAAAATTACATTTGTAGAGCGCCCTTCACGTTGGAAGAACGTCCCAAGGTGCTGGACAGAGTTACGGACCTGAGCTGGGGGCCAGGGTTGGGGAGGGTGGAGGGCAGGGGTGAAGCAGGGAGATCGAAAGCATAGTCGAAGAGGAGAGTTTTGAGCTGGGTCTTGAAGGTGGCAAGGGAGGGAGCGAGGCGGAGGGACTGCAGGATGGAGTTTCAGAGGGTAGGAGCAGAGTGGCGGAACATTAACAACATTGATTGCGTTAAATTAACAATATGCTAATTGTGCGCACGCTTTAAAAAGGAAAATTCTGAAAGCACTTTTTGAATTGCAACTGTCAGTTTTGAAAAATAGTAAACAAATAAACAAAAAATATGTTGCGAGTGACAGTTTTACATTTGACCATTTTTAATTTTCATGCATTTTTCATTTCATCTTTGTGCATTTGGTGAATGCACAGGTTGCACAATATATTACTGGACTGTGGGCAATCTCAAGACATCTAAAGTGAAAGCTAAAACTTAATTCCATTGGGTGGGGCAAAAGTCAGGATTTGTAAATCATTACATTGGTGAAAGAAAACTTAAATTCACTCCCCATCTTTATCCTTCATCTTTCCTCCTCAGCCTACCTGCAAGCTCCTCCTTCTCTTCTTGGTGTCAATTTAGCTCAGTTTGCAGCACACTCTTTGAGTCAAAAAGGTGCAGGTTCAAGACCCACAACGGACCGCAGTCTAGATTGGTGCTTCAATACCATGCTGGGGGGAGCCTCCACTGCATTGTTGGAAGTGGGATCCATCAAATAGGACATTAAACCCAGGTCTTGTCGGCCTTTTCAGACGGACATTAAACTCCCTTGGCACTATTAGAAAATAGAATCCAGAGAATTCCAAAATTCTCCGGATTCTGGAACGGTTCCCATTGATTGGAAGATTGCAAACGTAACACCACTATTTACGAAGGGTGGGAGAGAAAAGATGGGGAACTATAGACCAGTTAGTCTGACATCAGTGGGAGGGAGAATTCTTGAGTCCTTATTAAAAATGTTGTTATGGGATTCCTGGAGCACCATAACAAGATGAGGCAGTCAACACGGCTTTACAAAAGGGAAGTCACGCTTCACTAATCTTTTGGAGTTTTTTGAAGATGTATCTGCAGGTTAGATGGGGGGGAACCAGTAGATGTAGTATATTTAGATTTTAAAAAGGCATTTGACAAAGTGCCACACAAAAGGCTATTGCACAAGGTTAAGGCCCACGGGATTAATGGGAACATATTAACATGGATTGAAGAGTGGCTAACGGGTAGAAAACAGAGAGTAGGGATAAACGGGTCATTCTCGAATTGGCAGGAGGTGACTAGTGGAGTCCACAAGGATCGGATTTTGGGCCGCAGCTATTTACAATTTACATCAATGATCTGGATGAGGACATTGAATGTAACGTATCTAAATTTGCGGATGACACTAAACTCGGTGGGAGAGTAAGCTCTGAGGATGATGTAAAAAGATTGCAACGGGATATAGAAAGGCTCGGGGAGTGGGCGAGTAGGTGGCAGATGGAATTTAATGTGGGGAAGTGTGAAGTTATTCACCTCGGGAGAAAAAATAGAAAAACAGATTATTTTCTAGAGGGGGAGAGATTAGATAGTGTTAGTGTTCAGAGGTCCTTGTACACCAGTCCCAAAAAGTTAGTTTGCAGGTGCAGCAAGAAACTAGGAAGGCGAACGGCAGTTAGCGTTCATTGCAAAAGGTTTAGAGTACAAGAGTAGGGAAGTCTTGCTGCAACTTTATAGGGCCTTGGTAAGACCGCACCGAGAGTATTGTGTGCAGTTTTGGTTTCCTTATTTAAAAAAGGACATCATTGCCCTCGAGGGGGTGCAGCGTAGATTCACTCGGTTAGTTCCTGGGATGAGGGGACTGACCTATGAGGATAGACTGAATAAACTGGGGCTGTATTCTCTAGTGTACAGAAGAATTAGGGGAAATCTTATTGAAACATAAGATTCTTAAAGGGCTGATAAAGTAGACACTGGTGGGAGAATCTATAACCAGGGGTCACAGTCTGAAAATTAAGGGTCAGCCTTTTAGAACAGAGTTGAGGAAACATTTCTTCACTCAGAGGGTAGTATTTATGGAATTCACTCCCCCAGAAGGCTGTAGATGCTCAGTTCTTGAACATCTTCAAGGCTGAGACTGATAGATTTTTAAAAAAACTGAGTGATTCGGGGATATGGGGAGAGGGCAGGTAATCAGAGTTAGGTCTGAAGATCAGCCATGATCTTATTGAATGGCGGGGCACAGGCTCGAGGGGCTGAATGGCCGACTCCTGCTCCTAATTCTTATGTTCTTATGAAGGGAGTTTCTCTCTGTCCCTATCCTTGCCAACAATTCCCCAGATAAAATTTGTCAATCATGTCATTGCTGTTGCATGATATTGCTGTGCACAAATTGGTTGTCACATTCGCCTACAAAATCAGTCACTACACTTTTCAGTATATCACATGTAGCATCTTTAGACATCCTCCTAACATGAAATACACTGTCTCAAAATTATTATTTCTCCGACCATTAGTCCAAGTTCCAGGTGATGTTTTCAGGTGTCCGGGCGCCCTCAAAGAACGTTCTAGATGCCCTTGGTCCCTCTGGCTCTGTCGCTGGGATACAGAATGCTCACTGACACCAGGGCAATGTCAGAGGGGTCCATATTAGTATTGATAAGGACCCCACTTTACAAGCTGGCTTCAACTTTTATAGCTGGGATTGACTGGAGAGACACAGCTGTATCTGGTTCCAAACAATACTGCTTCTCGGCTGACTCCCGACCTTTCTCCAAAACAATATGGAGAACTCTGAGAGAGCACAGGACCGGCGGCCCCTGACCACTTCACTCGACGCTTCCTGTCCTATTTTACTCCATTCAGAGACCAAAAAGGCACGCGTGGATCGGCCAGGTAACGTTAGGGGGGGTCCGGAGGCAGCTTCACCCGACACTTACCTCAAAAATGCATGAAAAAAAAGGCGTCATGAATCTCCTCGCGCCGTACCCACCCGCTCCCACGGCACTCGTCCCGCCCTGAGAGTCGCGCGCCTCTTGCGCAGCTGCGGCTCGCGCTGCGACCGTTACTGACGGTTAGAGCTCGACCACCGCCCCCCGCGCGCGCTGTGAGGAGCGGTCGGGGAGAGCAATAGGTTTAGACATTACAACAGCAACGTGAGGAGGGTGCGGGCAAAGGTGGGCGGAGGGTTGGAGTCTGGCAAAAGGAAAAGCGAGACAAAGAGCACCGTAAACATCTCGCACCAACACGGCCAACAACTGAGAATCAGTCCAGAAAGAAAAGGAAAAGCGAGGAGTGAGAGTGCAGCGGGAGGGGGAGAGAGCTGCAGTATTTGAGAAAGTATAACAAACATCTCCCAGTAAAAGTAATGGCCAGAGGAGTTGGGGGGGAGGGGAGGGGAGGGGGGGACAGGTGAAGGAAATGCACAAGATTGGGAATGGTTCCAAAGATAGGAAGAGTAGAACCTTTTCATGGAGAGATGAAAAATAATGAGACAAGTACCAAAAAAAAGTCTATCTGCACCAGAGACTGAGAAACACCTTCAACTGTAAAAGGTGAGGGATTAGGTAAGACTGCTGAGGAGAAGCAAAAATGGAAAGCTTAATATTGACAGTTGCACTTATATAGCGCTTTTATAGGGCCGGTTGGTAGGATGGGAAAAGACCGCAGAGGGATTTAATAGTGAGAACTTGATCCTCGGGTATGGGGGGAGCCAGTGGATCCGGGCAAGAATGGAGGTCACAAGCTCGTGGCATCTTGCCATAGAATTATACAACAACCACAACAAAATACACTTGTAAAGCGACTTTCATGTCGGGAGGACGTCCCAAGGCGCTGGACAGACCCAAGCTGAGGGTCGGGATGGGTGAGGGGGTAGAGCAGAGGGAGAAGCACGGAGATCGAAAGCACAATCGAAGAGGAGGGTCTTAAGGTGAGTCTTGAAGGTGGTGAGGGAGAGGGCGAGACGGGGGGGACTACGGGATGGAGTTCCAGAGGGTGGGGGCAGAGTGGCGGAAGGCCCGCCCGCCGATAGTGGGCCGAGCGAGGTGGGGGACGTGAAGCAGGCGGAGGCCGCTGAGTAGAGGGAGCAAACAGGATGGTAGGGGATTAGGAGGTCACAGAGGCAGGAAGGAGCAAAGCCATGGAGGACTTTGAAGGTGAGACCAGGATTTGAACTGCATCCTCTGTGTGATGGGAAGCCAGTGGAGGCGAGGATGGGTGTGATAGGGTCACGGAGCCTGGTGCGGGAGAGGACACGGGCTGCAGAGTTCTGAATGATCTGCAGCCTGTGGAGAGAGGAGGTGGGGAGGCCGACAAGCAGTGAGTTTGCTTAGTCGAGCCTCGAAGTAATGAATGCATGTATGAGGGTTTCTGCAGACTGCGGTTCGGACAAGAGCCGGGCAATGTTGTGGAGATGGGGGAAGGCGGAGCGGGTCATTGTGCAAATGTGGGGCAGAAAGGATAGTTGAGGGTCGAACAAGACCCTAGGATTCCGGACTGACTTAACAAGGTTGAGTATGCAACCATGGATGGTGATACTGTCAGTGCCTGAGGTGAGAAGGTGCTGACAGGAGCCAATCAGGAGAGCCTCGGTCTTGTTATTCAGCCCATCGTATCTATGCCGGCTCTTTGAAAGGAGCTATCCAAATCAATCCCACTCCTCCGCGGTCTGCCTAAAGCCTTGCAAACTTGTCCTCCCCCAAATAATTATCTACTTCTGTGTTAAAAGTTGTTATTGAATCGGCTTCCACAGGCCTTTCAGTCAATGCATTCCAGATCCGAAAAACTTGCTGTGTGAAAAAGTGCGGGAGAGGAAACGAGCAGCAGGCTAGGCTGCAGCTTATTGAGGGAAGAGTTGAGAAGTCCTGCGAGCAAGAATTGGCATTGTCAAGTCTGGACATGATAAAAGCAGTCTCAGCAGCCCGGGGAAGCTAGTGATGGAGGCAGGCAATATTAAGGAGGTAAAGAGAAAACTGAAATGGCCAAAGCATAGGTGTGGCACTATTCGAAATGGCCAACAATCTCCTGGATCATTCGCACAAGATCATTAACTTTATAGCTGTTTCTGGGACATTACTGTATGGTAGCAATTGTGTGACTGTGTTTGCATACAAAATACTGTACACAGTCACTACACTTTATAATAAATCCTACAAAACGCTTGTGAGATTGCCTTTTGGCATGAACAACATTAGTTCAAATGAAAGGACTATTATTGTGAGCTTGTCTCACCAACTTCAGAATGATATTCCTTGCATTTGATGTAGCGCATTTTAGCGTTGAGATATTTCAAAGCAATTCATAGGGATTTACTGTGAAGTGTAGTGACTTTGTATTTGTCGGCAAACGCAGAAGCCAATTTGCACACATCAATTTTCTAGGAATCTGAAAAATGACAGGAATATCTTGTGCCAATTATTTACAGTTGACTTGTAACAAGTCGGAGTAGTACATCTGAAACCGAAAGAATAACCTTAAGAAGGTCAATGTAATTCCTTAAAAATCTATACCACAGCCTTTCTTTCACAAGGTGGGGTTTTTAATTTTAGAATAAGATATGTACTTTGTACTCCTATAGTAACATTTCACAACAGGATCCTGTTCCTGGTTCAGCCCTGACCACCCACATAATTCTGTGCTGAGTCATTTTCTTCTAGTTATGAAATAACCAAAATGCAAATAATGAAATCCTTTATATGATATGTCTTAGATCAATCAGTACAGGTTCCAAAAGAAGGGGTAATAATTTTAAAATTAGAGTTAAATTAGTTAGAATTGAGATTAAAAANCATTTTGCCAAACAATGAGTTGTGAGAATGGAATGCAATGTCACCAAACCTTTAGATGCAGAATTTATTGGGATGTTAAAAGAGAAATAGGGATATTAAGGGGTATGAAGAAAAGCAGGGAAATACGTGGTTTAAAAGATTTGTCATGATGGAATAATAATAATCGTTGTATTTGGTATAGTACTCTTCACATCAGGAAGATGTTTCTGAACCTGTCACAGGAAACTTACTGTAAAGTGTAGTGACTGTATTTTTGAAGGTGAATAAAATAGTGGAACAGGCTGAATGGCATCCAGCTGTTCCTATTTTTGAATTGGATAAGTTATTTAACACCAAACATAATTCCTGTTACCATATTTAGGTACAATGATAGACATATCGATAAGTGAGGGAGTATTTTGCCCACAAAATACACATTTATGCTCACATTCTATATTGTTTAAAGCACTTTGAGATGTGTCGATGATGTGATAACCCATTATGCCAAATGCAAGGAATATTATTGTTTATAGGAAAAATTTGGCCAATGCAAACAAAGATAAGGTTGTACCACCTATTGAGTTTATAATGAATGCTCTTGTTTCTTTCATGACAGGTTGAATTTATGTAACTAATATTGAAAATTACCATTGTTTTCATTTACAAAGGAACAAGTAATGATAAAATGATGTAAATAACATACCTAAATAATAGTGTCTAATTTCTGTGATCTAGATAAAGGTCACATTTTGGAACCAATAAATACAGAGTGATTACCTAGGTCAGGGGGGTCCAACCTTTGGGATGCTAAGAGCCGGATGCTGGATTTGAGAAATGTCCGCGGGCCGCAAAAGCATTATTTTTTGTTTCCCTTCCAGAAACATAACCCACAAGAATCGTATAGAATCCCTGTGTTTTAAATTATGTAACTGTTTTACCTAATTTCACTATATTTTAGTTACAATGCAAATGTGAAATAAGCAATGTAAAAATCATGCAATTTTTACAACTTTTATCAATAAAGTACACATGTGCAAAAATAATCATTAAATCCAGAGTAAACAATGAAAGTGAAATAAATGACTAAGTGAAATAAAATGCATATAATTTAATAGTCCTAATAATGAACAAATAATGATAACACTGTGAGAAATGTTTCTGTGGAACCAGAGATCCAATTTTTCTATTTTCCACATCTACATTTCGTCTCTTACTGAGGGTCATAGTTCTGTAGATTTAGAATTATAAAATATGCAACAATGCTGCTCCTCTCTTTGCATCGGTCTCTGCGGGGTCTCTCATGAGCCATACCTCTCGTCCTGCCCCTCTTTCCGTCACTCTTCGCATCAATTGGACGAGTGACACAGCCAGCTGGTGAAACAATGAATTCGGAAGTAGTTTGCGGGCCACATGACACCATTCCCTGGGTCACCAGTTGAACCACCCTGACTTAGGAAATCAGTTTGACCTCCTAAATGTTAAATAAAATTCATATTTTGTAGCATCTTTTTAAAAAAAGTCCTGAAACATAAGAAGAGGCACCTGTAATCCGTGGATGGAATAGAACATGCCAAGGAGGAAGTTAATAGAGACCAGGTATCTTTATTGATATATTGCTCACTTTGTCCAAAACAGTGTGAAATGGCAATACACAAAGCAAGCAGGATGCAAGGATACCTTTCTGAAACAGTTGAATTCATACTAAAGCTGTGCCGTTTTCCCTCTCTTTAGTCAGGGGGGGACATAATACATGTCTTTTTATCTCTCGGAGCTGGGCGGAATCTAGCTCAAACTCAAAGGATAAATCTCCTTTCTTACTGCAACCTTACCCTGTTTGCTAAAAGGCACAGGTGACCAGTAAAATCCGGGACACAATGGATGCATTACTAACTTGGCAGTCTAATTTAAATGTAGTGCAAGGACATGAAATGTGGAAAACATCACATTGGATGGGGTTAAGGCATGGAGGGAGAATAGAAAAAGCTTTATTTACCTAATAAGATAAAGAAACCTGTTAAAAGAAACAGAGGGGAGGTGAGAAGAAATATTTTCACACAGTGAATTGTTTGGATCTGGAATGCATTGCCTGAAAGGGTGGTGGAAGCCAATTCGATAACAACTTTTAAGAGAGAAGCAGATAATTATTTGGGGAAGAGATGATTGCAGGGCTATGCGGAGAGAGCAATGGAGTGGAAATGATTTGGATAGCTCTTTTAAAAAAGGTCAGACCAAATGGCTTCCTTCTGTGCTGTATGATTCTATGAAGATAGGAAAATGTGAAAGATTGGGCTTGGAAATTGGAGAATTAACAACAACAAAATTACATTTATATAGCGCCTTTCACATCGGGAGGACATCCCAAGGCACTAGACAGTCAGTGTTTCGGATCCGGGGGTCGTGATCGGGGACGATGGAGGGCAGGGGGAGAAGGAGGGTGATCGAAAGCACGAGATGACTTGAACAAGGCAAGGGAGGGGGCGAAGCAGAGGGACTGCGGGATGGAGTTCCAGAGGGTGGGGGAGGAATGGCTGAAGGCCCGCTTGCCATTGGTGGGGCAGGCGAGGCAAAGGACATGAAGCAGGCTGGAGCCACTGAGCAGAGGGAGTGGGCAGGTTGGTACAGGCTTAGGAGGTCGCAGTGGTAAGAAGGAGTGAGGCCATGGTGGGCTTTGAAGGTGAGGACCAGGATTTTGAACTGTATGCTCCGTGTGATGGGAAACCAGTGGAGTCGGGTGAGGATGGGGGTGATAGGGTCATGGAGCCTGGTGTGGACACGGGCTGCAGAGTTCTGGATGATCTGCAGCCTGTGGAGGGAGGATTTGGGGAGGCCGACAAGCAGGGAGTTTGCATAGTCAAGCTTGGATGTTATGAATGCGTGGATGAGGCGTTCGGTGGCCTGCAATGTGAAACAATGGCGGAGCCGGGCGATGTTGCGGAGGTGGGGAAGTCAGAGTGGGACATGGCACAGGTGCGCGGTAGAAAGGATAGTTGAGGGTCAAACAAGATGCCAAAGGACGCCTTAGTAAGGTGGAATGTGCAACCATGGATGGTGATGCTGTCAATGCCGGAGGTGTGGCAGCGCTGACGGGAGCCAATCAGGAGAGCCTCGATCTTGTGAAAGTTTGCTCTCATCCAGGACCTGATGTCTGACAGCGGTCCTGTAGTCAAGAGTGGAGGCAGAGAGATACAGTTGGGTGTCATCCGCAAACATGTGGAGGTTGACCCCATGTCTGTGGATTATGTCACAAAGAGGGAACATATAGATATTGAAGAGGAGGGTTAATAAGGCGTGATCGAAGAGGAGGATCTTGAGACATGCCTTGAAGGAGGCAAAGGAAGGAGCAAGATGAAGGGACTGTGGGATGGAGTTTCAAAGGTGGGGCAGAGAGACTGAAGGCCCGCTGATGGCGCCGATTATTAGAGATGAGGCTAAAACTAGCCGAGAGAGTGTTCATACTGAGAAAATGCCAACATCACGCCATTTCATTCCACACTGATGCTTTCTTCCCACCAATACTTGAAACCGCAATCAAATATTAAAATGGTCATGATTTAAAATGTTTTGTGTTTCGGTGAGTTTTAATAATGTTCAAAATTTTATGTGCGTTGGCTTTCTCAACTCTTCCCACCACCAGCTGCAGATCATCCAGAATTAAAAATCCTCGTCCTTGCCTTCAAGGCCCTGCACGGCCTTGCTGCTTCCTACCTTGGTGACATACTAACCCCATATCAACCTGTCCATTCTCTCCGCTCAGCAGACTCCAGTCTGCTCCACATCCTCCGCCTGGCCCGCCCACCATTGGCGGTTGGGCGTTCAGCCTCTCTGCCCCCACTTTTGGAACTCCATCCCACAGTTCCTCCCTTACCTCCTTCAAGGCATGTCTCATGATCCTCCTCTTCGACCTTGCCTTCGGCCACCCTGCCCTCCACCCCTCCTGATCCCAATCTCCTGCTCCGGTCCAAATCCCTGACTGTACAGCGCCTGGGACATCTTCCTGACGTGAAAGGCGCTGTGTAAATGTAATTTGTTGCTATTTAATTGTTTTAATGGAATGGTTCATTGACATTCACATACATCTCCGTGGGTAATATATATATACTGGATACAAGAGGAAATTCATACTACCTAACTTTTAAATGTTAACAACAAAACAACAAAATTACATTTTTATAGCGCCTTTCACGTCGGGAGGACGTCCCATGGCACTGGATGGACAGAGTTACAGACCCGAGCTGAGGATCAGGGAGGGGGGGAAGTAGGGAGATCAAAATTTCCAAAATTATAAAAATTATCCTGTTTGCTCACAGATGCAGAGAAAATCCCCAAATAGCAATTAGGCTATTCTTTACCGCAGTTCACATGCTTATATATACAGGACTTAGTATCCATAATAATAATAATAATCCTTGCATTTTGACATAGCGCTTTTCACGTCGGGAGAACGTCCCAACGCGCTTCACAGAACACACTGTAAAGTGAATTGACTGTATATTTGTGGGCGAACGCGGCAGCCAATTGCGCACAGCAATGTCTCACAAACAGTCGTAGATTGAAAATGACCAATTTATTATTGTTTTGGATGTTTTGGAGGGATTATTATTAGGCTCTGTGTGGAGTAAGGAAACTTGCCCGAGGTTTCTCCCTCTGCCTAGAATTGAATTCAGGTCTCCTGCTTGCAAAGAGAGTGCTCTAACCACTGAGCTACAGGACTCCATTCTTGATGGGAATAGAGAGGTAAGCACTTGCTGGCCAAGGTGTGTACCTCCAACTGGCGTGTAACATCAGTCAGTTTGTAGGGACTCCAACCTGTCTGAATTGTAAACAGGAGGATGGTGGTAAGCTGTCACACATTTTGTGCTGCTCTATGCTGTGGTAATGGATTTCTGTGTGTGTCAGATACCTGACTGATCGAAAAAAGAAACAAATTTTTAAGTCCACTGCCAATATCTACTGGAGAAAAAATATTTCTGTTGATTACATTCAGATTTTGTGTCACCCATTGGAATATTTTGATCTCAAAATACAACTTTGATTTCAAAGTTATATCCCCTGCATTAACATTGATATATTATATTAGCATGCAGCTTTAGCAAACGCAATAACCAAAACCATATTACCCGCGACTCTAGCCTGGGATTGCTTCTGGTTGGAGAAAGGCCTTCCTTCTGTACAGTCGTTACTATCCTTCATCTCTAGTGTTCTTCTGCTTAATTCTCTCTCTCTCTCTCTGTGGGTCTTTTATCCCCAATCTGGAGTGCTGCACTCTTTGACCCCATGCCCATAATTACTCAGGGATGGTTGGTAGTAGCCTGACTTTTTAATGTGTGAGATCATCCTTCCTGTGGGTCCCCTATTGAGTAAGTTCTACCCTTATCTCTTTATACATTACATCTTCTATTGTTAGGTCCACAATGGGTTACTTCCCTTAATCTTAACCCTGCTTTTAGTACACTGCTACTTCCTTCTTATCACAAGTATTTTGAGAGGCTTTTGTTTGCTCAGGCCGATCATCTGGTTCCTGGTTCCTGATAGCTTTGACTAATGTCTTGTAGTATCTACTTGTTTTTCCAAGGTGCAAGCTACGTATCTCACACACACATTCCTCTTTTTATTATACAGGTTGATAGAGCTGTTAAAAAAAACATGGAATACTTAGCTTTATAAATATTCATAGAGTACAAAAGCAAGAAAGTTCTGCTAAACCTTTATTAGTCACTGGTTAGGCCTCAGCTGGAGTATTGTGTCCAATTCTCGGTCCATACTTTAGGAAGGATATCAAGGCCTTGGAGAGAGTGCAGAAGAGATTTACCATAATAGTACCAGGGATGAGGGACTTTAGTCATGTGGAGAGACTAGAGAAGATGGGATTGTTCTCCTTATAGCAGAGAAGGTTAACAGGAGATTTAATAGAGGCGTTCAAAATTTTGAAAGGTTTCGATAGAGTAGATAGGGAGAAACTGTTTCCATTGGCAGGTAGGTCAGTAACGAGGGCACGTAGATTCAAGATAATTGGCAAAAGAACCAGAGAGGAGATGAGGAGAATTTTTTTTACACAGTTGTTACAGTCTGGAATACACTGCCTGAAAGGGTAGTGGAAACAGATTCAGTAACAACTTTCAAAAGGACATTAGATAGATACTTGAAAAGGAAAAACTTACAAGGATACAGGGAAAGAACGGGGAATTGGGACTGCTTGGGTAGCTCTTCCAAAGAAGAGGCATGCTGTGGCTTCCTTTTGTGATGTAATATTCTATGATTGCATGATTCTAATTAACCCTGAGCTCACTTACAATTGAGATGTCATCAGAGAAAATCCTCAGAAATTAATTAATTTGAATGGAAATCACGTCTCCATTTTAAGTAAGCAATTCATAATGAAATTGAAATTTAGCTGGAGTGAATATTTTTCTCACTTATCCAAGTCCCAGTAGCATTTCTACGTAACATGGAGCTAAAGTATTGTTTGGCTATAGCAGGGATAATAATAATAATAATCCTTACATTTGGTATAGCGCTTTTCACGTCTTTTCGCGACATTTCAAAGCGCTTCACAGAATATACTGTAAAGTGAATTAACTGTATATTTGTGGGCGAAAACCCAATTACACACAACAGTGTCTTACAAACAGTCGTGGATTGAAAATGACCAATTTATTATTGTTTTTGGTTTTGGAGGGATTATTATTAGGCTCTGTGTGGAGTAAGGAAACTTGCCCAAGGTTTCACCCTCTGCCTGGAATTGAACTCAGGTCTCTCACTTGCAAAGCGAGTGCTCTAACCACTGAGCTACAGGACTCCACAACTTGGGCAACTTGTAGCCCATAGGCCATACTACACATGTGTAGATTAGTCATGCAGGCCGCAAGTTGGCCGTCCATGGACTATATGGTGCCACAGTAATCCTGCAGCAATATGATGTGGCATTGATGGGACATCACTAATAGGGGAAGAGTTTTGGAATCAAAAGGTTGGTTTGTGCAACATTAATTTGCCTTCATACCATCCGGCATGTATGTGCTGGTAAATAAACATCTTCTAAATGTCATGGCTAATTTAGACACCTTGCATTGTTGAGATCCGGTTAATGTTATTTAAGCAAGTAAGAAATAAAATATTGATTTTTTTTAATATGCACAATTACTTCATAATGTAAAGGCAATGACTCTTCGATTTGATTTACTATCAGTTTCCCAGGAAACTTTCTTTTTGTTGAAGAAATAAATCACAAAGTTCGAACTCCCATTTAGCAAACAATATCTACCAAAGAATTTCAGAAATCAGAGCCCTACAGTGTCTTACTATTTACACTTAGGGTACAACTAAGTGAAGCATTTAGGAGCTCCACCCTGAAGACGTTAGCAATCTGGGTACTGTGCCAACCACTTTCTTGCATAAAAGACTGAGCCACAGGTGACCTGCACCTTGCAGTGGCCTCGCTAACTGGTGCCGAGCTTTGTCCAAGATGGGGACAAGCAAAGATGCATCGATAGGGATCCTTATACTGGTAGTCTGCTCTTACCGCTCCATGGCTTCTCAACGTAAGAAGAGTTTTCCTATTTTAAAATAAAAACTACTTTGGTAGTTTCAAGTATCATGTGGTTTAGATACAGATATTTATATTTATCAATGATAAATGTACAAATGTTGAGAAATTGTTAAAACTAATTGTTTTGTTGGTTTGAACTTGATTTTTAAAATAATTGAGACATTAATGATGTGATTAAGCAGTAAAGCAGACTGAATAACCTTAATCTAATAGCCCTAATGGGAGCATTTTGACATCGGTACTAAATATGAATTCTGGTAAAAATGGTTTGCTGAATATTTTTGAAAATTGCATATTCTTACAAATTAATGCAAGTAGTTATTCTCCTTATAAAAATTCTGTTTTATCTGTAAAATTTTCAATGTAAATTCTGGTTCAAAAAATGTTTTATTAAATATTTCAGAAGGTTCCCTGAGTCCCATCTTGAAGAATTTCTTAGTGATTACTGATTTATTAATGATTACTAACACCTATCATTTTTCTGTGACATGTTGATGCTTTATTAGAATTACATCACTCATTCGGTTATAATCTGATATTTGCTACTGCTAATAATAATCTTTGCATTTGATGTAACACCTTTCACGTAAGGAGGATTCTCAAAATAATTCACAGGATATATTTTAAAGTGAGGTACGGATTTTGTAGTAATAATAATCCTTGCATTTGACGTAGTGCCATAGCAAGTCATTGAGACACCTCAAAGCACTTCACAGGATATACTGTAATGTGGAGTGACTGATTATTTTGTGGGCAAAATGCAGCAGCCAGTTGCGCATTGCAATGTCCCACAAACAACCATGGCGTGAATGATTCAATTTATTTGGGGATTGTTGACCAGGACACCTGACTATGATATACATCTAGCAATTGTTGATAGTTAACCAGGCCATCTGATTCAATGTGATGTCAATGGGCGAAGGTTCAGAGGTGATATAGGAGAAATTTCCATTTTGTTAGACCCCAGCTTTGGCTCGCTTGGACAATCATGAGCAAAGTGCCTTCTACCCCCACATTTATAGCATTCGCTAGAGGCATTACTCCAATTACTACCCCTTCTTGTAATGTTATAACCCCGGCCGTCGCCGGGGTTGTTGCGTCCGTATGGTCTATTCTGTCCTCGCCAACTACCCCCTTTTCCATAGTTATTCATGGGACTCTGTCCTTCTACCTCATGGACCGCGACTGCTGACTTGTGTTTAATTCCACCCCGCTGACTGGTATTTTGATTATCAAAAGCCTGCTCGGCTTTTCACAGTAAGAATTCCATTCTGACCCGTATCAACCGATACTCCGAGCATCCTTTTAACAGAAGGTGATAGTTTCCACACGAACAACACCTTATAGTCTACCTGCCTTTCGATTTCCCCTCTTTCTGGATCTGCATACTGGGTCAGCCTGTAAGTTCCACCAGGTGTTCGTGGAATTTCCGGGGGTTTTCATTTTTACCCTGAATGTTTTTTCCTAATTCCGCATACAGTTCCAATTTGCGGTTTGTCGACTCTCTTTTTTTCCTCTAGAGCCTGTCTCAATCGAGCCACTTCACACTCCTTTCCTTCTTAGAAAGTTTTTTCTATTTCGCGTCTTTCTTTGAATTTGTTTTCTTTTTCCTCTAACAAGATTTTTTCCATTTCGTGCCTCTCCCTTTCTATCTTTACCTCCTCCTCTTTCTCTCCTAACATTTTTTCTAACTCCTTAATCCTTTTCTGAGTTCCCGGACAACCCCTCCACATAATATATTTCATTAACCGCCCTGCAGTTACTTCCCCCATTCTTCAGTTCTCCCTTTGCAACCTTATCTTCTATCCATATTAGGCCTTGCTCAATAGTTTTGGTTGACGCTAACTGCTCTGTTTTGAGTTCCTCCGCTCTTGCCCCCACTTTCTTACATAAATCCCTTTCATACTTCTGTAACCACTTTCGGAATGTTTCTTTTGCGCACTTCCCTTTTACATTTTCAACTGCCAGCTCCTCCTTTGCCACATAATCCCCCTCCTTTGAACCTATTTTCATCCATGTCTCAAAAGTATCCCATAGCAATTGCTCTCTGGATTGGCTCATCATTTTTTTGGAAAAAAACTTTTTTCCCCAAAAGATCTTCGCCGAGATCCGTTTTACCTAGAAACTTTGTCGAGTTTCCCTTTTTATATTTTATTCAGACTTCCCTGAGTCTTTATTCTGTAGATCTCCCCGAGTCTACTCTGATAAAACTCCATGAGTTCTATTTTCCTCCACGACTCCCTGAATCCTATTTTGTAGGTCTCCCGGAGCCGGCACTTAAATTCAAACTCCCCGAGTTTGTCTCTGGTTCCCCGAGTCTGTTTGTCCCATAGATCTCCCTGAGTCCGCGGGTGTAAAACTCCCCGAATTTTACCTGTCTGGCTCCCTAAGCCAATACTTCAGTTAAGACTCCCCAAGTCTTATTGAATAACACAAAAACTTCGCCGGGTTTGTTTTCTTGTGACTCCCTGAGTCAATATCCCTTTTTCACACGAGTTATTAGAATTCAAACAAATTTCTCTTTGTCTGTTTAGCTGTGTGAGAGCTAAAGGGTTTGTTACCGCTCAATATTTTACAAACTTTACCCAATATTGCTTAACCTTATACATACAATTTGTTGGCCCCTGGCCTATTTCTATTCTTAGTTACTGATGATAAAAAAACTTGTCGGGTCCAATTTGTTGGGATTTCCGATCCCGTGGTTCAAATTATGACCCAACAAACCAACTATGGTGTAATAGAGTTTTTGATGACAAAAGCAACTCATACAAAACAGATAGAAAAGTTCTGACACTAACATAAGTAACAAACAGTATACCAGTTTTGGAGCAGCCAGTTGTGATATCTTCACTACAGCTTCTCACCTCTTGATCTGCTACCTTACTTGCCTAAAGTTAGCATAGTTATACTATTTTGCCCCATGTATACAACCCGCTCGTTCCCTCCACTCAGCCGGCTCTGGCTGCTCCACATCCCCCGACCCCACTCGCCCCACCATTGGCGGGAGAGCCTTCAGCCACTCTGCCCCCAACCTCTGGAATTCCATCCCCTGTCACTCCGCCTCGCCCCCTCCTTAGCCTCCTTCAAGTCCTGCCTCAAAACCCTCCTCTTCGACCATGCCATCAGCCACCCCCTTCCCCTCCCCTCCCCCACCCAACCCCAGCTCGGGTGTGAAATGCTGTCACTGTCCAGCGCCTTGGGACGTCCTCCCAACGTGAAAGGCACTACACAAATGTAATCTTGTTGTTGTTTAGCACATGACAGCTTGTTTTTCCCTTCCAGAGTTGGTGCCTACCATCTGCTTGGTAGGTGCCATTAGCACGATCAGCATGTGTTTACAGAATACTGGGTTGCCTTGCTTAGGTGTTCAAAGGAAATGCAGGCTTCCTTATTATTATTATCAGCGAGTGGCAGTCTCTTCCTATCTCGAAGAATCCTGCCACTTGTGATCGCCTTGTGCCTGTCTCAAAGCCTGTTTTATATCTTCCTTCCCTATCACAACTGACTGACCGTTAACCTTTTAGAACCAGGACAACTTATTCTGCAGATTCCAAACATCTCACCACTGGTCAAAGTAAACAGTTTCTAATCCCGATTTACAGTTTGTTTCTCCCCTAATTTCTACAATATATATTTCTATATATGTGGATATATATATACATACACCACTAATTCCTCCATTACTTTACTTACTAAATTATATTAGAAACAACCTTTTCTAACACTTGCATACCAAATCCCTAGTATACAAGGATTATTATTAGTACTATGATGGTCCAAGATGAACAAATATGATGAAACTGCCCAGAACATTGCATTGGTAAGCTGTACATGATTACACTGAATTCAAAGATATGCGTTATTCTTAAGCCGAGGCAACAAATCAGAGGTATTTAAGAAATAGTTTGTGGCATTAACTTTATGGTTCACAGTATCTTTCTTGTGATCATTTTATTCAGTCTTGGCTTTGCATAACTCAAATATGAATGAGCCTGTCTGTGAAAATAGCCTTCAATAAAATTAGCTTCACATTTAATATCCTATTTTTCTTTAGATCTGGTAACAGAATTTTTTCCACTTGATACAACAAAGATCATTCCAGGCAGAGCAAATATTACAAGTAAGTAATTTATTAAATAAAAGCATTTGGGATGCATTCCTTTTCACATTGACATATACAAGTATCGTACATCCTACATTCAATTCTTAAAGTATGTTCCCACAGACTAGCCCACTGACTTTCATCTCACGACACTGGTGTGATGGTTAGCAGGGTGAATGCAAGATAAATTGACCACTAAAAGTTCCACGTGTGTATGCAACTTATTATACTCTTTGTATTCTTATCATATCTATTATTTTTAATTCCTAGGTCATAATCCTGCCCATAATGATCACGTGTGCAGCTCCTGGGGAAACTACCACTTTAAGACCTTTGATGGAGACGTTTACCATTTCCCAGGACTCTGCAATTATGTCCTGGCTTCCGATTGTTTAAGTGCTTATGAGGAATTCAACATCCAGATAAGACGTATTGTTTTGAATGGTCATCCAAAAATCAGTCAAATTGTCATGAAAATAGAAGGATTAGTTATTGAAATAATTAATTCAACCATTGCAGTGGATGAGACTATGTAAGCAGTTTGCATTTTATAAATTTTTTCATTTTGCTGTTTTATGAATGTCTTTCTATGTATTGGCACAGCGCAGAGTGGGACTTGGGCACAATCGGAAGCAAAGTGTCGGAATCATTTGTAGCTGTAGGTCATCTGCAGGCTATCACAATGAAATAATAGTTGTGTTAGCCTCTGTGACATGGGGCGAGAGGCTTGGCTATTCAGTGAGTAGATATGGAGCTGCAGTGTGTGGCCTCGCACTCTCCCTCCTTCCAGCAGCCATGCACCAGGGAATGTATGTGGGTCTGTATAGAACAACATGTCATTCAGCCTCACTCCCACACACTGCAAAAATGTAACCAAGTAAAAGCAGGAGATTTGGCATTCAACATCACCACTAGCTTATTCCCCCATTAATAATAATAATAACACCATTGGCGGGTGAGCCTTCAGCCACTCTGCCTCCAACCTCTGGAATTCCATCCCCCAGTTACTCTGCCTCGCCCCCTTCTTAACCTTCCATCAAGTCCCGCCTCAAGGCCCTCCTCTTCGACCATGCCATCGGCCACCCCCCTTCCCCTCCCCTCCCTTGTTTACTTTAGGCTTGTTTACACGGCCATCAGTTCCTCTCTCACATTTAAGTCAAACACTCTGCTTAAATCTTTATCACCTCTGCCTCTCTGCAATTAAAAAACACACTGAATCATGTTTTCTCCCTCTCACCCAATCTTCTTGATTCTAATGAAAGCAAATTCAGTTCTGATCTAAACCCCAAAGTTACATCTCTGTGACTTTTCTCTGAACCCTCTCCAAAACACATATACTTTTTAAGAAGTTAGCGAAATATCTCAAATTTATCTTGACAGTGATCTGTACAAGGTTACAATAACTCCTTTCAGCTGTAGTCAAATGCTCTTGAGCTGCAACCCAGCATGTGATTAGTTGTGTATGTAAAAGCTTCATATGTTTACTGTTTTAGTGGTATTTGACGGAACTACAAATTATATAGGAAATTAACTTTTTTTGTAAATACCATTGTGTAGGTCAAAAAAAGCATTGAATTGGAAAGTGTGCATTAAAATGAGGCATAATGTTTTGTTTTTATCCAGGGTGACACTGCCATACAGTCAGTCTGGTGTCATGATAGAACAAATCAATATTTACACCCGGGTCACTGCAAAGATTGGTCTGACTTTCACGTGGAATGGAAACGATGCCCTCATGGTACGAACATTTGGCATGAATAACCATGTGAATGGATACTATGCAACAGTACTAAGCATATTTGTTGGAGATTTTTACTTGATAAGAAACCATTTTAGTTGTAAAGATGAATGTTGCATTTCTTCAACTTCCTCCCTCATTTATTGGATAAGGTTCTCCCTTTACAAAGCATGTTCCCTTCTCTGAGAGAACAGCCACCTTGCAACAAGGATTGTGCCCTTGCTGCTTGGCAGACAGTCACTCAGCCTCCATTGAACATAAGAACATAAGAATTTGCTTGGTGAAAGAAGACCAAAATCCATCTAGTTCACCTTCCACCATCCTAGCAGTCATATTGTGTCCCAAACTATATACTGTATCCTGAGATATCATTTTCCAGCAGAAATCCATTTAATTTACTCTTGGAAAAACATTTTCTGCTTCCACTGTCTCCCTAGAGAACTTGTTCCATAAGTTTACTAGTAACTCACTGAAGTAATGTTTCTGCAGATTTGTCTGAATTTACCCCTGCCCCACCCCCGCCGTTTAATTGCAAGCCATATCCTCTGATTCTACTGTTTAGTACAAGATAAACAGGTTATCATGGTCTACATTATCTTGTCCCTTCAGAATCTTAAAGACCATAATCATATGGCCCCTCAACCTTTTCGTCTCCAGAGTGAACATGCCCAGTTTATCTTATTGGTCCAGATTTTCTTTCAAGCAATTTTTTAATTTACAACACTCCACGTATAAATAGTCCTTGGTATCTGAACACTGTGTTGGACCCAAACTGCTTTCTGCACGGAAGATTCAAAAATGTAGTGAAGATACTTACCTGGTGCCATGAGTGGCCCACATTGGAACTATCAAAATACTACTTGTTATCAAAAGTATTGATTGTAATGTAAAGTGGTTATTGCAGTGATGGCTGCATTACTCATGCGTACAGGCTGCATTACTCATGCGTAAAATAGTCACACAAACAGCACGTGGCCCTTGCGCTATCCCTGGTTTAGCTGATTTTCCCGAAAACCTGCTTGCTCTGTGTGCCTCATCTGATTCTATAATCAGCCTAATGATGTTCCTCTTTTTACAAGTGCTATCTGTGGAAATGGTACCCACATCTTACCAGTCCTGCTCAGGCTCCACTGGCTCCCCATCACCGAACAGATCGATTTCAAGATCCTCACTCCCATGTTCAAATCCATTCACTCCCTGGCATCTCCCGACCTCTCCAGCCCCCTCACTCCCCAATCCACCACCCGGCACCTCCGCTCGACTAGAACTGGCCTCTTGCTCGTCCCTCATACCCTCTGCCCTACAATTGGAGGTCGTGCATTTAACCACTATGCCCCAAAACTCTGAAACACTCTCGCTCAATCCCTCCGCCTTGCCCCCTCTCTCCCCTCTTTCAATTCTCACCTGAAAACTTTCCTGTTTCACCTTACTTATGGCCACCTCCCCCCTCCCCCAGCTCGGATTCAGGCTGTACCACTGTTAAGCGTTCTGAGGCGCTCCCTGCGTGGCGGCCGCAAGTTGTTGTTGTTGTTTGTGCTGTGATCAATAGATCATGCCTTTTACCCCACCTGACAATCTAAAATAACAGCAACTTGATTGGTGGGATGCAGTCACAACACCACTCAAGATGAAGTTATCAAAAAAGGAACAAAAATTATGAAGGATATTTTAGTTAGCACAATATTAATGACTGAACATTTCCACATGGTTATTGATGAAGCTTCTTTTAAAAAATTACCGAAATGTGTATCTCAAAGAAAGCAAATAGTCGTACAATTGTCAAAAAATCATTGTTTTTGTAATGTATTTGAAAATGAGCTGAGAATGCTTTCTAATGACTTTCTTTTTCTTTGAATTAGCTTGAACTGGGCAAAAAGTATGAAAATACAACATGCGGCCTATGTGGTGATTTCAATGGTATCCCTGGGAATGAGTTTGTTTCAAATGGTACGTGTAAGAGGCAGAGGCTCGTGATTTGAAAGCATCGTGTCTGATGCAAAACACATTATTAATTACTCCTTATTACAGGTTACCATCTGACACCAGTCCAGTTTGGGAACCTGCAGAAGCTGAATGGTCCAATGGAGCATTGTGAAGACATTAGCCAAGACGCTGATTGGGACAAAACATGTTCACATTTTGTAAGTGAATGATTTACCTTAGTAAAAGTATTCTGTTACTTTATCTTCTTGTAAAATACTTTAAATGGTATAAGGAATCGAACAGAAACAATTTGCATTCCTTAGCACTGGAAGCTTATACTTTTCTGAGCAGAAAGGTTCACAGAGTATACAATATGAACATTTATTTTTAAAGAAAGTCAATATAACTTGGTAAAAATATTCGACTATCACTGAGTAATTTATTTTTCTCCTCCTCAGAGATCTGAGTGTGAAATCCTACTCACGGGCAAAGCCTTTTCCAACTGCAACATTCTGATAGATATAGCACCTTTTATTGAGAGTTGCATGCAAGACATGTGTCTTTGTTCAGAGGCAGACACTTTATCATTCTGCCTGTGCAATTCCATGTCCGAATTTTCGAGGCAGTGCGCTCATGCTGGTGGCAAACCTGGCAACTGGAGGACAAATGGATTCTGTGGCAAGTATTTTTTAACCGATGATGCTTCAGGTCTCTCGCAAGCTAAATCCCAAATGTTGGTTGAATTATTCAAAGGACTGAAAACTTGCTGTTCTTTCTTTCTGTTTTAGAAAAGACATGCCCATTTAATATGATCTATGAGGAGTGTGGTACTCCATGTACAGACACATGTTTAAACCCTGACAGGAGTCAGATGTGTGAGGAACACTGCATTGATGGCTGCTTCTGTCCACCTGGTAAGTTAAAGTACCTCATGAAAACTCAACAAAAGCAACTCAACATCTCCGAGGGCTTGACGCTGATATATATATATAATATAATGTAGGTACAATGCAAATGCTGTAACTTCCATCCAAAATGAAGCTTCAAACAATACAATTTTCTTATTCCTTTAGATATCTTTGGAATCCTTATACTGAGGAGTGTCTAATTCACAGTGTCTCTGTTATTAAGGAAGTTATAATACTGAATATTTTCTTATAGGAGAGTATGAAGCAGGCAAGGTGATGCAAAGGATCTTTAATATTGTTTCTCTTTTAGAGGGTAGCCATCATACTGTGTATCAGAGTTACAATTATGAATGTGTTACATAAGCGTTTTTCAGAGAGGGCTGTGTTATATTAGCATTACAGGGAGGGTTGTGTTATATTAGCATTACAGGGAGGGTTGTGTTATATTAGCATTACAGGGAGGGTTGTGTTATATTAGCATTACAGGGAGGGCTGTGTTATATTAGTATTACAGGGAGGGCTGTGTTATATTAGCATTACAGGGAGGGCTGTGTTATATTAGTATTACAGGGAGGGTTGTGTTATATTAGCATTACAGGGAGGGCTGTGTTATATTAGCATTACAGAGAGGGCTGTGTTATATTAGCATTACAGAGAGGGCTGTGTTATATTAGCATTACAGAGAGGGCTGTGTTATATTAGCATTACAGAGAGGGCTGTGTTATATTAGCATTACAGGGAGGGCTGTGTTATATTAGCATTACAGAGAGGGCTGTGTTATATTAGCATTACAGGGAGGGCTGTGTTATATTAGCATTACAGAGAGGGCTGTGTTATATTAGCATTACAGAGAGGGCTGTGTTATATTAGCATTACAGAGAGGGCTGTGTTATATTAGCATTACAGAGAGGGCTGTGTTATATTAGCATTACAGAGAGGGCTGTGTTATATTAGCATTACAGAGAGGGCTGTGTTATATTAGCATTACAGAGAGGGCTGTGTAATATTAGCATTACAGAGAGGGCTGTGTTATATTAGCATTACAGGGAGGGTTGTGTAATATTAGCATTACAGAGAGGGCTGTGTTATATTAGCATTACAGGGAGGGTTGTGTTATATTAGCATTACAGGGAGGGCTGTGTTATATTAGCATTACAGAGAGGGCTGTGTTATATTAGCATTACAGAGAGGGCTGTGTAATATTAGCATTACAGAGAGGGCTGTGTTATATTAGCATTACAGGGAGGGTTGTGTTATATTAGCATTACAGGGAGGGCTGTGTTATATTAGCATTACAGGGAGGGCTGTGTTATATTAGCATTACAGGGAGGGCTGTGTTATATTAGCATTACAGGGAGGGCTGTGTTAGTGTTATATTAGCTCTACAGTTATACAGTTGCATTATGACTGTATAAAACCATATTGTATTTCAAAATCAACCATATAGTAAATGACGAAACAGTATTTGTAACAGCATATAAACTCAGAATAATCTACATGTAAAGAAACTGACGTATATCAAAGCTACGTATTTCACATTTCAGGAACTGTTTTTGATGATATTTCCAACAAGGGATGCATCCCAGTTGAACAGTGTTCCTGTATCTATAATGGTCTCGCTTTTGATTCTGGAGAACAATATTCCACCAAGTGCAGCAACTGGTAATTAATAAACGCTATCACTATATCTGGCTAAAAGGGTCTAATTGTTATATCCTGTTTTGAGAGAATGATCTAACAACGATTGATTGTGATGAAAGTGATTTTTATCTGTTAGAGAGTCTGGATAGGTTTGAGTTTTATTCCTTAGCGTTGAGGTAATTAATAGGTGATGTGATTGAGTTGTTTAAAATAATCAAGAGAAGCGACAGCTAGAAAGTGGGCAACTCATGAATGTCTTATAAGAACCTAAAAAGGCCATAATGTTAAAATAAGACTGGAACGGTTATTGAGATCGGAGAACAACAACAAGACAACAACAACAAGATTCCATTTATAGAGCGCCTTTCACGTCAGGAGGACGTCCCAAGGCGCTGCACAGTTGGGTCATGACCCGAGCAGGGGGGAAATGGTCAGGGTGAGGGGAGGGAAGGGAGGGAGAGAGGAGGGGGGAAATGGTCAGGGTGAGGGGAGGGAAGGGAGGGAGCGAGGAGGGGGAAGAGAGTCGAGAGGGGAGCTGAAGGCACGGTCAAAGAGAACATTTCTTCACCAAAAAGTGTGACCATGTGGAATGCATTTGCTTTAGAAGGTCTTACAGGCAGAATCAATCAGGATGTTCAAAACTGAAATGAATGGATACTTTGGAAATAAGGGAATAAATGGCCATTGGCAAAATAGGATTAAAAGATCAATGAACTGGTGGAACAGGCTTGCTTTATGGACTGAATGGCTTCCTCCTGATCCTATTCACATCTTCGTCATCTCCAGACTGAAATTTTCAGTTGCCCTCTTCGCTGGTCTTGCCAGCTCCACTATCCATACGTTCCAACTCTTTCATACCGCAGCTGCCTGCATCAACAACAACAACAACAAGATTTCATTTATAGAGCGCCTTTCACGTCAGGAGGACATCCCAAGGCGTCCTTACCCATTTGAAAGTTTGTATTCCCGTCACCTCCATCCTCACCAGTCTCCACTGTCTCCATGCAGATTGACTTCAAGATCAGTGGAAATCATCTAAAATTTCTTCATGCCCTTCCACTTTTGTGATGTTCTCCAGCCTCAATCTTAGGTTTTCCTTTCCATTTGGCAAAATTGTGCCTGCTGCGCTTTCTCTGCCCCACCATCAGCAGCTGAGTATTCAGCCACTGTGCTCCCACTTTCTGGAACTTCTTCCCTTACCCCTCTTTATCTGTCTTCAAAAGCATCCTAAATCTTATCTCTTTGATTGTCCTCTTCCTAACCCATACCCACTCCACCACCAGCACACTCAATGTTTAGCATTCAAATTATGTGAAGGGCACTACATAAATGTGAGTTGTTGTATTGTCATCTATAATTTATTGTTTCCTCATCAACATTTTGAAGTAACTGACTTCAAACATATTTCTTCCCTGTAACCTGAAAGCATTTGCACAGGAGGCCAGTGGTCTTGTACTGATCTATCATGCCCTGGGACTTGTTCCATCGAGGGAGGTTCTCACTTTGATACATTTGATGGGAGTCACTACACATTCCATGGAAGATGCTACTATGTGCTTTCTAAGGTAAGGTTCTCAAAATGTGGAAACCTGGAGAATACCAACATTATCTTTAGTTTCTTGGTGCTGATTTTAGGGTGGGCTCTCACTGAGTAGTTACCCTTGAAAGAGGTTCTTGGAGCATTGATTTATTATTACATTATTCTGTCTTCCTCACTGTTGAAATTCTTCCATAGTAAAACTAATTTCAATGAATCGGAACATCGTAGAGTAACTTCCACACACCACAGATCAGGTGGAGACTGAACTTGTCATGTATATGCTTGAGTACATCTAGTAGAATGAATTTCGTTCAATCTACTCAGTGCAGTAGAAGTTTGTCAGTGTGCTATCAGATAATCCATAATCAACCAGGAGGTGCTGTTATGAATCAGAATAGGATGCTCAGCACAGCATGACCGAGTAGAAGCAAAACGGCATTTGGCTACAAACCAAGTTTGAGGGTGGTGAATAACCTCCAGCCAACTATATGGCCCGAAAAATCAACTTGCACATCCATTACTTCCATCCTTAACCAACCTCCAGTAGCTCGCTACCTTAACAAATTGATTTTAAGATCTTTCTCTTGGGCTTCAAATCACTCCATAGTCTCGTCCCAATTTAATTATTCAATCTAGTAGCTCTTATTCTATTCATTCTTCCTTCCAGGATTGTGAGAACAGCATGTTTACTATCCTTGGGGAGCTGCAGCCATGTGGCATCACGGAATCCGAGACATGCTTAAAGGCAGTAACGCTCACTGTCCAAGGAGCTCACACTGTAAGGATTTTTAATCGAATTTATATAAAATATTATTTAAACATACAGTTTAAAACACAATTGCAAATAAATTTTTGAATTAACCAGTTTTAATTAACGTGTTTTTTACAGATCATCGTTGTTAAACCCAACGGCAATGTCTTTCTCAATGGAATGTTAGCCCAGTTACCATTTACCAGAGGTAAATTCAGTGGAATCCGCAATCACTTTTATGCAATTTGGATTTGCTTTCCCTGTCTCTTCTTGACAACTATCCCATAGTTGGGAATGTTACATTTGAAAGGGAATTGGATAATTATTTCGGGGAAAATAATATTAAAAGATGTGGGGAAAAAGCAAGAAAATGTAATTGAATAAGGTGAGCCTGTGCACACACTTTGAGCTGCATTGACCTCATTCTAAGCCAAAACCAATCTGTAATTCATGGAGAATTATAGAGTGGAGAATTGTGAGTCCACTGCCTATCCTCTGCTGGACAGATCCAGGTCCCTCTCTTGTATTTTCTGCAAGTTCATCTGCTTGTCTAAACAGGCAAGTAGACTGTGCAGATTCTGCTTAATATACAGTTATATAATGTATAAAGTTCTTTGAAGGGCAAAACAAAACTTTACAAACATGAATTTTCCACTGATTTATACAGTAAGATAATAACCAATTCCCGCAATGTTGTTTCCCAAATAATTTACTTGTGACATTTTGTTTAAATAGGTTAGATCATTACATTTCTGTGTGTGTCCTCTCTTCACAGATAATGTCACAGTATTCAGACCCTCCAACTTCTACATCATCCTCCAGGCAAACTTTGGGCTGCAGCTCCAGGTACAGCTGGTACCTCTGATGCAACTCTACACAATTCTAGATCCATCCTTTGAGAGCCGGATGTGTGGTACGGTTCAGTTTATTTATCTGTACTGTTAATAACCCATCATTGGATTTGCAGCTACCTTGTTATTTTTATGGTAACAAATAGTATTTCAAAAAGTGTTTTTTTTACTTCTTTTAGGTCTTTGTGGAAACTTCAACAATGTTCTAAATGATGACTTTAAAGCAGTCAGTGGCCTCGTAGAAGGGACAGCTTCTGCTTTTGCAAACACATGGAAGACCAAAGCCAGCTGTCCAGACAAACAGGATGTGCACGAGAATCCTTGTTCGCTCAGTGTTGAAAATGGTAGGACTGTGACAGTTACCTCTAAAATGTCAGTCTAGAGATTACAATGATAGATGTGTAAATATACAGGAGAGTTATTATATAAAAAACATATTATTGGATGTAACATATCCATACACAAGAGTGTTATCCCCAGTATCACACAATACACAGGAGAGATACACAATAGAACATTGTCTACAACATGTTACGATATTGACTGGAGCTTGAATCTCTCAGGCTGAATGTAATATTTAAAGAGAAGGTGTGGAGACAGTCGTGTTGATGCTACAACATAAGTTTTAACCAGTTCCCAAGCTTTCCCCCTAAATACTCCTTTTCTTACTCTATTGTTATAGAAAAGTATGCAAAGCATTGGTGCTCACTGCTTCTTGATAGTGACTCCCCATTTGCTGTGTGCCATTCGTTGATCAGTCCCGATCGCCACTTTGAGGTATGTACAAATAAATTACCCCAGAATTGTATACTTTGTGTTGGTTACTGTACAGTCTCGTATATTGGCTTTACTAATCTAAAAGGCCCATTTGTCTTATTTCCAACTATAAGCAAAAAAAAAGAGATCTTATAATATTAATCGTTGGATTGGATATAGCACCATATCACATTGTGGATGTCTCAAAGTGGATCACAAGATTCTACTGTGAAGTGTGTATTTGTTGTCGAACACGACAGCCAATTTATGCACAGCAACTTTCCACAAACAGCCTTGATGTGAATGACCAATTTTTTATTTGGTGGATTGTTGGCTAGAACACCAGGAGAAACTCCTTTTCCTTATTTAATATTGCCAAGGGATCTTTAACATCCACCTGAACAGGGAGATGGGGTCTCGGTTTAACATATTATCCAAGGGATGGCAGGTTCAGCAAAGCATCTCCCAGCACTGCATGGGAGTTTCAGTCTAACTGTGAGCTCAAAGTCCCAACTTGAACTTTGGGGGCTTGAATCGACAACCTTCTGACTCAGAAGCGAGAGTGCTATCAACTGAGCCCTGGCTGAGACCTTTTTTGGTCAGCTGTGTGTCTGATGCATGCGGAAAACCATCGCCATGCTTAAGCGTATCCAAATCAGACTGAGAGTTCCTTGTATGCCACTTACACATGGAAATTCCCTGGTCCGTAAATGGAATGTGCACACCTTGCTTACCTAATCCTGGACAGTGTTAGGCGCAGGTTGGCAAAAGCCAAGACGTGGGGACCCCAGAGTGTACTTTGGGGTACTGCTGTAACGCTAAAACCGCCTAGCTTACAATCTGGCACCTGAGCAGTCAGTATACCAAGGTCATTAAAATTACACAAAATTCTAATTTCCTGACATGTGTCTTCCTCATGTTTGTATTTAAAATATGTTTTCTCAGTTTTTATCCTTGTTTCACCTTGAGCCAATAACAAAGAAAGCTTCAATTTTGCAGCAATGTATGTACGACAGCTGTAATTGTGAGAAGAGTGAGGATTGCATGTGCGCTGCCCTCTCCTCATATGTTTGGGCTTGTGCAGCAAAAGGAATCACCATTTCCAACTGGAGAACAAATGTGTGCTGTAAGTATAATCAATTTCTACACTCAGTGCAACATCTGTCAGGGGTGTCCACCTATAAATGCAATTTGTTGCAGGAAATAACCAAAATCTCCACTTCGAGTTCACAACATCTTGTAATCTCAGGATGATCCGAGCTGGTTAACCAGGAAGTTTACCAGTCACTCTTCTCAATGTCAAGCTGCGTGGTTTTAGTTGGGTAAATTCCAGTAGTATTACAACCCACCTTCTGGAGTCCCCAAGTCTTGGTTCTTGCCAAATTGTGTCTAAACTTTCTGGGATTAGGTGAGAAGAGGTTAGGTCAACAAATACATAGTTACAATACTTTACAGTAAATTCTTGCATTGAATTGTCGTTCTGACATAAATGGCATTATATTGAATGCAAGGATTATTTTAGATAGGTGCCTCTCCATGGAAAGAGTGTGCACTCCATTTCCAGACAACAGAAATTTCTATGAGTAAGGTTTGGATATGTGTGTCAGACATCTAGCTAACCAAAAAAAAGCAAAACATTCTCTGCAATCATCTTTGGTGGAACCAATTGAGGCAGGTTACAGGTTAACTTCTCTTGGTAGTAACCAGAAGAGTGTAAAGTCACTTGACAGTCAGCAGCACAGGGTGTTAGTGACTGACCCTAGGTAGTGCAGTATGAAAGTCACTAACCCTCAGTAGTGCAGTGTTTAGTGACCTACTCTCAGCATTTTAGAGCGCTCCAAAATGTTATCCTTTGAGAAGGGCGCTAGAAAATAAAAGTTGTTGTTTTAAGAATTACATTAAAATCTCAGAAAGCCTTTTGTTTTTAAAATTGTTCTGCAGCGTATAAATTCTAAAATATTTCTTGATTATTTTTACTGTAGCCAAATACTCCAACTGCCCCAAGACGCTAGTCTACAGCTATGACATGAAGCCCTGCCACCGCACATGTTGGTCCCTCAGTGTTCCAGATAGCACATGTACAATTGATTTTGTGCCTGTGGACGGCTGTGGTTGTGCTGAAGGAACGTATATGGATGACACCGGTATATGCGTGCCACCCGCCAGCTGCCAATGTTACCACCAAGGGACAACCATACCCCCTGGAGAGGTCATTCATGAGGACGATGCCATATGGTAAGCTTCTGAAACAAACCGATCATTTCATGGAACAGCAATGACTGTGTTCTATCTAACTTCAGCAATTAATGTGATATTTCAATATTTTGTTCCAGTACCTGCAATCACGGAAAGTTAGAGTGTATTGGTAATGAGGAACCATCTCAAGGTAACAGCCGAGAAATATAATGTGCATTTTCAAGAATAAAATGTGTTTGTGTATCTGACTTCAGCGATTGGGTGTATTTTGCAGACTGTGCTGATCCCATGGTGTACTTTGATTGCAACAATGCTTCAGCTGACAGCATTGGTACGAGTGTCAGAAGAGTTGCCAGACCCTAGACATGGAGTGTGTAAGTGCCAGTGTATAGTATTCATGAATCATTACAGGTGCCAACATTCTGCCAACATTACAGGTGCTAAAGATATTTCTTTTTGTGTATGTATCAGCCCAACACTGAGGACAAGATCAAAGCTTGCCTGTGATAGCCACTGTGCTCCAATCATCTGGCGACATAGATAATTATTTGGGGAGGACACGTTTGCAAGGCAATGGGGAAAGAACAGGGGAGTGGGATTGATTTGGATAGCTCTTTTCAAAGAGTTGGCACAGACGATCGGCCAAATGTCCTCCTTCTGTGCTGTATAATTCTATGACATTCACTACCAGGGCTCACACATGAACAATGGCCACTTAGTGAGTTAGTATCCTGAGATTTCCGTATCCTGGTGAAAGAAAAAGAAATCAAAACAACTTGAGAAGAAAAATGGCATGAGAAATATTGGCGTGAGAAAAAGAGCAATTCTTTGTCTTTCTGCGCTTTGTTTCCCCATAAAAAGCAATACACAAATTACATCTGATTTGATTAAGATAGCATCCAGCATACAATTGTTAAAACCCTTCTATTATGATAAAATTGTTCTCCACTGTCTACAATATAATTTACAAACTAGTTTAAGCATCAATAAGATGAATCTTTGGTATTTTAAAAATGCAGTTTTTCAGCCATACTTTGGCGAGAATTGTCTGGTCTCTGTGGGCTGAATGCAGCGACTAGGGCTAAGTGCAGCTGTTCAAGAATTGAAATGCCATCTTACTTTGGAACTCATTATTTTTTCTGTTTAGTATGCCACGGGCTGCGTCTCTGGGTGTGTATGCCCTAAAGGATTAGTGTCAGATGGAAGCAGTGGCTGTATTGCTGTAAATCAGTGTCCTTGTGTCCATAATGGTGTCCATTATCAATCTGGGGACAGTATACAAGTGGATTGCAACACATGGTACTTTATTTACTTTATTTTCACTATTGTAATGGACTGCAGGGTGCAACTGTTCAACCTTGGCTTTATTCTAACTAGATGTACATACTTCCTGTTTTCTTTCTCAGTGAATGCAACGACAGACAGTGGCAGTGCACCACCAATTCATGCCATGGAACCTGTGGTATCTATGGAGATGGGCATTACATCACGTTTGATGGCCGGCGCTATAATTTTAATGGAGATTGCGAATATACTGTTGCCCAGGTATTGGATAAATGTGCACATCTTCATGTATATTGTACAATTATTCAATATGTCTTTATAATTGAATAGTTGTGTTGTCATGACAAGTTCTAAACATTCATAATGTGAATGCAGTAATCATTGCTGGAAACTTGAGTGGAATGTGGGGATTACTGCGCTGTCTGTGGGTTCACCAATCTAGGTTTGAATCTAGTTAGCAATGATGAGGTGAAAGCCTTCTCTCCCTGGTAAGTGAAAATTAGTTCAGCATAGTCATAACCCAGTACTGAATCAAAGCAGATCTACCAGCTTCTGAAAGAGAAAGCTCAGATGGTGTTTCAGGACAGAACAGGAATGCTTGGCTGAAAGAGCAAAAGAGACCACAAAGATGACTGGTGTGAGCACTGCAGTGCAGGACGCTATTCTGAGATTGGATAAAAGCTTATTGTTGACACAGAGTGTAGGGAGCAGCACCCACATGTGGCCTGTGACCTGGAAAACTGTGTTGATTCTCCAACACTGAGGCTTCACAGTTTGATGAGTAAAAATGTAGAAAAATAATAGTAATGAATAATACACATACCAAATCAGTCCATTATTTCCTACGCTGTTATTCAAATTTCAACACTTTTAAGACTAATGCATCTGCTTTTGTATGTCAGATCTATCTGTGATCTCTAAATTGTGTTCTATGTGAAGCTGTAGGTCTTCAATTCAGTCTTTGCTTATTATCATTTCAGGATCACTGTGGCAAGAATCCTTCCAATGGAACCTTCCGAGTGATTACTGAAAACATCCCTTGTGGGACAACTGGAACAACATGCTCCAAAGCAATCAAGATCTTCTTAGGGGTAAGAAACCCAAAGTTAGGGTGTGCCTATTAAATCCACATGAGAGAGTCAGATGTGTGAGTTTGTAAGTAAGTAGGTTTGAGCTTTATATTTATCTTTATATTAAATTATTTTTCAATATACATGTTTTTAATAATTGTGAGATCTTTCTTTTAGTAAATAGAATGTTTATTAGCAATATAATATGAAGATGTGGTCCCAATGACTTGTCTCATATAGTATTCCTACTAATATAACTATTCAAACCCTTTCAGAACACTGAACTGAAACTCTCAGAAGGAAAGTATGAGGTGGTGACATTTGATGATGAAACACATATACCATATAAAGTGCGTCATCTTGGCATTTACCTTGTTATTGAAGCTGAGAATGGATTGGTATTAGTATGGGACAAGAAAACAAGTCTGACTGTCAAACTCAAGCCTTCCTTTAAGGTAAGCACTTATTACCAAGGATGTTCTTTATATCTCTTCAGTGGAGAGCAACACTGTGATTGAATTCCAGGAGACACCAATGTTTTCTACCACGAAGTGCTGGGATAATTAGCCCTTGTGGGGTCACATCTACAACTGCTATAAGCTATAGATCTCAACAGCAGAATCTGGGAGGGATCGTACTCCAATCTGAATGGAAGCACAAAAAGAAATTAGAGAGCGAGTCATTCTCACAAGTACTCCTAGTTGCTTGTTCAGGAGTATAACTTTTATATATTTGTGGAGTCCTGTAGCTCAGTGGTTAGAGCACTCGCTTTGCAAGCGAGAGACCTGAGTTCAATTCCAGGCAGAGGGCGAAACCTCGGGCAAGTTTCCTTACTCCACACAGAGCCTAATAATAATCCCTCCAAAAAAAAAACAATAATAAATTGGTCATTTTCAATCTACGACTGTTTGTGGGACATTGCTGTGCGCAATTGGCTGCCGCGTTCGCCCACAAATATACAGTCAATTCACTTTACAGTGTGTTCTGTGAAGCGCTTTGGGACGTCCTCCCGACGGGAAAAGCGCTATATCAAATGCAAGGATTATTATTATTATTATAACGTTGCAAAGTCTAGGTGTGGGTAGGACAACTATTTCGTAGAGAAATAATCTGTTTTCAAAACACAGAAAAAGAATAAATAAGGCATCAAAATATATTCATTTTTAATTGCAGAATATTGTAAATTATCTTATCTTCCTGAAATTCTTATTGCTCCTGCTTTCAGAAATTTGCCGGATCAGTTTGTGTACACTGAATTGGTGCATTACTTCAAGAAAACCGTAGCATTAAGAGTGACACAGTTACTGAAAAATCTGAATTAACAAACTCTGTGTTTTCACTTGTTTGTTGAGGTACTATCCTTCTGCAAAGTTCAGTATTTGATGAACTTTCTGCTTAGATTCCAAGTTATGTAAATTAAATCAATGCATTGTTTGGTCCCTTTGCTAATGATGAAATGATACACACTCCTTTTTGATCATATTCTTGCACAAAAGATTCGCCAAAATATTCTGCACTTAAACTTTTAAAGAAAGGGAGAAGCAAATCTAACGATTTATCATAATTCCAGCCTAAGGAATGTCTTTTTTGGATTATTGCAGGGTAACATCTGTGGAATGTGTGGCAATTTTGATGGCAATGTTTATAACGATTTCACCACAAGAAGCCAGCTAGTGGTTGCAAATGTGCAGGAATTTGGAAACAGCTGGAAGGTGTCCCCCAGTTGCCCGGATGTAAAGAAAATCACAGAGCCATGTTCTGCTAATACCCATCGCGCAGCATGGGCTCAGAGGCAGTGCAGTATCATCCAAAGCCAGGCTTTCCGACCTTGCCATGCTCAGGTATAATGTATAATTTATTTGCACCCACAAGTGTTCCATACATTCATCATGCTTTATCATGCCTGCCCACCTGCCTCACCCTTGGTGGACAGTCATTCTTCTCTTGCTCTCTGGAACTCTTTGCTGGAGTCCCTCTGCATTAAGACCTTTCTTTTCAAACAAGCTTTTGATTACCCTCCTTCCCTCTCCTTCTTCCTTGGCTATCCTAACCCCAGTTCAGTCTGTTTCGGCTCTTTGAAAAGAACAATGTAATGTTAATCCGACTCCCTAGCCCTTTCCCCATAACCCTGCAGACCCGTCCTCCTCAAATACCCGTCCACCCCGTTTTTAAAAGTAAATGGCCTTTTCTCATTTCCATGTTTTCCTAAAATCTGCAGAATTTCCATTCATATTTTCATTGTCTGACTGTGTCAGCAAATGTGAACGAGTACATTGCAAACATTATTAAAAAAAATAGTGAATATAATTCAGGCAATTTTCGATTTAATCCTTAGGTCAACCCAACGCCTTACTATGATGCGTGTGTGCGTGACGCATGTGCCTGTGACACTGGAGGAGATTGTGAGTGTTTCTGCACTGCTGTAGCTGCCTATTCTTCAGCTTGCAGTATGGTTGGGGTGTGTGTTTCCTGGAGGACCCCTGACATTTGCCGTAAGTAAACATTTGATTTTCATTCATTTTCTTTTCTACTTTGAATGTAAATTCTTACAGTAATAATAGATGCCTCGGTGACTAAGATGTTGAAAATAAGATCATGGAGCATCTGAACAGTAATAAAATGATAAAAGATAGTCAATGTGGGTTCATGCCAAACTAATTTACTGTTTTTCTTTGACTGTGGGACAAAGGAGTTTGACAAGTGTAAGGCAGTGGATGTTGTATAATCTGGATTTCAGTAAGGCCTTTGATACAGTTTCGCATGAAAGCCTGGTACTGATAATGAAGAAAGTAGAGGAATCAGAGGAAGTATCTTGCAATGGATACGTAATTGGCTGACCGATAGAATACAGAAGCTGGTGGTACAGGGAATGTCATCAGGTTGGGAGAATGTTACCAGTGGAGTTCCACAGGGGTCTGTTTGGGAACCTCATAGAATTATACAGCACAGAAGGAGGCCATTCGGTCCATCGTGTCTGTGCCGGCTCTTTGAAAAGATCTATCCAAATCAATCCCGCTCAACCACTCTTTGCGGCAGCGAGTTCCACATTCCCACTACTCTCTGGGTAAAGAAGTTTTTTTCTGACTTCCCTATTTGATTTATTGGTGATTTATTATCTACTCTCTTAAAAGTTATTATCAAATCGGATTCCACCGCCCTTTCAGGCAATGCATTCCTGTAGCTCCTGTGGAGTCCTGTAGCTCAGTGGTTAGAGCACTCGCTTTGCAAGTGAGAGACCTGAGTTCAATTCCAGGCAGAGGGCGAAACCTTGGGCAAGTTTCCTTACTCCACACAGAGCCTAATAATAATCCCTCCAAAAAACCAAAAACAATAATTAAATTGGTCATTTTCAATCTACGACTGTTTGTGGGACATTGCTGTGCGCAATTGGCTGCCGCGTTCGCCCACAAATATACAGTCAATTCACTTTACAGTGTGTTCTGTGAAGCGCTTTGGGACGTCCTCCCGACGTGAAAAGCGCTATATCAAATGCAAGGATTATTATTATTATTATTATTATTATTTATTATTATTATTTATTCCAGATCCGAACAACCTCTTTTATTTAACATCTTTATAAATGACCTGGAGCTAGGAGTCACAAACATAGTGGCTAAATTTGCAGATGACACAAAGCTATCAAAGGTGGTAGACTGCAAAGAGGAACAGGATAGGTTACAGGAGGACTTGAATATTCTTGGGAACTGGGCAGATTGATGGTAGATGAAATTTAATGTAGAGAAATGCAAAGTACCTCATATGGTGACAAAAAATCCAGGAAGGGAATCTGTACGGAAAATGAAAAGGACCTGGGGGTAAAACAGAAAATGTAATTTGTTTTAAGAACAAATGAGATAGATTTCTGCTAGAAAATAATATCTTGGGATAGAGTGTATAGTTTAGGTCATGACATGTCAAGTGATGGTGGAAGGTGAAGTAGATGGACTTTTGCCTAGCAAATTTTTATGTTCTTAAGATGTAGAGCAGGCAGCCTCCAGCAATTTTCCACTGACTCTGACTTTAAACCATCTACAAGGAAACATGCTAGAGTGTTGAATTTTGTTCAATTTGTACTCAGAGGGTAATTAATGACTGGAACAGTTTGTCAAAACAGGCAAGATCTTGTGGTGAAATTGTTATTTACATTGCCATCATAATTGCCAACCTTGACAACCTGTTCCAACCATTAATTACCCTATGAGTAAAGAAAAACCTTGTGGTATTAGTCCTTAAATTTCTGTTTGCAACTCTAAATCTATGTCCTCTTCTTCTGCTTCTTGGGGCATCCTAAAGTATTGTTCTGAGTTTACTTTTTCAACCTCATTTAACATTTTAATCACCTCTATAAGATTCCATCTGAATCATCCTCTCTCAAAACTGAAAATCTCTAGTTTGTCTAATGATTGTTCATTCCTCTAACACTGGAGATCATTCTCATTGCTCTTTTCTGCACTGCCTCTGGGATCTGGACAACTCCTTTATGTCCCTTTGACCAGAACTGTTTGCAGTACTCTAGGTGCAGCCTGACCAGAGCATTCTGCAGTCTGGGTATGATATCTGGGGATCTGAACTCAACTGATTTAGCAATGTAGACCATTATGTTTACCAGATTATAATTAAATATTAATTGGGATTCAGAATTTGATTTTGAAAATAATGTTCTTTTTTTCTTATGTGAAAACCACATGCAATGGAAAGAGAGGATTCAAGAAAGGATTTGTGTTTAAATTTGAAGTTGCAGCTTCTCTCTTGTAGCTTTGTACACAAACATCTCATTAAGTTTTACATCATCATATTAGTATTCAGTAGCCAGTTTCGTGTTTGTGATCATGTAACCATTTAATGCAAACTGAGTGAAAAGGCTGTAGAACTTTCCATGGATTTGATACCTACTGCTTTGCCCCAGCTTAGAGGAGACAGGCTGATGTACTGATGGATGATGGAAACATACTTTGTCAGATGTTCCTCTGCGCTGGATAGTGAGATCAGCCTGGAACGACTCTTGATCCAGCTGGGAAACTGCTTTTTTGCAGCTAAGCTAAAGGCTTCAACTGATAACATGATATATCAGAAGCATCTCAATCTACAGGATTGATTAGATAGAGATGTAGAATTCTACAGATATTGTATGGAAGGAAATTAATGCAATAATTTCTGTGCTTTCAGCTCTGTTTTGTGACTACTATAATCCTGAAGATGAATGTAAATGGCACTATGCACCTTGTGGGGTTCCCTGTGTCAAAACTTGCCAAAACCCTGGTGGAGCATGTTCCAAAATCATTCCCAAACTTGAAGGTATGTTTTATTCACTCTTCTGGTTCTCAATATTATTTATTATATAAGCAACAACAAATTGCATTTATATAAATGCGTTTCACATCGGGAGGACGACCAAAGGCACTGGACAGTTGAGAGGTTGCACCTTAGCTGGGAGTTGCATTTGGGCAGCCCAGCGGATGGGGGAGGCAAGATGAAAGCCGGTCAAAGAGACACGCCTTGAAAAAAGTGAGGCCAAGGGAAAGGGATTCTGGGATGGAGTTCCAGAGAGTGGGGTCAGAAAGGCTGTAGGCCAGTGCCTGTTGAATGGATGGAACAAACGGGCTGGCAAGGTTTTAGAAGATCACAGAGATAGGCTGGAACAAGACAGTGGAGGGATTTAAAAGTGAGGGCGAGGATCTTGACCTCGATCCTCTGGGCAGCCAGGGAAGCTGGGCAAGGATGGGGGCATGGGGATAGTGGGGGCTTGTGGAGCCTGGTGCAGGAGAGAACCCAAGCTTATATTTATTATTTTATTACCTTTATATACTGAGATTATAATTTCTGAAATGGTTTTGCTAGTTCCAGTGCAAAATATAAAATAAATTTTACACAATAAATATTCACAGACTGTCCAATATCTTATAGACTGTTAATTGTGAAAAAAAGCAGCTTATGATCTGTTTATACAGTCAATTCACTTTGCATGATACTGGAGATCCTGGAATTCTGAAACAAAAACAGAAGTCACTGGGAACATTCATTGGGTCAGGCAGCATCTATGGAGAAAGGAAAACAAGCAGACCAGAGAGAGAAAAAGTGTGTCTGAAACCCAGATGATGTGGCAATGGATCTCCCTCCCACTCGCACTCTGACCTCTCCATCCATGGTCTCCTATGCTGTTCCAATGAATCACAGCGCAAGCTCGAGGAACAGCACCCCATCACCTTACAGCCCTCTGGCCTCAATATTGATTTAAATAATTTCATACCATAACAGCTCACCTTCCCCCTTACCCCCATTCTGTGACCATTATCATATCATCTGGGTCTCAGACACACCTTTTCTCTCTCTGGTCTGCCTGTTTTGTTGCAATTCCACCCCCCCCCCCCCCCCCCACCCTCTTTGTTTTGCATCATTAACAACAACATTACATTTGGATAGCGCCTTTCATGTCGGGAGAACGTCCCAACGTTAACACCTCTTTAACCCACCATCCCCTGTCCTCTACCCCATTTTCTCCTTTGTTTTCCTTGCCCTCCCCCCACCGTCTCTGTTATCCCTTAAAAGCCTCTCCCTCCCAACGTGCCCCAGTTCTGACAAAGGGTCGTGGACCCAAAACATTGACTCACTTTCCTTTCTCCATAGATGCTGTCTGACCTGCTGAGTGTTCTCAGCGACTTCTGTTTTTGTTTCAGTAAAATCTGTGAAGCGCTTTGAGATGTCTCAAGGACATGTTGAGGCACCATATCAAATACAAAGATTATTATTATTATTGCAGAGCTGATCAATGTCAGAAAAATAAAATGTTTATGAACCTCTGTGGCATTTGTTCTACCCCATAGGCTGCTACCCAGACTGCCCCAGTGATAAGCCATTACTGGATGAGGAAGGAATGAAGTGTGTTACAATGGAACAATGCTCATGTTATATCAATGGAAAACACTATGAACCAGGACAGATTGTTCCTACAACTCAGAACTGTCAATCATGGTAAATGTTGCTGTAACTGGTCTTACATTTATTAATAATTACTATATCAAGATATTCTTTTGTCGTGAAAAGAGACAAGTTGCGCTTATTGAGAAGAGGCAGAATGAAACGTATTTCCACTCAGTGGGACTATGATCACTATATGTAAATGGAATTCCATTATAAAACATAAAGAGAGCTACTTGTTTGACTAATATTTGTTAGCCTAGTTCACTTGTTAACATTCTCACCTCTAAAGAGAGGTTGTGGGTTCAAGTCCCACGAAGGGACATTAAGCTGGGGGAGGGCTGTATTCTCAGAGGTACCGTCCTTTGGATGAGATGTTAAACTGAGGTACTGTGTCAATATTAAGTTGCCCATAGCACTATTCAAAAAGAGAAAGGAATTTCTCCCAGTGTTGTGGCCAACAATTCCCCAGATAAAAATCTGCTGCCTGTAACATCATCCACATCAAACTCTGCACACCCATTACCCTAATCCTCGTTGGGCTCCACTGGCTCCCAGTTGCCAAATAAATTGACTTCAAGGCTTTCACCCTCATACGCAAATTGTTTCATGCCCTAGCACTTCCATATCTCTTTTGCAAGTGCTTGTACCCCACTCCCTGCCTGCTCCCTCCACTCAACTAACACAGGCCTGCTGCGCATACCCTGACCGCTCTACACCACCATCGGCCACTGAGCCTTCAGTCATTATACCCCCACCCACTGCACTCCCTGCCACCAGTAGGCGTGGGGGCTAAAGTCCTTAACGTCCACCTGAACCAACAGACCTTGATTTACTGCCTCATCTAAAGGATGGAATCGAATCCGATTGGATGAGATTTATGAGTGCAAAATAAAAAAGAAAGCAACTGGATGCATTTTATTGCACTTTGCAAAAAATACTTCAAGTATAAAAATATGTAACTAATGTATTGCATTCAATTTATTTTAGCACATGTGTCAACAACGATATAGAATGCAGCTACAACAAAGATGGTAGGTTCACTTGGCACTAATTAGACCTCTTGTAACTTTTATTCCTAGTTTATGACTACCCATTTCATAGATTATGTACAATGAGTTTCTGATCTCTTTGTTCTTTGCAGAGTGCACCTGTGTTTACGACGACAAAACCTTCCATGTAGGTGACATAATCTACCATACAACAGATGGTATTGGAGGGTGCATCAAAGCAACTTGTGCTGTGAATGGAACAATAAACAGAGAAGTCTACCCTTGTACTCCAATCCCTTCCACAGTGCCCAGTACAACACTGATTTTTGAAATCTCATCAGCTACTACAATCACACAGACGGAGGTCAAAACAGGTAGATCTCAGACAGCGGATGTTTTCAAATAATCATGGAATTATACAGCACAGAAGGAGGCCATTCGGCCCATAGGGCCTCTTTTAAAATAGCTTCCAAATCAACCCCACTCCCCTGCTCTCTTTCCATAGACTTGCAAACTTGTCCTCCCCAAATAATTATCTACTTCTCTCTTAAAAGCTTCCACCACCCATTCCAGATCCAAACAACTCACTGTTGGAAACAACTTCTTCTCATCTCCTTTGTTTCTTTTAACAACTATTTTAAATCGGAGTCCTCGGGTTACCGACCCTCCCGCCAGTGGAAAAGTTTCTCCTTGTTCACCCTATCGAATTCCCTCATAATTCTGAAAACTTCTATTAAGTCGCCTCTTAACCTTCTCTGCTCCAAGGAGAATAATCGAAGCTTCTCTCGCCTCTCCTGATAACTGAAGTCCCTCATTCCTGGTACCATCCTGGTCAATCTCCTTTGCACCCTCTCCAATGCCTTGACAAAGTGTGGGGTCCAGAATGGAACCCAGTCTCGAGCTGAGGCCTAACCAGTGTTTTATAAAGGTTCATTATAATTTCCTGACTTTTGTATTCTATGCCCTATTTATAAAGCCGAGTATCATCCCATGTGCTTTTTTAACAGCTTTATCTACCTGTCCTGCATCTTCAAAAATTTCCTTATATGAACCCCCAGGTCTCTCTGTTCCTTCACCCCCTTTAAGGTTGTACCATCAGCGTATATTGCCTCTCCTCATTCTTCCTCCCAAAATACATCACTTCGCATTTCTCCATTTTAAACTTCATCTGCCACGTGTCTGCCCATTTTACCAGTCTGTCTATGTCCATTTGCAGTCTGCTACTATCGTCCTCACCGTTTACTACTTTTCCTAACTTAGTACCATCTGCACACTTGGAAATTGTACTCACTATACCCAGGTCAAGGTCATTTATGTGGTTCCAATAGTGTCTCCCAGCCAGTTCTGTATCCGCTGCCACTGTCCCTTTAATACCGTGGGCTTCTATTTTGCTTACAAGTCTCTTATCCGGCACCTTATCAAACATCTTTTGAAACATTTTAGAATAAAGCCCCATGTCAGATTTTAAACTCACAGTTTTGGTTGACATTTCAATTCTGTAACAGATGAGTGCTGCATGACAAGATTAGTTGGGATGAAGTCCATCTGATCTTGTCCCTCCACAATGTCCACCCTACTGTTTTCCCATCACACTACTTTTTAAATGAGACCAGGATCCTGGCCTCAACCACTTGTCAACCTGTTCCACTTATTAATTACTCTCTGAGTAAAAAAAATCCTTTTATCTGTTCTGAAATTGCCCTTTGCGATTCTAAACCATGTATTCTCTTCTTCCACTGCATTGGTGCATCCAGAAGTGCTATTCTTTGGATGAGCCATTAAATAAATATCGCGTTTGCCTGTTCAGGTGAATGTTTAAGATCCGATAATGCTATTTAAAATGAGGATACGTTTCCCATTTGTAAATTAGTCATGCCTATTTGTGGAATTTTACTGAGTAAATTAGTAGATTTGTATTTGTCTTCAACTGCAGTCACTACCTTCAATAGCAATTGCAAGTGCTTGGAGACATTTCAAAATTATTGTAATAATATGCATTTATATAGCACCTTTTAAAAAAATGTCTTGAAGCACTTTGCAAACTAATTTATTAGATATAAAGTGAATGTTATACAAGATCAGAAACTCATTGTACATAATCTATGAAATGGGTAGTCATAAACTAGGAATAAAAGTTACAAGAGGTCTAATTAGTGCCAATTGAACCTACCCTCTTTGTAAATATGACTAATTAACAAGAGCAACAACCTATAAACATGAATTTGGGGTAAATTTAGATCAGTGTGAGAATATAAATCTTGATAACAGAGACAAGATGAATGTTTATTTCAAATAGCAATGGCATGAGGTGCCTTTTCATCCATCCAAACCAAAGGTAGACAGAAACTAAAATTAATAACACAGTCAAAGAATGGGATGGTGAACTGCAAATACACAGTCAAATTTCATTTAATATAGAACAGAACATTATTGATATCATATCAAATGCAAGGATTATTTATTGATCCAAATTTATCCTTATATCCAACCACCACATCAACAGTGACTCCAACCACCACATCAACAGCTGCTCCAACCACCACATCAACAGCGACACCAACCACCACATCAACAGCGACACCAACCACCACATCAACAGCGACTCCAACCACCACATCAACAGCTGCTCCAACCGCCACATCAACAGCGACACCAACCACCACATCAACACATGCGCCAACCACAACAAAATGTCAGCCCGAATGTACATGGACACATTGGTTGGATGCAACTCAGCCACAGATCGGTGAAGCAGGTGGTGATTTTGAAACCTATGAGAATATCAGAATGGAATATGATTTATGTATGAACCCCAGTGATATCAAGTGCAGAGCACAAAAAACTCCAGACATTGCATTCGATGATCTTCAACAGAATGTGCAGTGCAATGTTTCCTTTGGACTGAAATGTTACAATAGGGACCAGATTGGGGATAGTCCACTTTGTGATAATTATCAGATAAGCGTTCTATGCTGCTCATTGGACTGTTCAACAACAGCGACTCCAACCACCACATCAACAGTTGCTCCAACCACCACATCAACAGCTGCTCCAACCACCATATCAACAGCGACTCCAACCATCACATCAACAGTGACTCCAACCACCACATCAACAGCTGCTCCAACCACGACATCAACAGTGACTCCAACCACCACATCAACAGCGACTCCAACAACCACATCAACAGCGACTTCAACCACCACATCAACAGTGACTCCAAGCATCACATCAACAGCGACTCCAACCACCACATCAACAGCGACTCCAACAACCACATCAACAGCTGCTTCAACCATCACATCAACAGCTGTTCCAACAACCACATCAACAGCGACTTCAACCACCACATCAACAGTGACTCCAAGCATCACATCAACAGCGACTCCAACCACCACATCAACAGCAGCTCCAACCACCACATCAACCTCAACATCCAGTGTCTCTATTACCACAACCTCAACAACTGAAATCGTAACTGCAATAACCACATTGTATTCCACTGAAATTACTGCCTGTCAGAAGAAGGTGTGCAAATGGTCTGACTGGTATGATGTCAGCTACCCTAAATATGGATCAGATCAGGGAGATTTTGAAACCTATGAAAATATTAGAAGGAAGGGATACCCTGTTTGTTTGAAGCCAGAGGACATTAAATGCAGAGCAACAGGTTATGAAGATTTGAACTTGGAGGATTTGGGTCAAATTGTGGTTTGCAACAAATCTATTGGACTTGTTTGCAGAAATGATGACCAATTTCCACCAATCTGCAAAAACTATGAAATAAGCATTTACTGTTGCCATTACGAACCCTGTGCTAACATATCACCATCCACAACCTCACCAACCACCACATCAACAGTGAATCCAACCACCACATCAACAGCAACTCCAACCACCACATCAACAGCGACTCCAACCACGACATCAACAGTTGCTCCAACCACCACATCAACAGTGAATCCAACCACCACATCAACAGCTGCTCCAAACACCACATCAACAGCGACACCAACCACCACATCAACAGCTGCACCAACAACCACATCAACAGCGACACCAACCACCACATCAACAGCGACTCCAACCACCACATCAACATCGAATCCAACCACCACATCAACAGCGACTCCAACCACCACATCAACAGCGACTCCAACCACCACATCAACTGCGATTACAACCACCACATCAACAGCGACTCCAACCACCACATCAACAGCTGCTCCAACAACCACATCAACAGCGACACCAACCACCACATCATCAGCGACTCCAACCACCACATCAACAGCAACTCCAACCACCACATCAACAGCGACTCCAACCACCACATCAACACATGCACCAACCACTACAAAATGTCAGCCCGAATGTGCATGGACACATTGGTTGGATGCAACTCAGCCACAGATCGGTGAAGCAGGCGGTGATTTTGAAACCTATGAGAATATCAGAATAGAATATGATTTATGTATGAACCCCAGTGATATCAAGTGCAGAGCACAAAAAACTCCAGACATTGCATTCGATGATCTTCAACAGAATGTGCAGTGCAATGTTTCCTTTGGACTGAAATGCTACAATAGGGACCAGTTTGGGGATAGTCCACTTTGTGATAATTATCAGATAAGCGTTCTATGCTGCTCATTGGACTGTTCAACAACAACGACTCCAACCACCACATCAACAGCTGCTCCAACCACCACAACAACAGCGACTCCAACCACCCCATCAACAACGGCTCCAACCACCACATCAAAAGCAGCTCCAACCACCAGATCAACAGCGGCTCCAACAACCACATCAATAGCGACTCCAACCACCACATCAACAGCGACTCCAACCACATCAACAGCTGCTCCAACCACCACAACAACAGCGACTCCAACCACCCCATCAACAACGGCTCCAACCACCACATCAAAAGCAGCTCCAACCACCAGATCAACAGCGGCTCCAACAACCACATCAATAGCGACTCCAACCACCACATCAACAGCGACTCCAACCACATCAACAGCAGCTCCAACCACCACATCAACCTCAACATCCAGTGTCTCTACTACCACAACCTCAACAATTGAAATCGTGACTACAATAACCACATTGTATTCAAGTGAAATTACTGCCTGTCAGAGGAAGGTGTGCAAATGGTCTGACTGGTATGATGTCAGCTACCCTAAATATGGATCAGATCAGGGAGATTTTGAAACCTATGAAAATATTAGAATGAAGGGATACCCTGTTTGTTTGAAGCCAGATGATATTAAATGCAGAGCAATAGGTTATGAAGATTTGAACTTGGAGGATTTGGGTCAAATTGTGGTTTGCAACAAATCTATTGGACTTGTTTGCAGAAATGATGACCAATTTCCACCAATCTGCAAAAACTATGAAATTAGCATTTACTGTTGCTATTACGAACCTTGTGCTAACACATCACCATCCACAACCTCACCAACCACCACATCAACATCGACTCCAACCACCACATCAACAGTGACTCCAACCACCACATCAACAGCTGCTCCAACCACCACATCAACAGCTGCTCCAACCACCACATCAACAGTGACTCCAACCACCACATCAACAGCTGCTTCAACCACCACATCAACAGCAGCTCCAACCACCACATCAACAGCGACTCCAACCACAACATCAAAAGCGACTCCAACCACCACATCAACAATTGCTCCAACCACCACATCAACAGCGACTCCAACCACCACATCAACAGCTGCTCCAACCACCACATCAACAGCTGCTCCAACCACTACATCAACAGCTGCTCCGACCACCACATCAACAGCGGGTCCAACAACCACATCAACAGCTGCTTCAACCACCACATCAACAGCGACTCCAACCACCACATCAACAGCAACTCCAACCACCACATCAACAGCTGCTCCAACCACCACATCAACAGCAACGCCAGCCACTACAAAATGTCAGCCCGAATGTACATGGACACATTGGTTGGATGCAACTCAGCCACAGATCGGTGAAGCAGGTGGTGATTTTGAAACCTATGAGAATATCAGAATGGAATATGATTTATGTATGAACCCCAGTGATATCAAGTGCAGAGCAGAAAAAACTCCAGACATTGCATTCGATGATCTTCAACAGAATGTGCAGTGCAATGTTTCCTTTGGACTGAAATGCTACAATAGGGACCAGATTGCGGATAGTCCACTTTGTGATAATTATCAGATAAGCGTTCTATGCTGTTCATTGGACTGTTCAACAACAGCGGCTCCAACCACCACATCAACAGCTGCTTCAACCACCACATCAACAGCAGCTCCAACCACCACATCAACAGCGACTCCAACCACCACATCAACAGCGACTCCAACCACCACATCAACAGCGACTCCAACCACCACATCAAAAGCGACTCCAAGCACCACATCAACAATTGCTCCAACCACCACATCAACAGCGACTCCAACCACCACATCAGCAGCTGCTCCAACCACCACATCAACAGCGACTCCAACCACCACATCAACAGCTGCTCCAACCACTACATCAACAGCTGCTCCGACCACCACATCAACAGCGACTCCAACCACCACATCAACAGCAACTCCAACCACCACATCAACAGCTGCTCCAACCACCACATCAACAGTGACTCCAACCACCACATTGATTACACAATGTCAGCCCGAATGTACATGGACACATTGGTTGGATGCAACTCAGCCACAAATTGGTGAAGCAGGTGGTGATTTTGAAACCTATGAGAAAATCAGAATGGAATATGATTTATGTATGAACCCCAGTGATATCAAGTGCAGAGCAGAAAAAACTCCAGACATTGCATTCGATGATCTTCAACAGAATGTGCAGTGCAATGTTTCCTTCGGACTGAAATGCTACAATAGGGACCAGATTGCGGATAGTCCACTTTGTGATAATTATCAGATAAGCGTTCTATGCTGCTCATTGGACTGTTCAACAACAGCGGCTCCAACTACCACATCAACAGCAGCTCCAACCACCACATCAACAGCGATTACAACCACCACATCAACAGCGACTCCAACCACCACATCAACAGCTGCTCCAACCACCACATCAACAGCAGCTCCAACCACCACATCAACAGCGACTCCAACTACCACATCAACAGCGACTCCAACCACCACATCAACAGCGACTCCAACCACCACATCAACAGCGACTCCAACCACCACATCAACAATTGCTCCAACCACCACATCAACAGCGACTCCAACCACCACATCAACAGCTGCTCCAACCACCACATCAACAGCGACTCCAACCACCACATCAACAGCTGCTCCAACCACCACATCAACAGCGGCTCCAACCACCACATTAACGGATGCTCCAACCACCACTTCAACAGCTGCTCCAACCACCACATCAACAGCGACTCCAACCACCACATCAACAGCGACTCCAACTGCCAAATTGATTACAGAATGTCAGCACACATGTACATGGACACACTGGTTGGATACGACTAAGCCACAGATTGGTGAAGCAGGTGGTGATTTTGAAACCTATGAGAATATCAGAATGGAATATGATTTATGTATGAACCCCAGTGATATCAAGTGCAGAGCACAAAAAACTCCAGACATTGCATTCGATGATCTTCAACAGAATGTGCAGTGCAATGTTTCCTTCGGACTGAAATGCTACAATAGGGACCAGATTGGGGATAGACCACTTTGTGATAATTATCAGATAAGCGTTCTCTGCTGTTCATTGGACTGTTCAACAACAGCCGCTCCAACCACCACATCAACAGCGACTCCAACCACCACATCAACAGCGATTACAACCACCACATCAACAGCGACTCCAACCACCACATCAACAGCTGCTCCAACCACCACATCAACAGCGGCTCCAACCACCACATCAACAGCGACTCCAACTACCACATCAACAGCGACTCCAACCACCACATCAACAGCGACTCCAACCACCACATCAACAGCGACTCCAACCACCACATCAACAATTGCTCCAACCACCACATCAACAGCGACTCCAACCACCACATCAACAGCTGCTCCAACCACCACATCAACAGCGACTCCAACCACCACATCAACAGCTGCTCCAACCACCACATCAACAGCGGCTCCAACCACCACATTAACGGATGCTCCAACCACCACTTCAACAGCTGCTCCAACCACCACATCAACAGCGACTCCAACCACCACATCAACAGCGACTCCAACTGCCAAATTGATTACAGAATGTCAGCACACATGTACATGGACACACTGGTTGGATACGACTAAGCCACAGATTGGTGAAGCAGGTGGTGATTTTGAAACCTATGAGAATATCAGAATGGAATATGATTTATGTATGAACCCCAGTGATATCAAGTGCAGAGCACAAAAAACTCCAGACATTGCATTCGATGATCTTCAACAGAATGTGCAGTGCAATGTTTCCTTCGGACTGAAATGCTACAATAGGGACCAGATTGGGGATAGACCACTTTGTGATAATTATCAGATAAGCGTTCTCTGCTGTTCATTGGACTGTTCAACAACAGCCGCTCCAACCACCACATCAACAGCGACTCCAACCACAACATCAAAAGCGACTCCAACCACCACATCAACAGCGACTCCAACCACCACATCAACAGCTGCTCCAACCACTACATCAACAGCTGCTCCGACCACCACATCAACAGCGGGTCCAACAACCACATCAACAGCTGCTTCAACCACCACATCAACAGCGACTCCAACCACCACATCAACAGCTGCTCCAACCACCACATCAGCAGCTGCTCCAACCACCACATCAAGAGTGACTCCAACCATCACATCAACAACGATTCCAACCACCACATCAACAGCGACTCCAACCATCACATCAACAGCTGCTCCAACCACCGCATCAACAGCGACTCCAACCACCACATTGATTACACAATGTCAGCCCGAATGTGCATGGACACATTGGTTGGATGCAACTCAGCCACAAATTGGTGAAGCAGGTGGTGATTTTGAAACCTATGAGAAAATCCGAATGGAATATGATTTATGTATGAACCCCAGTGATATCAAGTGCAGAGCAGAAAAAACTCCAGACATTGCATTCGATGATCTTCAACAGAATGTGCAGTGCAATGTTTCCTTTGGACTGAAATGCTACAATAGGGACCAGATTGCAGATATTCCACTTTGTGATAATTATCAGATAAGCGTTCTCTGCTGCTCATTGCACTGTTCAACAACAGCGGCTCCAACCACCACATCAACAGCGACTCCGACCACCACATCAACAGCGACTCCAACCACCACATCAACAGCTGCTCCAACCACTACATCAACAGCTGCTCCGACCATCACATCAACAGCTGCTCCAACCACCACATCAACAGCGACTCCAACCACCACATCAACAGCTGCTCCAACCACCACATCAACAGCGACTCCAACCACCACATCAACAGCGACTCCAACCACCACATCAACAGCTGCTCCAACCACCACATCAACAGCGACTCCAACCACCACATCAACAGCTGCTCCAACCACCACATCAGCAGCTGCTCCAACCACCACATCAAGAGTGACTCCAACCATCACATCAACAACGATTCCAACCACCACATCAACAGCGACTCCAACCATCACATCAACAGCTGCTCCAACCACCGCATCAACAGCGACTCCAACCACCACATTGATTACACAATGTCAGCCCGAATGTGCATGGACACATTGGTTGGATGCAACTCAGCCACAAATTGGTGAAGCAGGTGGTGATTTTGAAACCTATGAGAAAATCCGAATGGAATATGATTTATGTATGAACCCCAGTGATATCAAGTGCAGAGCAGAAAAAACTCCAGACATTGCATTCGATGATCTTCAACAGAATGTGCAGTGCAATGTTTCCTTTGGACTGAAATGCTACAATAGGGACCAGATTGCAGATATTCCACTTTGTGATAATTATCAGATAAGCGTTCTCTGCTGCTCATTGCACTGTTCAACAACAGCGGCTCCAATCACCACATCAACAGCTGCTTCAACCACCACATCAACAGCGACTCCAACCACCACATCAACAGCGACTCCGACCACCACATCAACAGCGACTCCAACCACCACATCAACAGCTGCTCCAACCACTACATCAACAGCTGCTCCGACCATCACATCAACAGCTGCTCCAACCACCACATCAACAGTGACTCCATCCACCACAGCTGCTTCAACCAACATACCAACTACAAATGCAAACACCACCTTGTCTCCTTCTGCTATTTTGAGCTCCACAATAACCTGCTTCTGCAGTATCAATGGACAAATTCTTAAACCTGGTATGTGTTTATTTGCAATATCAGCAATTGGTAGATTAAGATCTTTGCAATAATTTCCGTATAAATCTCAAATTTAAACTTAATTTGTAAATTGTACAACGTGAATGTAATTTATTGTAGTAATTGAATATTGTTTTTGACTATTTGAACAACTTTAATTATGTTCCTCTTTAAATGGTTAATTTACAAGTGCATTTTTGGTTAAAAATACAATTCATATTGATAATTGATGGCTATAGCTGCTACAGCACTAACTTTGAAAACCTCCAACACAAATCAAATCTCCCTTTCAGTTCTTCTAACAATCCATTGTCTCTTCATGCTGCCCCACGGAGAGTCCACTGACACTTCATCCTGATTTGCTGGCAGTAAATTCAGTCTTATTACCATTATAATAATAATCTTCACATTTTGATATAATGCCTTTCCAAATCTTGTTGAAAATGCCTCAAAACAAAATGTCTAAAAATGTCTCTAAAGCATAGTGACTGTGTATTTGTCGGCAAATGTGGCAGCCAGTTTGAGCACAGCAATATTCCACAAATAGCAATGAAGCAAATGACCAATTTTATGTAGGGGAACTATTGGCCAGGAATTTCCTAGTATTTTAAAAAAAAAAGTGGCAGGGGATCTCTAACATCAAACTGAACAGGCAGGCAAGACCTCGGTTTAATGTCTCATCGAAAGGAGCAACAAGAATAAATTTACATTTGTATAGCGCCTTGCATGTTGGAAGAACATCCCAAAGCACTGGACAATCAATGTTTAGGTCCAGAACTGGGGGTCAGCATCGAGGAGGGATTAGGGCAGGGGGTATGGAGGGTGACCGATAGCTCGGCGAAGAGGAGGGTCTTGAGATGGGTCTTGAAGGAGGCAAGGGAGGGTGTGAGGCGGAGGGATTGCCGGATGGAATTCCAGAGAGTGGGGGCAGAAAGCCCGCCTGCCAATGGTGGGGGGGGTGCGAGGTAGGGGACGGGAAGCAGGCTGGAGCCCGCTGAGCGAAGGGAGTCGACAGGTTTGCAGGGGATTAGGAGGCACCCCCAGGCCTAGATTTTGCCCACAAAATGCACAGTCAATTCACTTTACAGTGTATAAGTGACATCACAAAGACGTGATAAAGCACTATATCAAATCCAAGGATTATTATTATTATATTATCCGCCTAGACACCGGAGTGTCAGCCTGGCCTATGAGCTCTAACTCACAAAGTGGGACTTGAACTTACAAACTTCTGATTCAGAGTCAAGAATGCTATCTACTGAAGTAGGCTGACATCTCTTCAGCCTTCTGAGTTTCCATTAACTATCCTTCCCTCCTGGGAATTCATCACTTTTCCTGAGGAGGAAGACCAGGGGAGGCAAGGAATTTCATGAGTGAAGCACTGTGGATACAAGCTGTAACTATCATCCAATGACACAGCACAGTCATAACATTGTGTGTGCTAGTGTTTTTTCTTCAAACCCCTAGTTAAACATTTAGTACATGAGAAAACGTAAATTGAGGTTTTTAAGGCTGCTTTAATATGTTTCTTCTTTCTAGGGGAGATAATATACAATTCCACGGATAAAGCTGGCTGGTGTTTTTATGCACTCTGCAATGAGAATTGTGAGATTGAGAAGCATGTAGGAAAATGTGAAAGTACCGCAGTCCCCATGCCATCAGTATCTGCCACAAGTTCTAGCACAACCAATTCTAAATCAACAGAAACAGACATTACATTGAAATCAACCACAACAGAATCTACATCTACCCAAACTATGACCACACATCCAGCTTTGACCAATTGTACAGCAGTAAACCCTCCGAGAAAAGTGAGTAAATAGTCCTGGGGGCAGCTGTTTCCATTCTGACAGAGCCATGCTAAAATTAACTGAAAATGAGTACCCGCACAATATTCATTTATTCCTGTTTTATTCATCATATTGAAATTGGGCTGGACTCATTTGGTAAATTCAATATGTAGTTTACTGATAATTTGGTAGCCCAGTAAGTGTCATTTATTAATATTAGATACAACTGAATTTATGTTGAAGCGGCAGGCATATTTTTGGTGGAGTATTTGCAATATTGTGTTCTGTATAATTCTTTTACAACTGAATCTTACTTTAGATTTCATGGAAGATCTTAGTTAAAGTGAATGTTTCCTAAATAGTCCAAATGGAGGTGAGATATAAATACAAAGTACTTGGGGGAAGCATCTGAATGTGAGAACAGGGTTCCTATCATCATCTTCTGCTGAGATATCCTTGTTTTCCTTGTAGTGGCCCTTGTTCAATCCCCTGCTGTACTATGCTATCCTGTGGAGCATTCACCACCAGTTCTCCTGTACTGGCTGACTGAGAGCTCACTGCTTCATCTGTCTGTACGATTTCACTGGCTTCCTGAACATAGTGAATCTGTTGAATATCTTGATTTGAGTCTTATTTGTTAAGTACAAAAGCTAATGAAGTTTCCTCTCTCTGCAAATCATAGCTAAATGAAACCTGGATGTTGAGTAATTGCACAATGGCAATTTGTGAAGGGAACAACATTATTTCGGTGGTTCCGATGACTTGTCCAAGTGTCCAACCAATTACGTGTCAAAATGGGCGACCACCCAAAAAAGTTTATGACAAATTCGACTGTTGCTATCATTATGAGTGTGACTGTAAGTATTGCAGCAAAAGTGCTTTGCTGAATTGACATTTTGGTGCAAACACAACAATTTATGTGTATATAGCACCTTTCACGTCGGGAGGACATCTCACGTGCTGGGATGAATTGAGGAGAGGGGGAGAATTGTTTTACTTGAAACTTATGTGCTCAGAATTAATTTTACAATTGCAGGTATCTGTTCTGGATGGGGAGATCCTCATTACCTCACTTTTGATGGAACGTATTACACATTCCAAGGAAACTGTACTTACATACTGGTGAAGCAGATAACAGAAGTAATCGAAAACTTCAAAATTTATTTAGAGAACTATTTCTGTGATGCTCAGGAAGGTCTATCATGTCCAAAGGCCATCACAATATTCTACAAATCCTCAGTAATAACACTGACTCAATCAATCATCAAAGGAAACATCAAAACCAAGGTACCATCTGATGTATAATTAGTGAGGAAGAAGTAGTTGATTTGCCTGCAGATTAGTGGTCAAATTTACCTTGCGCTTTGGGACTGAGACACACAGAGCTAGATTGTCCAAGATACAGTTAATCTTTTTTACTATGTTAACCAATATCAGCCCGGGCAACAGTAGGATGTTGCAATTAGCCTTATTGACTATCTTCAGATAGTAGAAAAGTGGGAGAAACTATATTACATTGAGTATATCCTAGTGAATGTCAATGAATCTTTACATGTTGAGAAGTGAAACATGTTTTCATGTGTCTGGTGCTTGTATCTCCTGGACACTAACCTGCATGAAGGGCGCTATATGTTAGTGCGGATGGTATACGTTAGTCAGAGCGAAAAGTTGGGCAAGTTTTCCACACTTCTGTACTGAGCTGTAAGTAGGAGCTTGGTTGTTAGTCAATTGGCGGATCTCTTTCCCAGGGATAATAATTCCTTAAAAAAAATAATAAGTTGGTCACTCGATTCACCATTGTTTATGGGGTACTGCTGCTGCATTTCGCCCACAACATTAATTCACTTTACAATATATTCTGAGAAGTACTTTGAGATGTCTCGAAGACATGATAAGGCGCTATATCAAATGCAAGGATTATTTTATTTTATTATTATATAAATGTAAGTTGTATCTACTCACACCTGTACTCTTAATAGAGCACTTGCTCACACATTCAATCTGACCATAACCAGATGGATAAACTGAAATCTTTTGATCGTTGTGTTTTTCTAACAATGGAGGATTTTAGTAAGAATTGACTCATAGAAGACTTCTTTGCAATAACATGCTCACTATCTGTGTATATTGTCTAGTGTCCAGAATTCTGACCAAACTTTTGAGTGGTCTTGTGTCTAATAGAATTAGCATGTTTGCAGATGCTGGTGACCAGTTGGCTGAAGGATGTGGTTTCTTTTACACAGGTACTGCTCAACAACAATGAGATAGTGCAACCATTTGAAGAGGACTTTCTCAGGATCACCACCTCAAACATTGCAGTAAAGGCAGAGATTATTGATATCAACGCTACCATTATTTTTGATGGCATGAGCTTTATTGTGATTCTTCCCTATAAAATATTTGGAGAAAATACTGAAGGACAATGCGGTACGTAAGACTGATATTTTTCAAAGTATAAAGTTGCAAGCTCTGAGGTGAGGACATTGGGTACAGAGCTGAGCTGAGTCACTAGATATAGAGCTGAGGCACTGGGTACAGAGCTGAGGCACTGGGTACAGAACTGAGGCACTGGGTACAGAACTGAGGCACTGGGTACAGAACTGAGGCACTGGGTACAGAGCTGAGGCACTAGGTATAGAGCTGAGGCACTACAACAACAACAAGATTCCATTTATAGAGCGCCTTTCACGTCAGGAGGATGTCCCAAGGCGCTGTACAGTTGCGTCAGGACCTGAGCAGGGGGGAAATGGTCAGTGTGAGGGAAGGGAAGGGAGGGAGGGAGCGAGGAGGGAGTAGAGAGTCAAGAGGGGAGCCGAAGGCTCGGTCAAAGAGAAAGGTCTTGAGACCGGCCTTGAAGGAGGAAAGGGAGGAAGCGGCGAAGGCACTGGGGGATAGAGTTTCAAAGCCTCGGGGCTGAGAGGCTGAAGGCCCGGCCACCGATGGTAGGGCGGTTGGGGCGGGGGATGTGGAGCAGACCGGAGCCAGAGGAACGGAGGGTACGGGCAGGGAGGTAGGGGGATAGTAGTTCAGAGAGGTAGGAGGGAGCAAGGCCGTGAATGGCCTCGTAGGTGAGGATGAGGATCTTGAAATCGATCCTCTGGGGGATGGGGAGCCAGTGGAGGCGAGCGAGGGTGGGAGTGATGTGGGCGCGAAGCCTGGTTCAGGACAGTACACGAGCTGCAGAGTTCTGAATGACCTGCAGTGTGGAGGGAGGGCTGGGAAGGCCGCGAGGAGAGAGTTCCCATAGTCCAGCCTTGAGGTGACAAAGGCGTGGACCAGGGTTTCAGCCGCGTGAGGGGTGAGGTAGTGCCGTAGTCTGGCGATATTCCGGAGGTGATGGAAGGCGGTGCCAGTTGTGGTGCAGATATGAGGGAGAAAGGACAGCTCAGGGTCGAACAGAACCCCGAGGTTCCTGATGGCTTTGAGAGGTGGAGAGTGCAGCCTTGGATGCTGATGGTGTCAGTGCCTGAGGTGTGGAGGCGCTGACGTGAGCCAATCAGGAGGGCCTCAGTTTTGCGCACGTTGAGCTGAAGAAAGTTGTCTCTCGTCCAGGACTCGATGTCGGACAGACAGCTGTCAGGACATCGGAAGTCGTGGAGTTGAGGGTAGAGGAGGAAAGGTAGAGTTGGGTGTCATCCGCATACATGTAGGAGTGAACCCCATGTCTGCGGATGATGTCACCACAGGGGGAGCATATAGAGGGTGAAGGGGAGGGGACAGAGCTGAGCTGAGGCACTGGGTACAGAGCTGAGGCACTGGGTACAGAGCTGAGCTGAGGCACTGGGTACAGAGCTGAGCTGAGGCACTGGGTACAGAGCTGAGGCACTGGGTACAGAGCTGAGGCACTGGGTACAGAGCTGAGCTGAGGCACTGGGTACAGAGCTGAGGCACTGGGTACAGAGCTGAGCTGAGGCACTGGGTACAGATTGATGCAGTTTACATTCAGTTGTTTTAGAGTTTGTGGAAACATTCCAGAATCTAATCCTGAAATTCACTTCCATGAAGAAACAAATGAGGTGAGGTTTGACACAGCACATTGTATACAGTATAAGGGATGTGATGAATTGTTCCTGTTGCCTTACATCATTATGCAATGCTCTTGGAAATGTTTCCTTTGTAACAAACAAAACTAGAAATGAGAGCAGTCTTGTTTGAATTTCCTGACTCTAGGTACCTGCACAAACGACAGGAAAGACGACTGCACATTGCCTGATGGAACCCAGGTGTCTTCATGCTCTCATGCAGCAGGCTTCTGGTACACTGAGGACAAAAGCAAGCCATACTGTGAAGCACCATCACCAACAGTAATACCCCCTTCACAGCCAACCAAACAGACAACAACACCCATAGATTGTGAACCACTAGATGTTTGCAAGATCATTTTAAGCGAGTAAGTGGTGCCTCATTATGAAAACTACTAACAGTACACATTTAGAATATGGTCACTCTCTAGCCAATAAAAGCAATCGAAAATGCTAAGGCAAATTCAGGTGAAGGACAAATTCAGGAGAAATACCAGGATAAATGTATTTCACAGAGAGGAAATCAACAGTTGGAATAGGTTACTAGGAAAAATGATAGATAAGATACTGACCTCATTTATGAAACAACTTAAGGCTACAATGGGAAGCCGGTCAGGTGGGTATTCTGGAAGGATGAGATCAAATAGGCTGAAGAACCTCCTTCAGCTGAACCCCTCCTTTGATTCTGTGAATACCACATGTATACCAATGAACTTACATGTACTGTAGTAAAATAAATCTCTTTCTGCTTCTCTTGCAAGATATATTTGTGAGAGGGACTAGAGCTGTGTATCCCAGCGATACCATACCAAATTCACTAAATTGCATTTCAGTGGAATTTGCATCTGTGCAGCGTCTGATAACATTACAGAGATGGCATATGTGTGTGTGTAAGAAAGTACATTAAGCAATGCTATGATTGGATGCAATTAGGGTCAACCATAGCTTTTTGCATTTCTATTCCCTGTATACATACACACTTTGTACATTCTGACTCAAAATGACACTGGAATTTAGATTGAATTTGTAACTATCCTTCTTTCCTCAGTATCTTCGCTGAGTGCCACAATATCATTCCTCCAGGCCCCTTTCATGAGGCATGCATCTTTGATGGATGCCGAATGAAGAACACCACAGTGGATTGTTCCAGTTTAGCAACCTATGCACAAATGTGTAAATTGCAGGCTGGCATTTGCGTGAACTGGCGAGAAAGTACAAATGGGGAATGCCGTAAGTTATTAAGTCTTACTTTGAAATGTAATTTGGTTTAGATCATTTACAAAATATTAACCCACAATAAACACACAAGTGTTGTTTCTCAAGATGTCTGTTCTTAAAATTATACAGCTTACACCTGTCCTGACACAATGATATATGAGCCCTGTGGACCAAAACAACAACTTACTTGCAGTTTAAGGTTTGTTGTGTTCTCTTGAAAAAAAATCTCCATTTTGTGGTTTTGTTCTCATTTTATCGCTCTCTCTCTTGACTATATCCCCTTTTATGCCCTCAATATTAAGATACACTGACAAGAGCACATGGAGGGATGAGAGCACATTCACTGAAGGTTGTTTCTGCCCAGATGGGAAATTTCTTTTTGTGCAGTTAGACATGTGTGTAGACGTCTGTGGTAAGTTGATTTCTTTTTTTTCCTCCTGTTGAAGGACTTTACTTTTCTTTCCTGCTGCTGATGGTACAGTTCCACAAGCACTCCTAGTAACTAGTAATTAGTACTATCTTCCTTGGGGGAGATAAGCAAAGTCTCCTTGGAGCTGAACTATCTCGGAATGGAAACAGAATGGCAAATCAAGTCAACCTTTTATGACAATCTCAATAGTCCTGTTCCTGAGCCAGGAGATAGAGTGGTCCTAACTGGACAAGCAGCGGGAAACTTGTCAGATAGTGTTTTCAGTGTAAGCTGTGTGGTTTTAGCTGGTTAAACTCCAGCAGTACCCCAACACACACTCTGGGTCCCCAAACCTTGGCTCTTGCCAGACTGCACCTAATACTCTCTGAAATTCGTTCAGCAGGGTATGTCCCTCCAGGGAGAGAGTGCATTCCAATTCCAATACATGGGAGTTTCCATGTGTAGGAGGGATACATGGAGCTCTCAAATTAGTTTGGATATTCTTAAGCACAGTGATATGTTTCTGCATGTGTCAGACACTTGGCTGACCAAACCAAAATTGTCCAAGTGACCATAATTTATATGTGAATATTTATAATGAGTATTGATGGGCTGTTTGACCCAACCTCTGGAATTCCACCCCCCAATCAAACCGCCTCGCCCCCTTCCTTAACCTCCTTCAAGTCTCGCCTCAAAACCCTCTCTTCGACCATGCCATCGATCACCCCCCCGCCGCCCCCCCTTCCTCTCCCCTCCCTTCTCCCTCCCTGACCCCAGCTCAGCTTCAAAATGCTGTACACTGTCCAGCGCCTTGGGATGTCCTCACAACGTGAAAGGCGCTATATAAATGTAATCTTGTTCTTGTTGTTGTTTGAGTAAGCAAGCATCATCTAATTCAGTATAGATCATCAATCAAATCCATAACTTCCCAGTCCGTATGGTATGATTACACACTGGACCAAGTCATGGACTGAGTCATGAGAGGGACTAGACATATTTCCTTAGTAACAATTTATACTGGTTTACAGTGGGGTGCTGCCACGTTCCACTTGAATATAGAACATCAGAATCAAGTCAACCCTCTATGGTGGTCTTGGTGGTCCAGTTCCTGAGTCAGGTGATAACAGACCAGTCAGCATATTAGCAGGGCTTGAGGGACAGGGTTTCTTCCCTCTCAGCTCTTGTTAACTCTGAAAACCAAAGCACAAAAGGGTACATTAGTCCTAGCTGGACAAGCAGGACAGCTAACAGGATTGCCTGTGCTGGGGTGGGAATCTTTGCTGCTTCCCACATTGTCTCCATGTGTTAGTCATTTGCAGTGCTGGCTAATTACTTTGGTTATTTACCTCTGTTGCTCAATGATCTTTCATGAGTTTCTAAACTTTGTATCAATTCTATGTTTTTTCTAGATTACTGCTAAAACATTTTACAATTTTCTGGTTATACAGTATTCCAGAAATGGTGTGAGTTCCTAGCTGATCATTTTAATGTTTAATTCTAATATTCTCTGCCCTGTAGAATGCATAGGACCGGATGGGAAGCCAAGACAGGTACTAGATTCTCTTTGCTTCTTAATTTGCCCACTTGTAGTTCTAAAATATAGTAAAGCTATAATTTTTTATCCAGAGAGTTTTTACGGTCTCGAATCCACAGCCTGAAAGGTTGGTGGAAACAGATTCAATAATAGGGGAATTGGACAGACTTAAAAAGGAAGAATTTGCAGGGCTATGGGATAAGAGCGGGGGAGTGGGACTAGTTGGATAGCTCTGTCATAGGTACAGTGGGCCAAATGGTCTCCTGCTATGCTGTAAGATTCTATGATTCTATAACTATTGCCGGTGTATTCACCATATAACATATCTGTATCTTTCTGACTAAGATTGGTGAAACATGGCAAAGTAATTGTCAAGACTGTTTGTGTGATAACACAACACTGAGTGTTGTCTGCCAACCCCACCATTGCCAACCAGTTGCACCTGTTGAATGCACAAGACCAGGTTTTGTGCCAGTTGTCCAAACAAGTGAACAGGACTCTTGTTGTGAAGAAACCGTGTGTGGTAAGTAAGCATTCTACTTCTTGAACCGTGCAGGTATGCAGCTCACACATTAAATATCAAGTGAGTGAACACATCAGGTTGTGGGATTTGTGGGAGTGAGCAAGTCTGTGAATCTCTCTCCTCCCCAAGAACTGCCTTTTATACAGTAAGATTAATGATACAGAAGTTATAATATCCAATTGTTAAAGGGATGGCACATTGATGATTTCTCCACTTTACATTTTGATATATGCCTCCATTCAAAGATTGAAGAGACCCCTATTGTGTAGGTATTCATGTGTTTGCTGACCACTTTGCTATTTATCACCTCTTTGAATGGGGGGATTGAATGAACACAATGTGTTCAGTAATTGAAGCAATGTTGGAGAGTGTAATCTTTGCAAGCAGGTTTGAGACCACTCTGATGTCACAACATCGGGTTATCAATGCACAACAGCACAAAGAGAGAAATTTGGATTAATTTAATCACACGTTTTTGTTATTTATACAGAATGTAAAGTAAGCCATTGTCCATCTGAGAAAATTAGTTGTGATCCTGGATTTGAACCAGTTACGTATATCCCTGAAGGAGAATGTTGCTTAACTTACAACTGTGGTAAGTGCCGAATTTTCCTTTGTTTCTAAATAAATTATGGATGTGATGCAGCTGTAATAAGCCAGTAAATCAGTAAACCTCTCCCCACCCCCACCGTTCAACTGTCCATCTAGCTTTGTCAAATGCTTTGAGATGTCCTGCTGACGTGAAAGAACACTAAATAAATGTCATTTTTGTACTGTAAAGTATGCTTCCAGCCTGTACCTCAACTGTACTTGATCTAAAAATATTATTCTGTTTGCAGTGCCAAAGCAGGTGTGCGTGTACAATGACACTGAGTACAAGGTAAAGGAACTCTGGCACTTTTCCACCGCTACCTCTCCCCCTGACTACTGAGATCCTCACTCACACCTTCATTATGTCCAGGCTTGACTATTCAGTTGTCCACCAGACACCAACTGCAGACCATCCAGAACGCAATACAACTCAGCCCATGTCCTGTTCTGCAGCAGGCTTCGCCAGCCTATCATCCTCATCCTCACTCACCTCCACCAGCTACTTATCCCACAATGGATCAAATTCAAGATCCTTGTCCTCATAGTCAAATTCTATCACGGTCTCCCCCACCTACCACCCTCCCCCACCCTCTGACCTTCTGCAACCATATAACCTTTCCAGGTCTTGGGCTTAGGCCTTGTTAAGTACTCCGATGCCGCCCGGCATAGTAAGTTGTTGTTTTCCTGTGCTCAGCAAACACTGGCTTTGCTTCATGTTTCCTGCCTGAGCTTTCAGCCATTCCACCTCACTCTCCAGAACTCCACCTCGGAGTCCTTCCAACTTACCCCTCCCTCCTCACTTTTAAAGCCCACCTTTAGACTTATTCTTTGACCTCATTTTCGGTCCATCTTTCAGTCTGCACCAACCCTCTTCAGATCCAGCTGTACCCCTCCCCACCCTCACGACTCCTCAGCTCAGGTGTCCAGATGGCTGTGTAAATCACTTTGAGATGTCCTCCCAATGTGAAAGTCGTTTTATAATTTTAAATTGTACTGTACAATTCAAGATTTCTGCTGCTATTTGTGATTCCGTTCAGTGAACAGTGTATATTTCTAAATAAGGTGTGCAGACTCAGCAGAAATTCTGTACATTTTTATAAAAGAAATAAGATGAAAAAGTTATAACAGCTGACACACGAACAGCACTCTTCTTATAGAAATGTTAACATAGCCTCTCAGAGTCTGTAAAGAGAACTTTAAATTCCTTTGGTGAAAACTGACCCCTTAAGTGCAAAGAAATTTACAAATGTGACAATAATGTAATCTGGTCTTTCAGCCAGGAGTCATCCTTCCTCAGGAGGACCTGTGTCATTACTGCATGTGCACCAAGGAAACAGATCCATCCACCCAACTCAACCTCATCCGGTGCAACAAAACTGAGTGTGAAGTCATCTGCTCACCAGTAAGCACCTGACCCCGATTCCTGCTCCCCTCCTCACAATATTATTCAAGGTTCTGATTATTGTTTTTTTCAAAGGAACGAATCAGAAACGTTTCTGTGTATTTCTTTCAGGGTTTTCACTATGAAAAGGTTGTAGGAGAATGCTGTGGCAGCTGTGTCCAGAAAGACTGTGTAATCGAGATGTCAGACGAGCCATCAATAATCCTTAAGGTATGTGCATGTTACCTTGAGGAACTCAATGACCAAAATAATGAATACACTGGTTATTTGAGAGGTTCATGTTACAGAAAGTGTTTACGGATGATGCTATATGTGTGACGTATGATGTAAAGTGGCTATTCAAAATGTTTAGGGCCACCTTCGCATCAGCTCAGCCCTGGAGACCTGCCTTGGAGAGGCTGGAATTGGTTGATACTTAATTTACTGAGTTGCGCCACAGGAACTGAATCTGAAGAGGCAAGATGAATCTTTTGATACAGGCATTGAATTGTGTTCTACATGTATATTCTCCCTGATGAATAAGGGATGCAGTGTAGTTTGCGACACAACATGTCAAGCGACTGCAGGGATGGAAAACGAACTAGATAAACCTTGGTATTCTTTCGCCTAGTAAATTCTCATGTGGTCTTAAAAATGTAAAAGTGTTTTTAAGAATTTTGTGTAATATTCTCTTCCTGAATAAAAATAAATCTCTTCCTGTATTGGCACAGCCTGGAGCTACCATAGTAGACCCACAGGACAACTGTACCAGATTTCAATGTGTGAAAATAGGACCTCATTTTATTCCAAATATCTACAAGCAGTGGTGCCCTGAGCTGGACGAGGACAACTGTGAGCCTGTGAGTGTGAAATGCAGCAAAAATATTTAGCTTGGAAATTTAGACCTTTTTCCAAATGTATTAGACAATGTGCTTTCAAATAATGGACATTCCTTAATCTCTAATGCTCTGTATTTGGCAGGGTACACTAAGGTTCGACTCATATGGCTGTTGTCAAACATGTAAGTAACACGCACCATTACAGAATTATTATTATTATAATTGCAGAATTATTGAGTCTCTTTGTGGGTTCCGTTTTGAGCAAGTAAAAAGCAGCAGCCTGCTCACCAAGAGGGAGGTTGGAGGGGAACCTGTGCTCTAAACAGTCTATCATTCTATATCCATTCTTCAGATTGATCTCAGGAACCAGATCCATTATTCCCTGGAGGCCAACAATACCATTGTCCACTGCCCACCACCTCCTCCGTGCACCCACGCAAGCCCCTCAATCATCACATCTAACTCTAAGTGCAAAGAGCTCATGGACTTCCTTACCTCTAAAATTGACAACATCCGCCTGGCAGCTTCATCCTTCTGCTCCGTGTCACTTACCACTACCCTCATTCCATATCCTTCACCCACCCTGCCCTCAGCTCCTACCACGGCCCCATCCTACATTCATTTGCCCCCATCTCTCCTTCCTCCCTCTCATCCACTATCACCACCGGCTGCTTCGACTCCCTCCCCACCCACAGTACAGAGATAGCGCTCATGAAGGTCACAAACAATATCCTCTCTATCTGTGACCAGGGCTCCCTCTGTCTCCTGGACCTCTCCTCCGCGTTCGACACAGTCGATCACGCCATTCTCCTCCTCCACCTCCTTTCTTCCGACATCCACCTCAGTGGGACTCGCACTCGCTTGGTTCAAATCCTACCTTACAAACTGCCAGCCCTACATTTCTGCAAATGGCTTTTCTTCTCATTTCCACCCGGTCATCTGCGGGATAGCTACACCAAGAATACATCTTTGGCCCCTTCTCTTTCGCATCTATATGCTCCCTCTCGATGATGTCATCTGCAGACACGGGGTTAATTTCCACACGTTTGCAGATGACACTCAACTTTACTTTTCCACCTCCAGCTGCAACCCCCCCCCAGTCCCCTGATGTTCTGTCAGCTTGTCTGTTGGACATCAAGAGCTAGATAAGCACAAATTTCCTGCAATTAAACGTCAACAAGACGGAAGCCATACTCTTTGGCTCCCATCGATGTTTTCTGTCCCACGGTTCTGGCCTCATCAACCTACCTGACCTGTCCTTAAAGCTCAGTTATCCTTCCACCCCCACATCCAATGCCTGACCATATAGCCCGTCTCCAATGATACCTCACCGCAAAAGCTGCCGAAACCCTTGTCCGCGCCTTTGTCACCTCTCAGCTGGCCTATAAACCCCTCCTCGCTGGTCTCCCCTCCTCCACTATTCACAAAATTCAGCTCATTCAAAATTCCGCTGCCCACATTCTCACCCACACAAACTCCACACCCCGATTACTCCAGTCCTGGCCAAACCCCACTGGCTCCTGTCACAGAGCAGATTCACTTCAAGATCGTCACTCTAGTGTTTAAATCCCTCCATTCCTTGACCCCTCCCTCCCCCACCCATCTCTCTCACCTCCTCTCTCACCCACTGCCTCCGCTCTATTGCCTCCTCTGTGTTCCCCGAATCCTCCGCTCCATCATCGGCGGCCGTGCCTTCAGCTACTATGCCCCAAAACTTTGGAACTCCCTCCCTCAACCCCTTCACCTTGCCCCCTCCTTCCCCATCTTCAGGTCCCGCCTGAAGACCTTCCTCTTCAACTGCACCTACGGTCACCTTCCCCCTCCCCAGCTCGGCCTCGGGCTCCGCCATTGTTAAGCTCTGAGACACCGCCCGGCGTGGAGGGCGCTATATAAATGCATGTTGTTGTTGTAGATGCCGCAATGGACAGGGTATAAGCAGTAGCTTTGTGTTCAGCCATATGGGAAGTGATTTATACAGGACCAGACACACATGGGTGTCACTCACATCCTGTGAATTTGCATTTCAAACATCCAGCGAGTGCTTTTTGTCTAAACTGCCCAATCCTGGCAAACTCACGTTCTTCCCATTCTTCAGGTTTTATAGTTTAGAAGGATTCAAATCGTCTACTGCTTTAGTCACTTTCAGATTGCGGTGACTGCACATCAGGCAGTTGTGATAATACAATGTAGACGTTTTGCTGATAGTTTTGGTTTTCTCCCCTTGCTCTCAGAAGCAACACCTGACAGGCCTAGTGAGTGGTGCGAGGGCAACGCAGTTCTAGTTGTTATGACATAAGAGGCTGTCAAGGTCTTAGAGGCAGTGTAGAGGGGAGCAAAGAGAAGGATCTGCAGTGTTAGAGGAATGAGTGATAATTATAAGGGGGTTTTTGGTAGAGTCGACAAGAAGAAACTGTATCCTCTGGCGGGTGAGTCGGTAACCAGAGAACCACAAATTTAATATAATTGGCAAAAGAACCAGAGGGGAGACAAGGAGAATTTTTTTACCCAGAGAGTTGTTACGTCTGGAATGCACTGGGTGGTGGAAGCAGATTGAATAATAGATTTCAAAAGGGAATTGGATAGGTACTTAAAAAGGAAAAATTACAGGGCTGTGGGGTAAGAGCGGGGATGTGGGACCAGTTGGTAGCTCTTTCAAAGAGCCGGAACAGACCTGATGGGCCGAATGGCCTCCTTCTGTGCTGTAAGATTCTATGATTAGGCAAGCTAGGGCTCTGCATTCTTGAAAGCAGACTTCTCAGATGGGGCCTCATAGAGGTGGGTGACATTTTAAAGATAGAAAAAGTAATTCAGAAACAATATTTTTGGATGCAGCAAGACAGTAGAACAAGAGGATATATGTGTAGAGTTGCAAAGGGCAATTTCAGCACAGATACCAGAGACCATTTTTTTATCCAGAGTAGTCAACAACTGAAACCAGTTGCCAGGACAGGTGGTTCAAATGGGCTGAACCTGTCTTATGATCTTATGTGAGAGTTGATGGAAAGTGACCAAATAAATTCCAGACTTCTTGATCTGAGCGCTCCTACAGCTGACACCTTCATCGTGGATCCTAAGTTAATTCATCCACCTTTCAGGAAATGTAGTGAATCCGCTGGATCTAACTATTAAGTCATTGCAGTTTGATGAGCTGACTTGTGCTCCATGTCTGCAGGTGCCCCAAGGACCTGCGGCGTCTCAGAAATCAGCACCTACATCCATCACAAGCAATGTCAGTCTGAAAAGCAAGTCTCAATGAAATACTGCGGAGGACGCTGCATGACCTATTCCATGTATGTATTCAACTTCCATTAATGTAGAAACCCTAGGAACTCATTGTCAGAACAGTTTACGAATAGAAGCATCTGTTAAATGGATGGCCACAGATATATGTATAATGCACAATTAGCTACTAAGGAGAATTTTCTATTCCATGGTCACTTCTGTATTGCAATCTAACATTTGTAAATATCCTCCGCATGGTTAATCAGCCCATTCCGCTACGTTAAATGCAAGGGTTATTATCAGTAGTATACTTAACAAATATTTCATTGGGAATCCAAGTGTAACATTAGTAACAGGAGACGCCAACCCACAAACATTTTTAAAAGGAAATTAGACAAACATCTGAAAAGAAAAGTATAAAAGGGAATGGGTGGGACTAAAAGTATAGCTCTAACAGAGATCTAGTTCAGGCATGATGGATCACAGAGCCTCCTTCCATGCTAGACAAATGGGTATCTCAAATTGTGCCTCCTGGTAAGCAGAAGTAGATCATGGTGGAGCTATGTTCCCACGGTCAGCATGACAGACTTCCGGGAGCCTGCCAGAATAGCTAATTGCAAATGCCATCACATTGTCTGATCTTAGAGCTATTGTTTGTTGGCAAGGAGCCATGAGTGTAAGTACCGTCTCCTTGTGCTTTTCTGACACAGGTATTCTGCTGAAGCTAATGCAGTTTCCCACAACTGCTCATGCTGCCAGGAGTTAGCCACCAGCAAGCAGGTTGTCACCTTACTTTGTCCAGATGACACGACCATGGAGTTCACCTACATATCTGTGACCGAGTGCGGATGCATAGCCACCCCCTGTGGGGAACCCATGACGACAGAGGCAAAGAAATTGCTGAGTCAAACGTCGGGATAAGACAAGGAACAGCATTAGACAATGCAGAGGAAAGGAGTACACAGAAAAGGGAATAGATATCAAAGCTTTAACTAGGAAATAATACTAGCAATGCCAAGCACACTGCCTCTCTGTTTGCTTTGCTGAAACTGCGCACTGCCATTTATTTACTTTTCTTTCAAGCCATCTGCCACTCTAGTCTATCCTCTGCAGCACACAACTGCTTTGCAAACATTACCCAGAGTTCACATTATGGCAACAACTGATTTAAACCTCCACATTACTAATTTTACTGTGAAATTTGAACCACTTCTTTGTACACAATTGTATATATACAGCACGTGAGAGACACTAAAATCTCTGTTAGCAGGTTCTGCACTGAGGTGTTACTAAATGTTGTGTAAAGAACTTTCTACAACATGGATGAGGTTCAGTTAACTTCACAGTGAACCTCACACTGAATAATATTGGTGCTAACTACTTGCCACTGCAATGAGGAAACTGCCTAAAAAGTAATGTTATAATTCAACACAATTCACTACTTCTCTTTGACAGTGCCTTCAGCTCCCCTCTCGACTCTCTACCCCCTCTTCGCTCCCTCCCTTCCCTCCCCTCACCCTGACCATCCCCCCCTCCTCGCTCCCTCCCTTCCCTCCCCTCACCCTGACCATTTCCCCCTTCCTCGCTCACTCCCTTCCCTCCCCTCACCCTGACCATTCCCCCCCTCCTCGCTCCCTCCCTCCCCTCACCCTGACCATTTCCCCTTCCTCGCTCCCTCCCTTCCCTCCCCTCACCCTGACCATTCCCCCCTCCTCGCTCCCTCCCTCCCCTCCCCCTGACCATTTCCCCCAATGCTCGGGTCCTGACCCAACTGTACAGCGCCTTGGGACGTCCTCCCGACGTGAAAGGCGCTCTATAAATGGAATCTTGTTGTTGTTGTTGTTGTACTTGTTCTTTAACTGACATATTTTCTCACCCTTTCTTACCATATATGCAAATACTCCGGTTGCAAATTTCTAGATTTTCTTAAAAGTCAATAAAAGTTCATCAATTACTTTTCATTGTCTGATTGTTCATAAAGCAACTCTTTTCACCCTGAGCAAACTGTAGGACCAACAAAAACAATTAGCAGTTATATAGCGCCCTTTACATGGGGTAGTATCCCAGAGAGTGGCGGAATCTGACAACAAGCCAGGGGGAGACAGAGTGGGGTGGGGGGGGAGGTGACCGTAAACACGATCAAAAAGGAAGGTTTTTAGGCGGGATTTGAAAGTGGTGAGGGAGCAGGAAAGGCAGAGAGGTTGAGGGAGAGAATTCCAGAGTTTCGGGCGGTAGAGGCTGAAGGCACGGCCACCGATGGTGGAGCAGAGGGGGCGAGGGACAAACAGTAAGCTGGAGCCAGCCGAGCAGAGGAAGCGGGTGGTGGAGTGGTGGGTAAGCAGATCGGGGAGGTAGGGAGGTGCGAGGGCACGAAGGGGTTTGAGAACAAGTGAGAGGATCTTGAAATCGATCCGTTCGGTGATTGGGAGCCAGTGGAGCCTGGCATGGGCTGGTGTGATGGGGGGACGTGATGGGGGGCAATGTAACTCAGGTGGAAAAAAAAGGATGTGGGGTAGAAAGGAAAGCTAGGGATCAAACCTGAATCTGGAAGTTGGGCACAGGTTCAGAGAGTCTGAGGGAGAGCCCGGGGAGGTTGAGAAGTTCAGGCCAGAAGGAGAGAAGACGTTGATGGGAGCCAAAGAGTATGGCTTCCGTCTTGACAACATTCAGCTGCAGGAAATTTGCACTCATCCAAGCCTTGATGTACGTCAAACAAGCTGACAGGACATCAGTGGACTGGGCGTCGCAGCTGGAGGAGAAGTAGATTTGAGTGTCATCTGCGCACATGTAGAAGTTGACCCCATGTCTGCGGATGACATCCCCGAGAGGGAGCATGTAGATGAGAAAAGAATTGGGCCAAGGATGGAGCCTTGGGGTACCCCGCGGGTAACAGAAGGGGGGACGGAGGAGAAACCATTGGCCAAGATGAAGTGCTAGCGGTTGGTTAAATAGGACTCGAACCATGCGAGTGCCGTCCCAATAACGTGGGTGAAAGGAAGAGAGGCGGTGGAGGAGGATGGCGTGGGCGACCGTGTCAAATGCAGTGGAGAGATCCAGGAGGAGGAGGAGGCAGAGGGAGCCCTGGTCAGAGCGAGAAGACAATGCGTTCCAGGGCTTTGGAATGGGATGGTAGTGCGTGAGGTTGAAGGAACACCAAAACACACACAATATTCTATCACTGCACAGACACAAGAAAGAAAACAACATAACCTCCTTTCTGTGCTTGACAAATATTATGATTTTCCACTCAAAACATCAACTGCAATATCACTTTAACAAATCTGATTTTCTTTCTGTGGGGATTGAGTTACAATCATGAATTAAAATCTCTGGAAAATCATCATGATTGCAGCCAAAAATTGTCATTATCTTGCCAGCTGCAGGTTCTCCCAGCCAGGCCAGCGGGGACAGAGGCTGGATCTCTCCATGACAAGGGTTAACCGAGACACAGAAAACAGGTTGCAGAATACAGGCCGCAGATGATGCCAGAGAGAGCAGTGGACAATAATTGGATTGCATGCAGTCTCATTTCTGCCCAATATATACAATTAATGTACAGCAATATTCGCAATTTGTTGGGAAAACTCTATCCCTGAAATCACACGTCACTGAACCCTTTATCAAGGCATTTGGTTTATTTTACCTTTCCTCTTCTGACGCCGTTTGGTTTCACAAACCAGGCTCCTCAACGGCTTCATCTAATAAACTCTCTCTCTGCTAAGTAAAGCGAGCTGATAAATAGCGACATTAGTGATTTTCAGAAGTAGCAAAATTACGAGTTAAAAATAGCAGCTACAATTTTCCAGACAACCCTCCTTGTACCTAACTTCATATTTTTCTGTGTCCTCTGCTGGTGGCTGAATATTTGAACACGTTGGACATTTCCCCAGCCCGGCTTGGCCATCCCCTTTTTAAAGGAGAACTTGAGGTGAAAGAAACTTGAGATTTTACTGCAATTGAAACTTTGGTTTCTCTTCTGCTGTTGCTATTGCTTTGCTCACTGTGATAGTTTGCCAGCAAAGCAACAACAACAAAATGCATTTATATAGCGCCCCTCATGCAGGGTAATGTCCCAGAACACTTGACAGTGGTAGAGCACGACGCCAGGAAGGTCTTCAGAGGCAATATGAAAATGAGGACAGAAGGGGCAAAGCGGTGGGAAGAGTGTTCCAGAGTTTTGGGGCGCAGTGGCTGAAAGCTCAGACACTGATGGTGCAACAGACTTGCTGACACGTTACAACAGCAGCACTGCCTGTTTAAGAAAAACAACAACAATAAAATTACATTTGTAAAGTGCCTTTCACATCGGGAGGACATCCCAAGCCGCTGGACAATCAGTGTTTCGGACCCGAGCTGGGGGTCCGGATCGGGGAGTGTGGAGGGCAAGTACAATTTAATGACATTTATTGAGCGTCTTTCAACAACAACAACAACAACAACAAGATTCCATTTATAAAGCGCCTTTCACGTCAGGAGGACGTCCCAAGGCACTGCACAGTTGGGTCATGACCCGAGCAGGGGGGAAATGGTCAGGGTGAGGGGAGGGAAGGGAGGGAGCGAGGAGGGGGAAGAGAGTCGAGAGGGGAGCTGAAGGCTCGGTCAAAGAGAAGACTTTCACGTCGGGAGGATGTCCCAAAGTGCTGAACAGTCAGGTGTCGGTGCCCGAACATGGGGGAGGGGTGGTGTAGGGGTGAGGGAAGGCAGAGAGGTGGGAGGGAGACCAAAGGCACAGTCGAAGAGAAGGGTCTTGAGACCGGCCTTGAAGGAGGCGAGGGAGGAAGCGAGGGGAAGGGACTGTGAGACGGAGTTCCAGAGTGTGGAGGCAGAGAGGCTGAAAGCCCGGCCACCGATGGTAGGGTGGGTCGGGCGGGAGACATGGAGCAGCCGGAGCCCGCTGAACGGAGGGAGTGGTGCGCGACTGAAGACATTGTCAAAGCGGAGGGTGTTGAGATGGGTCTTCAAAGAGGAAAGGAAGGGGTGAGGCAGAAGTTCTGTGGGATGGACTTCCAGAGGGCAAGGGCAGAGTGTCTGTAGGCCTGCCCACTACTGGAGGGGCGAGTGAGGCGGAGACGTGAAGCAGGCCAGAGCACGCTGAGTGGAGGGAGCGGGCAGGATGGTAGGGGGTTAGGAGGTCGAAGAGGTAGGGAGGAGCAAGGCCATGGAGGGTTTTGAAGGTGAGGACCAGGATCTTGAACTGTATCCTCTGTGTGATGCGAAGCCAGTGGAATTGGGCGAGGATGGGGTGATAGGGTCATGGAGCCTGGTGGGGGAGAGGACACGGGCTGCAGAGTTCAGGGATCATTAATTCCGACTACTTTTAGGAGAGAATTTAAATTTGATTGATTGGTTCTCTCTCTGATGTAATACGTTTGTCGGCTAAACAACATCGATAAGTGAGCCTTGTTTACAGGTCAACACAAAACTGCTGATCAATTTAAACCAATCTGACTTATTAGTGAATGTTGCCCTCTGGTGTCCTCGGAGGGTAAATAGTTTATGGTACAGAAGAAAGCCATCACACCTCAGCTACTCCATTAGAATTCTCTGCTCTATAATTCCATTTAATATATTTTTTGTTGGAAATATTCATTCAATTCCCTTTTAAATGTTGTTATGAGGGAATCAAACGGCTTGATTTCAATGTCTATTTCTGATAAATAGAAATATCTTGTGCTGCCCACGGCTCGTACTGCCCACTGCTCGTATTGCCCACTGCTCGTACTGCCCACTGCTTGTGCTGCCCACACTTTGGCACATTGCTTGCTGTCTTTAGCCAATGTTCATTGCTCACTTTGACCATAGAATCCAATTGGAAGTGGAAAGAAGCATTTGCTGGAACCAGAGAACTGCATGTGCTAAACCCAATAAGTGGGCCTGGAGACTGTGGTGGGAATTGTCAATGTGTCAGTGATTTACAAGCTGGCATCATGGCTGCCCCATGCAGTTTAATCTGATAAATGTGGGAACATTGAATTGGCTCCTGTCCCAGAGTGACTGCCAGGCTGATAGTGTGTTCTTTTTGTGATGTGTAATGGAGCACAGCAGTTGCTAATTAGCAAATGGAGCCATTTGTCTTATTGTAGTAATTGGAACATGAAGCAGCTCAAGGCGCCCAGGTGACCCTCTGCTCAAAATGCGAGAGCACAGGCTCGCTGGGAGGCCTCCGCTGGCCAAAAACCTGGTGCTGCCAGTCATTGCAATGTTACATTTCTCCTCTCACCAAGAGCTTGTGCTCACTGGGTATCCAGCCACCTGCACGGCCTGGGCTAAAGGACCTAAGGCTGCTGCTGGATCTACGTTGCATAGTAGAGAATAATAATATTCTTTGCATTTGATACAGATCATTATCATGTCTTCGAGGCGTTGCAAAGCTCTTCACGGAAAATACTGCAAAGTGAATTGACTGTCTATTTGTGGGCGAAATGCAGCAGCCAATTGCGCACAGCAATGTCCCCACAAACAGTCGTGGATTGACCAACTTATTATTGTTTGTCTTGAGGCATTATTATCAGGCGTGTGGAGTAAGGAAACTTCACCCTGCCAGGTATCAAAACCAGGTCTCTTGCTTGCAAGGCGAGTGCTCAAACCGCTGAGCTACAGGACCCAGTGCAGATCAGTGGCAGTGGGTGACTGCACATTTGCTTCGGAAGATTGTAGGTTCAAGCCTCACATTGAGACTTTAGCTCACAGTCCAGTCTGATGCTCCAGCACAGGACTGGGCGAGCACTGCATTGTCAAACGTACAGTCCTTCGGATGTGATGTTTATCTGAGTCATCTGAGAGTTCAGGTGGGCATTAAAGATCCCAAAGCACTATTTGTAAACAGAAAGGAGTTGCTCCTGGTGTCCAGGCTAACAATCATAGGAACAGAGGAGGAGGTCGTTCAGCCCATCTGGCCTGTGCCACTACTTCATTAGATATTGGCTGATCATTTAATCCCAATGCCCTTTCACCATGCCTCTCAATACCTCTACAACAATACAACAGAAAATTACATTTGTACAGCGCCTTTCGTGTGGGGAGGATGTCCCAAGGCGCCACTTACCCAATTATCTGATCTCCTGTTATCACCTAATCTCTGTGGTTCTATTAAAAAACTTGATTTGATTTGTGAATGATCCATGTTGTTGACTTTCCCTGATCTGTGCAGATTTATCCAGATGTCAGTTATTCTGTCCCTAGTGACAGATCTCTGTAATTTGCCCATCACTGCTGTTATACTCACAGGCCTGCAGTTGCTTTATCCCTTCCTGCCTTCTTGAAACAACAACTTGCATTTACACAGCGCCTCTCACACAGGGTTGCATTCCAGAGCGCTTGACAGTGGTGGAGCACAACACCGACCCCGGGGGTAGGGGGAGATGACCGCAGATCGAATAGGAAGATCTTCAGGCGCAAGCTGAAGATGGGGAAAGAAAGGGCCAGGCAGAGAGTCAGAAAAAGAGTGTTCCAGAGTTTCGGGGCGTAGTGGCTGAAAGCGCAGCCACCAATGGTGGAACAGAGGGCACGAGGGACATGCAAGAGGCCGGAGCCAGTTGAGCGGAGGCAACGGGTTGTGGTTTGGTTGGAGAGGGAGGGAGGTGCCAGGGCATGAAGGGATTTGAAAAATGAGTGTGAAGATCTCGAAATCTACCCGATTGGTGATGGTGGCCAGTGGAGATCGGCTAGAACTGGTGTGAAGGGAGTTTAGAAACAAAAACAGAAATCGCTGGGAACACTCAGCATCTATGGGGAAAGGAAAGTGAGTTTCGGGATCACGACCCTTCGAGTTCAGAGTATAGATTTACTGCGGGTGAGTATGCAAGTGGCGGAGTTTTGGATAAGTTGGATCCTGTTATGGTGGAGCTGGGAGACCGGCAATGAGGGCATTGAGAAGTCCAGTCGGGAGGTGATAAACACATGTTTTGGCTGCATTTGGGGTAAGATATGATCGGAGACGGGCAATATGGCAAATGTGGAGGAAGACAGTTCTGGTCAGGGACTGGATGTGGGGAAGGAAGGACAGCTGCAGGTCGATCCTGATGCCAAGGTTGCACAGTGGTTCAGCAAGGATAGGCCAGGGACGTGGAGGAGCCGCAGGATAGAAGACTTTGATGGGAGCCAATGAGAATGGTTTCTGTCTTGACAACATTTAGTTGTAGAAATCACTCATCTAGGCCCTGACGTCCGCCAGACAAACTGAGAGAACATCGACGGACCTGAAGTCGCAGCTGGAGAAGAAGTAAATTTGTGTGTCATCCACACACACGTGTAAGATTTCTCCATGTCTGTGGATGATATTGCCCAGAGAGAGCATATAGATGAGGAAGAGGAGGGGCCAAGGAAGCCCTGGGGTACACCACAGGTGACGGGGCGGGGACCGGAGAAGAAACCATTTGAAGAGATAAAGTGAAGGCGGGTTGTTAAGTAGGACTCGAACCAGATAGTGTGGTCACACTGAAGTGGATGAGCGAGGAGAGGCGGTGGAGGAGGTCAACTGTGGCCAGGAGGACGAGGAGGCAGAGGGAGCCCTGGTCACAGAGAGAGAGGAGGTCATTTGTGACCTTGACAAGTGCCGACCTGTGCTGTGGGCAGGGCAGAAACCGGACTGGAGGGGCTTGAGGAGGGAGTGGAGGGGGAGGTGAGAGCAAAGCTGTTTAGCGACAACGTGTTACATTTGCTGTTATTGAGTTACATTTGGAGTTCTGTAGCTCAGCGGTTAGAGCAATCGCCTCGCAAGCGAGAGAGCCGGCAGAGCAAAATGTTGGGCAAGTTTCCTCATGCCTCTGTTCACCAGTAAGTAGGAACTCGGTTGTTAGTGGATCGCTTTTCTGGAGGTAAAATTCCTTCAAAGAAAATAATAATAATAATATTTTGGTCACTTCAATTCACGACTGTTTGTGGGACACTGCTGTGTGCAATTGGCTGCCCTGTTTCGCCCACAAAATGTAGTCAATTCAAACAGTATATTCTGTGAAACGCTTTGAGACGTCTTGAAGACTTGTCTATATCAAATGCAAGTATTACTATTATTATTTTGTTGTCCATTAGTCCTTCAATTCATTTCATGGTTGTCTATTGGACATTACATTCGACAAGACGTGAAAAGCGCTATATCAAATGCAAAGATTATATTATTATTATTTACTGTGTCTGCACGTTTGTGTATAAATACACAATAGCTATACTTGTCACAAAGTGGACAAAGTCACTACAAATAGCTGTGAAGTGAAAGATGTTTGTGGAAAAAGAAAATATTTCTATTTATCAGAAATAGACATTGAAATCAAGCCGTTTGATTCCCTCATAACAACATTTAAAAGGGAATTGAATGAATATTTCCAACAAAAAATATATTAAATGGAATTATAGAGCAGAGAATTCTAATGGAGTAGCTGAGGTGTGATGGCTTTCTTCTGTACCATAAACTATTTACCCTCCGAGGACACCAGAGGGCAACATTCACTAATAAGTCAGATTGGTTTAAATTGATCAGCAGTTTTGTGTTGACCTGTAAACAAGGCTCACTTATCGATGTTGTTTAGCCGACAAACGTATTACATCAGAGAGAGAACCAATCAATCAAATTTAAATTCTCTCCTAAAAGTAGTCGGAATTAATGATCCCTGAACTCTGCAGCCCGTGTCCTCTCCCCCACCAGGCTCCATGACCCTATCACCCCATCCTCGCCCAATTCCACTGGCTTCGCATCACACAGAGGATACAGTTCAAGATCCTGGTCCTCACCTTCAAAACCCTCCATGGCCTTGCTCCTCCCTACCTCTTCGACCTCCTAACCCCCTACCATCCTGCCCGCTCCCTCCACTCAGCGTGCTCTGGCCTGCTTCACGTCTCCGCCTCACTCGCCCCTCCAGTAGTGGGCAGGCCTACAGACACTCTGCCCTTGCCCTCTGGAAGTCCATCCCACAGAACTTCTGCCTCACCCCTTCCTTTCCTCTTTGAAGACCCATCTCAACACCCTCCGCTTTGACAATGTCTTCAGTCGCGCACCACTCCCTCCGTTCAGCGGGCTCCGGCTGCTCCATGTCTCCCGCCCGACCCACCCTACCATCGGTGGCCGGGCTTTCAGCCTCTCTGCCTCCACACTCTGGAACTCCGTCTCACAGTCCCTTCCCCTCGCTTCCTCCCTCGCCTCCTTCAAGGCCGGTCTCAAGACCCTTCTCTTCGACTGTGCCTTTGGTCTCCCTCCCACCTCTCTGCCTTCCCTCACCCCTACACCACCCCTCCCCCATGTTCGGGCACCGACACCTGACTGTTCAGCACTTTGGGACATCCTCCCGACGTGAAAGTCTTCTCTTTGACCGAGCCTTCAGCTCCCCTCTCGACTCTCTTCCCCCTCCTCGCTCCCTCCCTTCCCTCCCCTCACCCTGACCATTTCCCCCCTGCTCGGGTCATGACCCAACTGTGCAGTGCCTTGGGACGTCCTCCTGACGTGAAAGGCGCTTTATAAATGGAATCTTGTTGTTGTTGTTGTTGTTGAAAGACGCTCAATAAATGTCATTAAATTGTACTTGCCCTCCACACTCCCCGATCCGGACCCCCAGCTCGGGTCCGAAACACTGATTGTCCAGCGGCTTGGGATGTCCTCCCGATGTGAAAGGCACTTTACAAATGTAATTTTATTGTTGTTGTTTTTCTTAAACAGGCAGTGCTGCTGTTGTAACGTGTCAGCAAGTCTGTTGCACCATCAGTGTCTGAGCTTTCAGCCACTGCGCCCCAAAACTCTGGAACACTCTTCCCACCGCTTTGCCCCTTCTGCCCCATTTTCATATTGCCTCTGAAGACCTTCCTGGCGTCGTGCTCTACCACTGTCAAGTGTTCTGGGACATTACCCTGCATGAGGGGCGCTATATAAATGCATTTTGTTGTTGTTGCTTTGCTGGCAAACTATCACAGTGAGCAAAGCAATAGCAACAGCAGAAGAGAAACCAAAGTTTCAATTGCAGTAAAATCTCAAGTTTCTTTCACCTCAAGTTCTCCTTTAAAAAGGGGATGGCCAAGCCGGGCTGGGGAAATGTCCAACGTGTTCAAATATTCAGCCACCAGCAGAGGACACAGAAAAATATGAAGTTAGGTACAAGGAGGGTTGTCTGGAAAATTGTAGCTGCTATTTTTAACTCGTAATTTTGCTACTTCTGAAAATCACTAATGTCGCTATTTATCAGCTCGCTTTACTTAGCAGAGAGAGAGTTTATTAGATGAAGCCGTTGAGGAGCCTGGTTTGTGAAACCAAACGGCGTCAGAAGAGGAAAGGTAAAATAAACCAAATGCCTTGATAAAGGGTTCAGTGACGTGTGATTTCAGGGATAGAGTTTTCCCAACAAATTGCAAATATTGCTGTACATTAATTGTATAATTGGGCAGAAATGAGACTGCATGCAATCCAATTATTGTCCACTGCTCTCTCTGGCATCATCTGCGGCCTGTATTCTGCAACCTGTTTTCTGTGTCTCGGTTAACCCTTGTCATGGAGAGATCCAGCCTCTGTCCCCGCTGGCCTGGCTGGGAGAACCTGCAGCTGGCAAGATAATGACAATTTTTGGCTGCAATCATGATGATTTTCCAGAGATTTTAATTCATGATTGTAACTCAATCCCCACAGAAAGAAAATCAGATTTGTTAAAGTGATATTGCAGTTGATGTTTTGAGTGGAAAATCATAATATTTGTCAAGCACAGAAAGGAGGTTATGTTGTTTTCTTTCTTGTGTCTGTGCAGTGATAGAATATTGTGTGTGTTTTGGTGTTCCTTCAACCTCACGCACTACCATCCCATTCCAAAGCCCTGGAACGCATTGTCTTCTCGCTCTGACCAGGGCTCCCTCTGCCTCCTGTCCTCCTGGACTCTCCACGCGTTCGACACGTCGCACGCCATCCTCCTCCAGCCTCTCTTCCTGTCACACCACATGGGACGCACTCGCCTGGTTCGAGCCTACCTACACAACCGCAGCATACATCTGCACAAGGTTCTCCTCCTCCTCCCCCGTCACCTGTGGTGTACCCCAAGGTCCATCCTTGGCCCTCCTCTTTCTATCTACATGCTCCCTCTGGGATGTCATCCGCAGACATGGGGTAACTTCACATGTGCGCGGAGACACCAAATCTATTCTCTCCAGCTGCGACCCCAGTCCCTGATGTTCTGTCAGTTTTGCCGTCACTCAGGTTGGATGAGGCAAATTTCTCAGCTGAAGTTGCAAGACGGAAGCCATACTCTTTGACTCTCGTCAACGTCTAAAATGCTCTCCCCTCCTCCACCTGCCCGACCTCCCTCTAAAACTCTCTGAACCTGTGCCCAACTTCCAGATTCAGGTTTGATCCCTAGCTTTCCTTTCTACCCCACATCCTTTTTTTTCCACCTGAGTTACATTGCCCCCCATCACGTCCCCCCATCACACCAGCCCATGCCAGGCTCCACTGGCTCCCAATCACCGAACGGATCGATTTCAAGATCCTCTCACTTGTTCTCAAACCCCTTCGTGCCC